>NW_026652277.1:100957011-100957805 GCF_009828535.3 Hylobates moloch | reverse complement strand
CAGCATGTGTACAACTTTCCTATGATATTGTTTTTAATATCCGGGGGGAAAGAGGATGATATGACTCCCCATATCGCAGGAGGTATACAACCCCCTCTGTTATTTGGTTCCTAATATCCAGATGGGGAGAGGATTATACTTCTCCCAATATCACAGAAGGTTTATCAACCTTGTTTAATATTGTTCCTAATTTCCAGTGAAAAAGAGGATGATATTACTTTTAATATCGCAGGGAATGTACACTCCTCTGTGATATTGTTTCTAATACAGGGGAAGAGAAGACTATATTACCCTCAATATCGCACGGCAGGTACACCCCCCTGTGATTTTGTTTTAAATATCCAGGTTGAGAGCGGATGATATTACCTGCAATATAGCACGGTGTGTACACACCCCCTGTGATATTAATCTCAATAGACAGGGGGTGAGGATGGTATTATTCCCAATATCACAGAGTTACACACACCCCTGTGATATTGTTTTTAATATAAAGAGAGGAAGAGGATAATATTACTTTCAATATTGCAGAAGGTGTACATTCCCCTGTGATATTTTTCCTAATATCCAGATAAGGAGAGGATGATACTACTCCAAATATCTCAGCGGGTATACACTTCCTCAGTGATATTGTTCCTAATACAGGGGAGGGAGAATAAAATAATATGACTCCCAATATCACATGGGGTGTACACCCTCCCTGTGATATTGTTACTAATACTAAAGAGGGGAGAGGATGATATTACTCCCAATATCCCAGAGATCATACAAACCTTCTTTGAAATTTTTTCATATCC
>NW_026652277.1:100857688-100954011 GCF_009828535.3 Hylobates moloch | reverse complement strand
AATAAATTTAATTTAAAAATAAATAAATAAATAAATAAATTTTAAAACATATAGTATTCAATTTGCTGTCTTCAATTTAAGTGAAAAGTTTGTTGTTGTTGTTTGCCTATAGTTTTCACCACTCCTCCCTTTTAAGTGCCCTATTTTATATAGTTTTAACCATATTGCAACCAATTACATTTATTAGGGTACATTCCAATCGCTTTTCTTAAGTGGCTCTGCTCTCTCTCTCCTAAAATATTTTAAAGTGTAGTTCAAGAGATCCAAATAATTCTAGCTTTATTTACTTTATTGCCCTCATGGCTCTTTTGCAAACAAACACAAATATCTAATATGCTGTGTCATACTTTACCTTCATTTTTTTCCTTCCTGACACTTGGTTCCTATTTCAAATAAATATTCTCAATAGAAGTGACTAAAGATTAACTTATTCTGAAATGCAATTTGAAAACACAGAAAAGTTATAAATATCAAATATACATATTCTAGAATTTCTCATGATAAGAAATAATAATTCAAGAAGTATCACCATGGTCAGAAAAAAAAACATAATGTAGTTAATGATACGTGAGACAATCAGATATCAAGACCCATTCAAGCTTTTTCTGAGCATAGAGTGGAATAATACAAGTAGCATTTTAGGAAGATTGTTTTTTAAGTACAATCCCTAATAAATTGAACAGAAAACTTAAAATAATAAATCCAATTAGAACATATTTTTATATTCTAGGGATAAAGTAATCAGATACCCATATTAGGAGAGTGACATCACAACAACCATAGCAACTGAAATATCAGGTATTATTTATTGAGCATTCACCATGTATCAGCCACATAGTGCCAGGCACTTTTAAAAGTGCTGTTAATGAATCGTCTCATTTTATATTAAATAATCCTATGATGCAAGTATTATTATTCTTTTTAATTTATAAGTGAGGAAACAGTCTCAGAGAGATTAGTAACTTGACGTGCTTCTCCATGAGAAAGAAGAGATAAAGCGTCATAGAAACTAAAGTAACCTGTGGGTAATTGGAATTGGGTAAGCAGCTTAACTTGGAATCAAATTTTCAGGAGATTAGAAATCCTGAGCTACTAGATTAAAAATAAAAATTAAAGCCTTGAGTTTATTTGAGAGGAAAAAAAAAAACAAAACAGAAAAAGAGAGCCTCTTGGTAGGGAATGGAGAAGGCATGAGGAAGGATCATAAAAAGCCAAAAGGGAGACTGAAAAGGCATTCAAATTAAGTGGGCGTGAACGAGCCCACTGGAAATTGAAAGGTAGAGAGTTTTAACATTGTAGATGTAATTACTCATATCATAAATAGAAAGAAAAGAAAGATAAAGACAGAAGAATAGTAGTTCAGAGAGGAGTTCTTCATTACACAAATGTGTCTTATTTTTACATTGGTGAGCATATTTCCATTAAAGAAAACTCGCCTTCAGGAAGACCAGAATTTTTTATGTTCTAAGTCAAGCCAAAGATAGAAAGAAGAAAACTTAGAAACTGATGAAAAATAAGAGAAGGAGGGAATAAAACAGTAAAAAAAGGAATGAAAGCATATGCAAAAGCAGAAAAGGGAGGGAGGGAAGAAGGAAGGGAGAAAGGGGGAGACGGCCCAAAGAAGGATTATTTGTTTTTCTATTCTATATACATTTCTGTTGATTAAAGTTTTGTCACATAGTTTATGTATATATCATCAAAAGATTAATATCAGCATTAAGTAATATATTTAATAATTTATAGTATAATAAAATTATGAGTATCAGCATGGAATTTGGACTAACAATGCTTTTATTAAAGCAACAATTTAATTTAAAAAAACTAACCATGTTCTTCGTTTAATGGAAACAAGAGCTTAAAAACATAACAGGTTTATTTGTCTCCCTTGTAAAATGAGTGAAGAGTTTAATTTATATTTCCTTAAATTATAGTGAAATACACAGTGAGCTTGGTGTGCTGGTCTAGTAAGTTTTACTCTAGGCTGATTATAAATCTTGTTAGTCGTTCTCAACTGAGCACCGTTCAATACGCAGCAATATTTAACTACAAAAGTTGATTTTGTAAACAAACAAACCAAAAAACACAATATCCAATTGAGAGAGAGAAAGACTAGTCAATATAGAGTAAATTAACATCCAAAGGGTGTCTGGGTACTTCGGCAAGTAATATTTCAAAAGAAATATCCAAAATGTGTAAATAAATACAAATTCAGAAACAAATTATGAAGGAAGAATAACTATATGAATTACTTCTTTATACAGTAAATGAGAAACTTAATAGACTGATAGTTTACAAAAACAGAAAAATAAGAAAGTGAATTATTTGTGTGAAAAATATAAGGTAGTGCTGGCTTTTATTTGGAAGAGGCACTACTGACAGTGATTAGGACTGGAGTAGCTGGCATGACTAGAAGAATCTTTTAGAACCCAACAGGCCATTCTGCTCTGTGTACTTAGGAAAAATGTAGCAGCAGAAGGAATTCTTATTATTGTCCCTAGAGTTTTTGTTCCAAGATTCATTATATCTTTCACCGCCCCCCTCTGTACCACTTTCTGCCCAGGTTTCTCAAGATATCTTCTGTTGAATGTGCTGTAGATTATTCTTAAAGTCTTTGTCTTTCTTGTTGTTGTTATACTGTGATAGATTCTTACAGAACAAAAACAGCAGTGTAGATATCTCTTTAACATGAAGGATGATCCCAACATCTGTAATCTGAAGGCTTTTTGGATATCTTGCTCAGTAGCATTCTACTCTTCTCCTTTTTATGGGTAAGGTATCTGCCTAGTCACCTCCTTAGAGTCCTTCTTCTAACTGGTGACAAGAGCCTGATTGAGACACTTGTGTTTTATGGGACTAGTCTTATCTTGACCTTGAGAAAGAGACAGCTGATGGTAAGGGATTTATCATGATTGAAACTGAGGACATGAGGTATTTATTACATTCCAAAGATAATTAATATATTCAATGGTACATTTCAAATTATTTTCGCAGAACCATTAAGTGTAGTCAATCTTTGGCTTTGAAGGAGATGACTAGTTCAGACAAATTTATATTATTGTAGTAAAGGAAAATCTATGATAGACATCCCTTAATGTCTCAGTGTTGACTTAGCTGCTTTGCAAATAAATCTATGCTATTTTAATACATTTTAGGTCATTTGAGGTTCTTGTGTAAGCCTAAACTGACTCCATTTAATGTCTCATTTCTACATGTATAGAACAGAATAAAGACTTGCATGAAAACCCTTCAACATTTGAAGAGAGCTACATTTCCTTGGAATCTTCTTTCTGACAGACTTATTCCTTCCATTTCCCTCCCATACCATATCCTGAAGGATTCCTCATTATCTCTTTCATGGCTTTCAGCATCCTGACTATTCCTACCTAGACCAGTGCATCTCAATTTTGGTTGCACATTAGAATTACCTTTTTAAAAATCCCAGAGCCCAGGCCCCACCCTGAATTAGCTAAACAAAAATCTCTGGGGAGGCAATTGTGAACAAAAGTTCCTTCAACAGAAATGTGGACAAAAGATACTTTATTCCAGTGAACAGTTTATCCACTAGGGAGACACAGCTTTCACGTAAAATGAAGATGCATTTCAGAGAAACAAAGGAGAATCTGGATTTTATAGCAAATGTGTCCATAAAGGTTCCCAATCAAGTCTGTTTATGCAAATGAAGGATTCAAACTTGCTTAGTTCTAATTGGTAAACATAGCTAAGCTCTGATTGGATGGAGCAGGTAAGCTCTGATTGATTCGTTTCTAAGCCCCAAACCAGAAGTCTCTGCCAGATGTTTCTTTGAAACAGCTAGTGAAGGTGAGAGAGGTCCCATCCCAGCTATAGCCACATGGTTCTATTTTAACTCAGCCACAGGGAGTCCATTTTGTCTATTGGCTAGGACATATAGGGCGTTCTTTGACAGAATCAAGGCATCAGTATTTTAAAATCACAAATAATTCTAATGTGCAGCCAAGGTTGAAACTGCTGTTCTAGATGTGCCTTAGTTTCCAAATTCTGCTTTTAAAATCTGGCATTCTAAATTGCTATGGCAATGTATTTTAGGCCTTTCTACTCCAGAAACCTTAGCATGCATTTAGAAATAAAAATTACATTTCTTTTAGTAGAATTCAAGTAAGAAACAAATGTTTGTTAAAAAGGAATCCTTCCAAATCTTGCTTTTTAAATTGTAATCTTCCTCACCATTCTTTATCCAACTTTTCTTTACCCCTATATCCACTTTCTCTGGGGGATCTCATCTGCTCCTATGAATTCAGGTACCTTCTCTCAACAGACTTCTGAAATCTAAACTCTCATATCCAATCTATCACGTTAAAGGATAACTTTCAAAAAAGAGTAAGATTATGACTTTCAAACAAATAAAAATTGTATTACTTTGTTTGCACATTGATGTAAAGAAGTAACTGTCACTAGGCAATTTAAAGAGACAAGCGGTTTAATTGGTTCACAGTTCCACAGGCTGTACAGGAAGCATGGCTAGGGAGGCCTCAGGAAACTCACCATCATGGCCAAAAGCAAAGGGGAAGCAAGGACATCTTACATGGCTGGAGCAGGGGGAAGAGAGAGAAGAGGGAGGTACTCCACACTTTGAAACAACCAGATCTCATGCGAACTCACTCACAATCATAAGAACAGCAAGAGGGAAATCTGCCCTGATGATCCAATCACCTCCCACCGGGCCCCTCCTCCAACATTTTGGATTACAATTTGACATAAGATTTGGGCGTGGACACAATCCAAATCATATAAAAATGAACCTGCATTAAGGAGTTTTTGCTCATGAGGGAACCAGAGGGAAGCAAATTTATATAGCATAAAGATATATTGATATCAATGTGCAAATAGAGGTTAAACCGGTTTTTCCATGAGGATGGGGAAGCTGGAGGTAGGAAGGCATTTGGACTTCTACCAGATACGACAGAATCTGCCTGTTAATCATTTACCTATAATTTAAAGAGTTGCAAAATAACTAAAAGACAATGTATAGGGCTAAAATTTTATAGCTTAAAGGGTGTGCACTATGTAGACAATGCGTAGTATTTCATGATTACACACTTTTTAAATATCAGAATATTTAATTTTGAGGAAGTGAACTCATTATTTTCTCACTCTTCCTTGAATCCTTTACTAAAACTCCCTTTTAAAGCGTTGTGTTGTTTTCCATTATATCACCAGTGCACAACATAGTACTTGCTACATAGTAAGACTTCAAGAATGTGGAATAGATAAATAAATATAAAATGCAGTCTAAAATCACTAACATATACCTAATCCATAGCCATATTTCACCATTCTTCTCCTAGTTTGTTCTTGTTCAAGTAAAATATATAAAATGAACAACCATTTACACTCCCTCAAAATTAATAACTGCTTGTTTGAATAAGCAAATGGCTTTTCTATCACCAATTAAAAGGAAAGCTGATAGTTTTATACAGAACAGGTATTGAAGAGTAGGGTTTGACTGGAAGGAGTTTAAGTTTCAAATTCTCTTAGTAGAATTTTCTACATAGTAGAAAATTTCTAATACATAGTAGAATTACATAGTAGAATTTTCTAATATGTCAGAATTGATCATCTTACAGATGCTGAATGCTGAATCAAAAAACAGGCCCTGTTTTTGGATTGATTGAATTTTGAAACCTTCAAAATAATGTTAATCCCAATCCTACAGTTATAGCAACATTACAAAGATTAAGAAATCAAAGGGTTATCATCCTGATGATTTACAGAGAACCTTGTAACCAATTTGTCATTTAAAAGAGACAGGCTTTTCAGCATTTAAGAGATTAACAATTTGAAGCATACTTTCATTTGATCTAAGCCATAGACCCCTGCGTTCCTACTTATTATCTTAAAATGGATCTTTTAAGCATTGCAATTATCCATACTTTAGCCTGTGGATATCTGCTGCTACTTGTGTTACCTTTGTAGTGATAGTCTTTTATTAAAACTACAGAGATAATCTCTATTTTAAACTGTAATAATGAATGTTTTAGTTAGGTTATTCAAAAAAACCCACATAATCACACGTATTTTCTTATAGATATAAAAACAGAAAACAAATGCAAGCTAAATATCAACTTTTTAAGCACAGGGAATATTTTTAATTCTAGGAGTTATAAATACTAACATTTATGTCTTTATGGTAAGCAAGCATCTAATTCCTATAATAAAGAAATGAATTGTAATAAAAGTAGCACGAACTTAACATATTAGTGAAATCAGAGGAAACTAGGGTCTGATGAATAGGCAGAAATAATACAGTTTATTTTTCTTTTGTAGCCTATCTCAATAAAATCCCTAGATTATTTTTATTCATTTGAATTAAAATTTATAACTTTTACTGTAACAAGGACTTAAATCCGAAATACAAGCTACAATTAAGAAAACTATTTTTTAAATATTTTGTAGATAATGAATTAATTCCTGCCGACACCAACTGAATTTTAGTGAATAATTTGAATAGAATAATACATTCTATATTTTTTGATTTCATAAAGAGGATTTTGTAACCTAATATCTGCCCAAGTTATTGTGGAAAATATATTGGAAATATAACGTTGCATTTTCACTCAAAAGTTTAACTTTTTTACTTACAAATCATTTGAAGCCAAATATTTGTCAGAAACATTTGTAACTCAGAAAGGGTTTAAATTTTTACATTAAATGTGGGTAGTGCCCCCTGGTGGAAATACGTCAAAAAAAAGCTTTGATAATGTTTATACTTTCTCTCATCTAAAATCACAGATTCAAAGATTTGAGAACATTATCAAAGTAATAAATATGTTTTAATTATTAAAATTAATTAATGTTTCATTAATTAGTGTTTAATTAATTAATTATTATTTTATGTAGGCTGGTATAAAACAGTGCCTTTGAATGTTTGCGCGATAACACCCATACCTCAATGACACACCAGTTTGAATTTATTTACATTATATTTTGCACTTTAAAATTAAATTATTAAAGGAATCCTTCTGTTGTTTAAATATCACCTGATCACATTCCAATTATTTGAATATTCTATATACTTTCAGTATTGTGAAGGCAAAAATGTTGAATGACAACTCAATTGCTGTACATTCAATATTCAGTAAAATGTGTGGCATAGGGAAGAACTCAATGGAAATTTATTGTGATTTATTCCACAAATTTCAGCAAGATCCTTAAAGATAGGATTTCGCATGCAGATGCTACCTTGAAAATTGGCATCTATATATTAGATGCTGCATAAATATTTCTGGTGATTAACTCACAAATGTTACGATATTTGCTCTTATGCCTTGCTGGACATAAAACAATACTAGCGAACATTGTATAGTCTTGAGCAATATTCAAAATATTCAATATTCATATGAAGTACATAGAAACTTACACTTTTAAGACCTTGTCAAAATCTGAATAAATGGCATGAAACACAATTTAAAGGATTAATGGTAAAATGTTTAATCTTCTGGTTCAAAAGAGTTAAATTATTCTGAAGCGATATCACTAAGTTATCCCTATAGCAAACTATTTTATTACTTCAAAGATTTATTTATACTTTTCAACAGCTATGAAAGGCATGTGTGACTAAACACCAGAAATTTAAAGTATGTACTGAGTTTGAACTGTCACCACACTCAATGAAGAATGAGAATTCATGATTGTTAATGTTAAATAACAATCGCTCTTTTTGCTTTTAAATTACAGAATAATGGAAAACCTTCAGGAATTGACTGTTTCATTTATCTACCATCATTCACATAAATTGAACAATTGTTGAAAAATCATTGCATGGAAAATAGGGAATGTTCATTATTTTTTGTCATGTTGTCTGCTATCCTCTATGAGATATTTGCACCAAAATTTAAGTGTTTTTTTTTGTCAGAATAGCAGAGTCATAAAAAAAATGTTTACAAATGTAAAAAGAAATATCCTAAGGTCTTGAGCTTTGACTATAAAATACAAACTAGAAAAAAGTAAATTTTCAGATGTGAAGTAACTATTGTGAGGAACAAATTACGTGACAGTATTAGTCACAGGTTATTCAAGAAGAAAGTATTTAATAAGCACATTTTTGCTTCTTCATGATCAACATTTTGAATATGTGTGTATGAGAAAATGTTTATACAGAGTGAATTTAACACCTTTATTCTAGCCTTCTGTTCTGATCATACTTATAAGCATTTGAGATTCAATGGCAAATTCTGCTACTGTATTTTCAAGTGTTTACTTCATATTCTGTTTAAACAACCATAAAAATAATACAGTGATTTGAGGGCTAAATTATTTGGAGTAACTCAAGAAGTATAGAAAAATAAATATCAATATATCAAAGAGAATATTTAAAAATAAAGCATGCAAGGGTCCTGGGGCTGAAAAAAATAAAAATAAAGCAAAAGTTAAACATGCTCACTGTATTAGTCCATTTTCACACTGCTATAAAGAAACTACCTGAGAATGGATAATTTATAAACAAAAGAGGTTTAATTGACTCACAGTTCTGCATGGCTGAAGAGGCCTCAGGAAACCTACAATTATGGCAGAAGGCAAAGGGGAAGCAGGCACCTTCTTCACAAGGCAGCAGGAGAGAGAGAGAGAGAGAGTACACAGGGGAAAACTGTCACTTTTAAAAACCATCAAATCTCATAAGAACTCTGTCACTATCATGAGAATAGAATAAGGGAAACTGCCCTCATGATCTAATCACCTCCCACCAGGTCCCTCCCTCAGCATGTGGGGATTACAATTCAAGATGAAATTGGAGGGGGAACATACAGCCAAACCATATCACTCACAAACCCTCAAATTAATTAAGGTAAATTTTATAATGCGTAACTGTCCAAAATCAGGAAAACCTTATTTATATTATAAAAAAAGATATTACCAAGAAGGCAAAGTAAGAGAAATCAGTCTTCATTCCTACACATACACATAAAAACAAATTTAAACAGCTATTGACAAATTAAAATAGCTCAGAGGGCTCAAAGCAGCATGAAAGAATCTGCAGAAACACAATAGGAAAATGAAAAAAGGAGAAGGAAAAGAAGAGAGAAGGAGCATGTAGACAGAATTCCTGGTGAAGATTGGCAAACTTGAGATGCCAAGAGACAGCTAGGAGCAAAGAAGAAGGGCAGAAGCCAGTGGTATCTGCCACATGCCAAGAACCACCCTAGTCCCAATGGCCTGCTTCTTAGAGGACACTGGCATCTCTTGCCATTGGTTACCAACAGCCATTCCTGCTGGGGAACCTCAGAGAGGGAGACATGGCCCCACACCCAATCCCTACCTAAGAAGTAGCTGCTGTCGAGCCACTTTGGAAAAGAAGCTTTCACCTCTCCTAATTCTATGCATGCCATGACTCTGGAGCTAGAACTGCTCAAAGAGTGCCCACACCCAGGCCTCGGCTCTGTTGCTACTCTTAGGCATTGGATCAGCTGACATGGAGAGCTAACTACCACCCTAACCCCTGACCCACTGAAGCTAGCACATGTCTACACTCATAATTATTTTGGAGAGCTTTGTTCGTGCTTTGATTTGTTTTTGTATTTTTGTGTGTGTTGTAGAGATTGGGATCTTGCTGTGTTGCCCAGTCTGTAATGCCAGCAGGCGGACAAGCCCCAGTATTGGGGCTTAGCCCAGGAGGCTTCTTGGCTTCACCTAGAAGAAAATTTGAGGGTGAGCTGATGGTGTTAAACAACAATCTTTTATTGACTGGAGCTGCTCCTTGTGGAGCATTGCTAACTCACAGGGAGTGTGCTCAGAGCCACTTATGACTGTTGGCAACTGTATTTATAGCCACTTATTTCCAGTTTCAATTACATGCAAATTAAAGGGTGGATTAATGCAAATTGAGGAGTGAGTTATTCAAAATTTTCTAGGAAAGAAGCAGTAACTTCTGGGTCATTTCAATGCAAAGAGGCAGTAGCTTCTGGGTCATGGCTATAGTATTTGTAAACTCTCATGGCACTAGTGGGAAGGTTTTTTGCTAATAACCAATGAGGGCATCTAGGGATCACTTTTGTCTGCCTCTGCTGGTTCCCGCCAGTTTCTTCACTTCATCCCATTGGGGCTGGAAAATAAGTTCTCTCCATTTCCTACCTCATCTGGACTTGAACTCCTACACTCAAGCTGGAGATATAGGTGCATGGAACCACACTGGGTTTTTTATGTTTTGATGTATAATTGTAGTTAATTATTTCATCGTGGTATAGTATCTCATTGGTGTTCTGCAATTTATTGATTAATTTTCCTGTGGATGACATTTAAGTTGTATCAGTTAGGAAAGGCTGGGTTTTTACTGGAATAGGAAAACAACCCCAAAATACCAGAAAAAAAGTTTATTTCTTGCTTAGATAGAGTCTACTATAGTTTAAGGAGATGCTCAGCTCCACAGTATACTCAGGGATCCAAGTGATAAAGGTTTCTTACCTGGAAAATTGTGG
Organism: Hylobates moloch; assembly: GCF_009828535.3. Classification (NCBI taxonomy): domain Eukaryota; kingdom Metazoa; phylum Chordata; class Mammalia; order Primates; family Hylobatidae; genus Hylobates; species Hylobates moloch. The sequence goes on along the minus strand of NW_026652277.1, from coordinate 100,943,563 downwards.
CCACTGTGGCAATGGGGAGAGAAACAGGGAAATTATGCTATTCACTTCCATCCCATGTTTGCTTGCTAGAACCAGTCATGTTCAGCTGAGAAAAGTAGGTTCTATAGACTCAAAAAGGAAAAGAGAAGCAGCTATTGATAAGCAGTAGCAATATTGATTACTGTTTCTAGTTTTGACTACTGCAAACGCTGTTGATGTCTCATTGTGTCATGTGAAAGAAATTATCTAGGAGTGAAAGTGCTGGGCCTAAGAAATATGGCCTTTTCAGCTTTCTTAAGTAACACATAAATTGCATTTTCAAAGAGTGCTACTGCCCTCCCACCTTGAAAGGATGAGTCCCTGTTTCTCATATTTCCTTCCAGTTGTAGGTGCTGTGAGCCCTTTTTCTCCCCATCTGATTGGCATCCATGGTATTTTGTTGTGATTTTAATTCACATCAGTTTGTGGTTAAGGTTGAATATCCTTTTGGATTTTGGACACTCAGGGTTTGTATTTTATGAGTTATCTATTCATGCCCTTTGCTCATTTTTCTATTGTTTGTCTTTTCTTATTAATTTTAGAAGCTGTCTGCATATAATGATTATATGCGTGACAAATATATTCTTCAAGTCTGTGGATTATCGTCTTAGTTTTTATCATGCTTTTAGATGAACAGAAGTTATTTTTTCACAAATTTAATGCAATCAAATTATCAACATTTTCCTTTATAATTGGTACTGTTTTCTTTAAAAACAACAATAAAATTTACACCAGCATTACAGACATTCACTTCTTTTCTAAAAATAGTAATTTTTTCACATTTAGCTTAATTCCCATGTAATTTCTTATGTTATTCCCAAAGTAAATCAATTTTGATATAGATAACTAGTTGCCTCAAGATCATTTACTAAATAATACACTCTTTGAGTATAAGCCAAATGTAAGATGCTGAACATATGAAGGTGTTTTCTTCAATTCTGTATTTCACTAGTTAATCAATGTATCTATCCATGGGCCTTTATACAACTAACAGTAAGTCTTGGTATCTAGTAAGACAAGCATCCTTGCTTTTTTCTTTTAATTAAAAAAATTGGGGACAGTTTTTGTTCTTTACTATTCTTGACAAATGTCAGGATCACCTAACAATGTCTATGGAAAACTCTGTCAGGATTTTGAATAGCGTTCCAATAAATACTTAAGATATTTGGGGAAAATTAATCATTTTATGATAATAAGTTTTAAAAATTACCATGGTATCAGTTCATTTTAAGGACACCTGTTCATTTATTTAGAATTTTGCAAATGTCTAGTAACTAATTAATTTCTCTATTAAATATTTTGTCAGTTTTACACATAGTAGCTTTCATTTCATTATTTTTGTTGTTATAATAAATGACATAATTTTAAAAATTACATTTTTAATAATTTTGTGACTGTATAAGAATGAAATTGATTGTTATATATAGATACATAAAATTAATGCCAAAGATATGATGTATTTTCTCATACATTTTTGTATAAAAAGTTGTATTACCTGTAAATAATGATAATTCTATTCCTTCCTTGTATATTTTATTAATTCTTCCAGTGTTACTCTACTTGCTAGGGCATACTGGAATAATACTGAATGTAATCAAGGAAGCAAACATTCTTAACTATTGTCAAATTTTAACAGAATGCTTCTAATATTTTACCAGCAATTACAATACATATTATGAATGTTTAGCATTTATTCTTTATTATCATTGAACATGTTGAAAGTGTTTCCTTTGTTGAAGATATTCCTTGTTAGCTATAGTTTTTATCAAGAGTACATACTAATTTTATCAAATGTAATTATTTGTGTCTATTGATGTGATCAAACTTTTTTTTCCTTTCTTTTTAAACATCCAATATTATCCTTTTATTACTGGTGTTATCTCCACTTTTATTACATGATTATAGTCTGTATTAGAGCTTTTGCATTTATAAGTGAGATTGATCTACATTTTTTAAATTTTTTTTTTTGATACGGAGTCTCGCTCTGTTGCCAGGCTAGAGTGCAGTGGCAATCTCGGCTCATGGCAACCTCGGCCTCCTGGGTTCAAGCGATTCTCGTGCCTCAGCCTCCCAAGTAGCTGGGACTACAGGCACCTGCCACCATGCCTGGCTAATTTTTGTATTTTTAGTAGAGGCAATGTTTCTCCATGTTGTACAGGATGGTCTCAGTCTCCTGACCTTGTGATCTGCCTGCCTTGGCCTCCCAAAATGCTGGGATTACAGGTGTGAGCCACCATGCCCGGCACATTTTTAAAATTCTCACACTAGATTTGTCTGATTTAGGTCATTGGTTATACTGACTACATGAAAATAGTGGGAAAGTTTTTTCTCCTTTTCTATTTTCTGAAAGAGTTTCTGTAATATTGGAATTGTTGTTCTGTAAACATTTAGAGAACATACCTCAAAAACCCAATCTACTACTATCTAGAAACTTAAATATCCTTTGAAAAAGATGAAAGCATTTCTGAAATAAAAAAGCAACTCACAAAATAAAATGTAAGAACATGTATGATGAAACTTCTTTAAAATGAGATTTCTCTATATCTCAGAAAAGGTAAAATAATATTAATAGTACTGATATTTGCAGTAAAATGACCACTTTCATAAATAATTGGTACACATATAAATTGGTACCATCTTTTTTATTACAGTTATTGATAGGTTTTTTGAATACACCTAAGAACTTAGAAGAAATATAACTACAATTGTAATGATGACAATTATTACCAACATACTGTGTGTTATCCCCGTAATACCTATTCTAGTGTTTTGAATTGAATAGGATCTCAGATTTGTTTTTCGCTAATAAATAAATAATTGTATCTAAATTACTTGTGTGCTAGAATGTCAAAATATGAAAAATGATATTTGTATACCTATGCTTTTTATTGTCACAAATATTTAGATTATAAAGTAAACCAAAAGTCGACTTCTGACATTCTCCATGGGTGCTAAGTTATAACACCAACTCAAGTGTAGGTTTTATGGGCAATTAGTAATTTGTCCAAAAGCCTATGATAAACTTTAACTTCTTTCTCTTTTCCTATGTAAAGTCAAAATGTCCTACAGTTCATCAAATATCTTTTTGGAGAGCTAATATCATGAATGTTTCCTCAGCTTGCTAAAAATAGTCATTTGACCCTGCTTAAGGAAGCATAGTGCCCAGTCTAAATATCTTGTTACTAAAGATAGAATGTTATGGTCAGTTAGCTTGGCTCAATGCAAAATAAAACTTTATTTGGAGAAGCTTCAGTAAGAAAATTTGAAAACGAGCTTACCATCACATTTTTTTTTCATTTCACCTGATGAGACAAATCAACTCCATGATGGTGATTTAATGGTGCAATCAGCAGTGTGTCCAACCTGATTGATGTGTCTCTTCAGAGTCTGCCAGGTGACTTCATCACCAAAATTTCAAACAAATTTTCCCTAAAGACCCTCTGACTAACCATGACCAAATAAATTATTTTAGTCAATTGTCTTTTATTTCATCCTTGAAACTAGATGATATTTTTTTTCAACCCCTTTGCTTTGAATTGAATAACACACAGTGACCTCAAGATATTATTTATGATAGAGAACTACACTTAAACAATTCAAAATGTCAAATGTGTAGTCATGTGGCAAAAAGTGATTTCTCTGTGGAAACTTAAGTAAGAAGGTAATAAATGTAATTTTCACAAAACACTAGTTTTAATAGCTATCAATGTGTTATAAACACAATGAAATTTACAACTGATACTGAGTCAGCACTCAATTACCTTCTCTCCTTAGCTCTCACTTCTATGGATTCAGAGTTGCTCCTTAGGAAGATGAAGTGTACATCACCAGTATAAACATTAGCTAACTGCCATCACAATTCAAGGGTAAATCAAATTTTACAGCCACAACAAAATAACATTTTCTTCTTTCTTCATCATCTGCACATTTTGGAAAGTTTTACTAAAAGTTTTACAAATTTCAAGAACATTTGTGCAACTTAACTTGCACTCCCTACTAGGCCTCAAAAGGCCTTCAAACATGGAAGAGTGGCAGCAAGAATATGTAGACTGTGGTGTCTGAGAAGTTACAGGAAATGATGTGAGATTCATCTAAAGTCTTGCTACTCAAGTATGGATCAGCTATGTGGACATTGCTTGAGATCTTGTTAAAAATTCAGAATCTCAGGCCCACCCCCAAATTATGTGAGCATTAAAGTTGAAAAAGCACTAGCTTAAAAAATTACTTTACTGGATTTGAATAAATGAGACCGATGGCTGCTTTACTTTCTAGCCACACAGCTAGGGTCAATTCCCTTAACTTGTCTGAGTCTCAGGTTCCAAATCAATTAAATAATTAATGTATCACCTGTGCCGACACCTGAATGGAATTGTTAGGAAGATCAAATCATGACACACAACAAGGTATTTCACAACAGTGGACTTGTCTCCATTCAATTGGAAAGATGTGGACAGGGTCCTCTGTTAGCATGTGGTGAACACATATCACGAATGAGAAATAAATATTTCTTGCTTGCAGACTTGGAGATTTTGAAGTGAGACATTAATTAACCAAGTCTATCTTGACTGACAGACACATTTGCTTTTCAGTTCCGAGTTTCAAGACTGCAAGTGCATTTTAGATACTTCAGTGAAGCTGTAAGTCTTTTAGGCAAACACTCACAAAGTATGTACTGTAGAATAACAAAAAAGATGCTGTGAATAATTTGAATTATTTTAACAGACTCAGTCTCTCTAATCTAGCCTTGCCTCTTCAATCTGCCTTACATGGCCTACCAAACCAATCTTCCTCAAAGACTCTGTAACTTGAGATATTTCTAGTCCTTAGTTCTGACTACATAGTCTAGCTGAGGATTATAGACACATCTCATGTGTTTCTCCGTATTTCAAGTCACATATTGAAAATTAATGACCACAAGTTTTACTAAAGAGGCAAGATATGTCTTTATAATCATTTTAATTCAGAAAATTTGAAATCTTCTAATAATCCATCAACGTATACGAGACAGATTAAATACATCTGCTATCATTTATCTAAATTCTTTAAGTTAATGTTCTGAACGGACACTTCCTAAAATCTGGTCTCACTCTTTTAATTTTTATTTTCATTTCCTACAACTCCTCAAAAAACAACATTTTTTCAAACAAGAACACTATTCCTTTCCAACACATGAAATACAATAATGTGAGGTATGATTGGGAACTTTTCTTTCTCTAGAGTTTATAAAGTAGATTATAGTGAAGATAGCAACTTCTTGAAAACTAGTTTGCAAAAATGCTCAGCTCTCGTCATAAGACATTTATGTCACCAGGTCTGAAAGTCTAGTTGGTTTATCTGTCTTTATAAATGAGAAATATAAGAAAGGAAAAGAATGTACAAACTAACTAGGTTTCTTGTAAATCACTAAACTAGCCAAAGGACCAAAAATACAATATTAGCATGACTCTGAGGGATGTGAGATTATGGTTCTGCACTACAGAGCTAAAATAAATGACATAATATTAACAATAATAACAGTAATAATAGCTATAATATATTGAGTACTTACTATGTGACAACTACTGTGAAAATGTCTTCACTTGCATTTAGTTCTTCCAACATCCCTTTAAGACTGACAAGTTTTATAATTATTACCATTTTACAGACAGGAAAACAGAGTCAAGAGAGTTTTATAAACCTATCTGAGGTCACATAGCTATTATATTTTGAAAATACGACTTTCTGTCCCCAGAGCTTACATGGTTAACCCTTTCCTCTAGGCTGCTCTATAAAGTAGGAAAATGGTAGTCACCCTCCTTGGAATAATGAGAGGAAAAAAAAATCAATAACCGAGTAAGAGTTGGATCCCAGCTCCAGATCCAATTCCAATTTCAAGTATCCATTTAACCTTGTATAACACCACTGTTTCTTGAAAGCCAAAATCCATTGAGTATTTTGTGGTCCACCATCTTTTACAAAGCAGATACTCTATTGAATAGTAAGCTATGAACTGAATTTCTGTACCTGTAATCACTCTATTTGTTTACAAATATTTGTTAGTGACTGAATCTGCATAAATATATTTTGTAAAACAAAGAATCCTTTTCATGGAAGCAACAATTTGCTATTAATCTGTTTGTTTTTATTTGAGATTTTTATATATTGATATTTCTCAACAGCCAATCTTTAGGCAAATTGGATTTCTCATTTCTCTCAACTAGTTATATTTTTGAAAATCATATTAAAAACTTTGAATTAGTTTCATTATTATGCAATGTTAAGGTCTGATTAATTTAAAAGTTTCCTAAGGTTCAATGTTCAATATCTAGTCATCTATGAAATTGGAAATACTGAAAACCAGTTTTAAAAGAGACACAAAGATCAGAACCAAATAGTCCTAAGCAATTGTTATAACTGTTCTTGGCATTTTTGTGATGTGGCAAATAAATGCAGAAAATGGCTAATGTATTGATAAATCACTGATTTGGTTATCAAAAGATTCTAGCTACAGTTTATATTTACTAGTTATACAACTTTGAATTGTTCCCTTAACTTCTCTGAGATATCGTTTACTCATTTATAAAATTGGATTTATATTCCCTGCCCTAATAACTGCTTGAGATTATTGTAGACATACAATATGGTTAGGAATATAAAAAAGTTTTATACAGTGTAAATTGTTATAAAAAACAAAGCTTTGTTATAAGTGTAAATGCTAATTTTCCTTTTGAATATCTGTTGTTAAAACTGCAAACACTGAGAATTAATATAGCCCAGATTAGTTATTTTATCAATAAAAGTAGATAAAAGCTTGTTCCTTACTTGCCTATTTTGCCTTTATGAACACAATATTTATTGTACACTCTTTGCTTCTCTTGGACTTTATTACTATCTACATAATCTGCTAAGACCTAAAGAGGAAACAGGGAATGTGTGAGTGTGTGTGTGAGAGTATGTGTCCGTATGTGTACGTGTGTGTATACAAAAAGTGATTAGGAATAAGGAGGAGTGATAATATTGCTAACTTTTGAAGCCCTTGATGTAAATCATTTTGATGTTAGCTACTGAGTGCTTATCCAAGTGGAATTCATAATTATAATCAAATGTATAAAAATATAGTTATCAATTGTACCTTTGTATGATTGGCTAGTACACTGTTGTGAAGTAACTCAATTCAATAAACATTATAAAGTTCTTCTGAATATTCCTTTTAGTCTTTATTTTATATATAGAACAAGACATTTAAAAAGAACTATAATATCTTAGTGAAAAATGACTACATGCCTCATTCATAGGTTAGCTATACTTTGAAGCCTCCTAATTCAATTCATTTGATTATTTGGCATCCAAACCATGGGTTAGGGCCAAAAACAGTAGTATTGTCACCATTCTGTGTAGCAATTTCAACAGTTTTGTTTTCTTTTTTCCATAATAAACAAACTTCTAACCTCAGGAACTACTTCAGAAAGTAATTATTTATAATGCATTTACATTAATATGAATTTTATGGCTGAGAGTATATAGAAATGACTAGATAACAGAAGACGTTTCAAGATAATTCCTAGTTATATTTAACAATATGTGAAATGAAGGGCTTCTAATTTTGAAATGTGATAGTTTTCTAGTGAAATTTATTCTACTTCATTAAAATGTATTCAAATAAGATTCCCAAACCAAAATCAGTTCTGGCAGTCTATTTCTGTTATAACATTTACAATTTTCACTTATAAAATTAATTATCCAGGATTGTAGGCTGAAATTAGATATTATGACGTTTATGTTGACATTTTGGCCAGATCACTCACCTAAATAATTAATTTTGTTTTCATTTTATGAGTCCAAATAACATATTATAGATATTTTAAGAGCACAGAAGAACTCCAGAAAGTGACTTCTAAAGGTTCTTTTCAAAAATTGTATATTTTCAGACTAGCTCATTGGTTTTGATCAATTAAAATCTCACTTTAGTATGTCAAAGTTATTTTAAAGTTTTTCACTGAATTATAACATAGGCACAGAAGAATATATAACCATAGGTGAACAGTTCATTCATTTGTCACAAAGTAAATTTACCGATGTAACAAACTTAGAAGTCAAAAAATAGAACATGATGAGGAACAGTGTCAGCCTTTGTGTTCCCTGCCAGCGCAAATCAAAATTATCTTCTTACTTCTGACACCTTAGAATGGTTTTATACTTTTTAAACTTTATATAAGTGAAATTGTACAATAAATGTTCTTTTCTGTTAAGCATGTTTACTTTAACATTATGTTTGTGATTTACTCTATGTAGTTGCATGCAGCAGTTCATTATTTTCATTGGTATGTAATATGCCATTGTATAAGTATCTCTACTTTATCCATTTATGTAACTTATTCATCAACTTATTTAACTTTTGATAGATATTGGAGTTTTTATAAATAATGCTGCTATTAGAATTTCACTTTGTGTTTTATAGTTCTGTGCACCAGCAAGCTGAATTGCTGAGTTAGGACAAATTTATTTAATTATACTAGATGCTACCAAACAGCTTCCCAAAAGAATTAAACATAGTTTCACTTCCAAAGCATCTAGGAATTTCTCCATTATACAATCTTCCCATTGCTCAGTATTAATGATACAGTTATATAGGATGTATGATAGCTCATTATGATTTTCATTAGCTTGCCTAATAAGTATGAAGCTGAGAAACTTGATGTTTCTATTCTCTTTTTGATGTGTTCAACTGTGAAGTGCTGGTTCAAGATTCTTGCCCTTTTTTCTATTGAAATGTGTCTTTTTTTTTTATTTTAAAGTCTTCTTAATATAATTCAGATAAGTGTTCACTTTTAGGTTCTAGAGCTCTGTATGTCTTCTCTAACTCTGTGCCTTACCACTGTCTTGTGTCTATAGTGAAATAAAATTAGTTTTAATATAACTCAATGTGCCAGCATTTTTCATAAATTATAGTTATAGCTTTTTGTATTTAAGAAATATTTGTCTATCCTAAGAAAAGAAAGGCATTCTTTATGTTATTTTGAAGCTTCATTTTATATTTAGATCTACAATGCATGGGAAATAACTGTTTTGAGGAAGGAGTCAGATTTATTTCAACATATATATCCAATTTACCAGTCACAAGATATTAAAAGGAAGATCCTTTCTCAACTTCTCTTCAGTTACACTTTTTAAACAAACCAACTATCCATATTATTGTGGGTAAGTTCATGGACCCCATCCAATTTTTTATGTCTCTATTTTCATGAAAAGTATTTGCCTGTATTTCCTTTAGTAGTTTTCCTTAGGTTTTGGTATCAAGATTTCTATGGAGAGGGTGGAGCAAGATGACAAAATAGAAGCCTGTACTATTCATACCTCCCTACAGGAACGTCAAATTTTAACAACTATCTGCACACAGAAAAACACCATCACAAGAACAAAAAATCAGGTGAACAAGTACAGTACGTGCTTTTTACCTCATCTTATTCAAAGAGGTATTGAGGAGGGTTAGAGAGTCGTCTTGAATCTCCTATGCCACCACTCCTACATTATTCACTGGCAGTGTCCCTGCAGAGCAAAGAGTCTATGCACTTGGGGGAGAAAGAGCAAAGTGACTAGAGGATATTACATTGAACTCAGGGTTGCCCTGTCATAGCAGAGAGTAAAGCCGTGCTGGGCTCAACCAGTGCTCCTGCACAAAGGGAGCATTTGGACCTGACCTAGCCCCAGGGGAATTACCCTTCCCATCATCTAAAATTTAAGTTTCTTAGAAAGCCTCCCCATCATGGGGCAAAGTGCTCTGGGGTTGGGATTCTACATAAACTTGAAAGGCAGTTTAGGATACAAAGACTGCAATTCCTAAGCAATTCCTAGTGCTGGGTCTGGGCTCAGAGCCAAAGGGATTATGTTAGCATGTGACCTAGGGAGACACTAGCTGGGCAGTTAAAGAAGTGCTTGAGCCATCCCCCCCCACAATCCCAGGCAGTGCAGCTAGCAGCAATGAAAGTGTTTCCTTTCTTCTCTTAAGGGACTGAGAACAAGGAGTAAAGGGGACTTTGTCTTGCATCTTGGATACCTGCTCAGCGACAGTAGGGTAGGGCACTGAGCAGAGTCCTAAGGCCCCCATTCCAGGTCCCAGCTCCCAGATGACATTTCTAGACACACCCTGGGCCAAAAGGGAACTGCTGCCTTAAAGAAAAGACCCAGTCCTGGCAAGATTCATCACCTGTTGACTAAAGAGCCCTTGGGACCCTAATAACCAGCGGTGATGCCCATGTAGTATGTGATGGGCCCGGTGCTCTGAGACATGTTGACGGCAGGCATAACCCGGCACATTCTCTGCTATGGTGGTTATAGTGAAAGACTTATTTGAGAAAGCAGAGGGAAAAGTAAAGGGGAGTTTGTCTTACACCTTAGGTACCAGCTCAGCTATAGTGGGGCAGAGCAAAAGGTAGGCTCTTGAGGTCCCTAGGTTGAGGCCTAGGCTCTTGAACAACATTTCTGGACCTGCCCTGGGCCACAGGGGAGCCCATTGCCCTGAAGAGGGAGCCCCAGCCCAGGCAGGATTCACCACAAGCTAACTGAAGAGCCTTGAGCTTTAAGTGAACATTGGCGATGGACAGGCAGAAACGCCCTGTGGGCTGGTGGTGGTGGTGCCCACAAGGAGAGGCTCCTCTGCCTCTGGAAAAGGGAAGGAAGAAGAGGAAGGATTTATTTTTGTAGTTTGACTGCCAGATTGGCTGCAACAGAATAGAATATTAGGCAAATTTCTAAGGTTTTTGACTCTAAACCCTGGCTCCCAGATAGCATCTCTGGACTTACCCAAGGCCTGGGGGAGCTTGCTGCCCCGAAGGGAAAGAGACAAACCTGGCTGGTTTTACCACCTGCTAATTGTAGAACCCTAGGGACATGAGTGAACATAGGTGGTGGGCAAGTAGCAGTTAGAGCAGACTTTGAGCAAGACCCAGTGCTGTGCTGGCTTCTAAAAAGACCCAGCACAGTCTTAGTGGTGGTGGTTGCAGGAGTGCCAGCATCACCACATCCCCAGTTCCAGGCAGCTTGACACAGAGAGAGAGAGAGACTCCATTTGCTTGGGAGAAAGTAAGGGAAAAAAACAAAAGTCTCTGCTTTGTGATCCAAATTCTTCCAACTCATATCTAAGACCACTAAGGCGGTATCACTAACACTTTGCAAAAAACCAAGTAATATTGAGCTTGGGACCCAAGTGCCTTTGAACAGACAGCCTTCTCAAGAAGGACAGGCACAAACAAGCCCAGATTATGAAAACTACAATAAACACATAATTCTTCAATGCCCAGACACTGACAAACATCTATAGATATCAAGATCATCCAGGAAAACATGACCTAACAAAGGAACTAAATAAGACACTGACCAGCCTGACCAACAGGGTGAAACCCTGTCTCTACCAAAAAAATACAAAAATTAGCCAGTAGTGGTGGCACGTGCCTGTAATCCCAGCTACTCAGGAGGCTGAGGAAGGAGAATCGCTTAAACCCGGGAGATGGAAGTTGCAGTGAGCCAAGATCGCACCATCGCACTCCAGCCTGGGCAACAGAGTGAGACTCCATCAGAAAAAAAAAAAAAAAATGGCACTACATAAGGCACCAGGGACCATCTTTGGGGAACAGAGATACGTGACCTTTCAGACAGACAATTCAAAATAGCTGTTTTGAGGCAACTCAAAGAAATTCAAGGTAACACAGGGAAGAAATTCAGATTTCTACTAAACAAATTTAACAAAGACATTCAAATAATTAAAAAGAATCAGGCAGAAATTCTAGAGATGAATAATACAATTGACATACAGAAGAATGCATCAGTCAGTAGCAGAACTGACTGAGAAGAATAAAGAATTAGTGAGGTTGAAGATAGGCTATTTGAAAATATACAATAAGAGTAGACAAAAAGAAAAAAAGAATAAAAAAATGAAGCATTCCTACAAGATCTAGAAAAGAGATTCAAAAGGGCAAATCTAAGAGATATTGGCTTTAAAGAGGAGGAAGAGAAAGAAATAAGGGTAGAAAGTTTATTCAAAGAGATAATAACAGAGAATTTCCCAAACTTAGAGAAAGGTATCAACATTCGAGTACAAACGGATTTAACCCAAAGAAGACTACCACACAGCATTTACTAATCAAATTTCCAACGCTCAAAGATAAAGAAAGGATCCTAAAAGCAACAGGAGGAAATATACAAATAACATACAGTGAAGTTTCAATGTGTCTGACAGCAGAATTTTCAATGGAAACCTTAGAGGCCAGGAGGTGGCATGACGTGAAGTGCAAAAGAGAAAACTTTTCACCCTGGAATAATATATTCAGTGAAAATATCCTTCAAGTTAAAGGTGAAATAAGCCTCTTCCCAGATGAACAAAAACTGAGGGATTTCATCAACACCAGACCTTTCCTAAAAGAAATGCTGAACGGAGTTCATCAGTCTGAAACAAAAGATGTTAATAAGCAATAAGAGATTATCTGAAAGTGCAAAACTTGCTAGTAATAGTAAGCACACAGAGAAACAGAATAATTCAATGCTGTAATTATGTGTGTAAACTACTCATAAGTAGAAAGACTAAATAATGAAAAAATAAAAAATAATAACTACAACTTTCTAAGACAGAGTACACTAAAAAATAAAGAAAAAAACAAACAGTTAAAAGGCATGAAGTTAAAATGTAGAGTTTTTATTGGTTTTCTTTTTGCATGTTTGTTTATGCAATCAGTGTTAAATTGTCATAATTTAAAATAGTGGGTTATAAGATAATATTTTCAAGCCTCATGGTAACCTCAAAATGAAAAACATACAATGGATATACAAAAAATTAAAAGCAAGAAATTATATCATACCACCAGGGAAAATAACCTTCACTAAAAGGAAGACAGAAAAGAAGAAAGAGAAGACAATAACAAGAAAACAAGTGACAAAATGGCAAGTGTAAGTATCTACTTATCAATAATAATGTTGAATATCAATGGACTAAACTCTCCAATCAAAAGAAATAGAGTAGCCAAATTGATTCTTTAAAAATACCCTGTAATCTGTTGCCTACAAGATATACTCTTCACCTATAAAGTCACACATAGACAAAAGATAAAGGGATGGATAAAGATATTCCAAGTTAATGGAAACCAAAAAAGAACACGAATAGCTATCCTTATATTAGACAAAATAGATTTCAAGACAAAGGGGTCAATTCAGCAAGAGGAAATAACAATTTTAAATACATGTGCACCCAACACAGGAGCATCAAGATATACAAAGCAAATATTATTAGAGCTAAAGTGAGAGTTAGGTCTTAATATAATAATAGCTGGAGACTTCAACACCCCACTTTCAGTATTAACTCAGACAGAAAATGAACAAAGAAACATCAGACTTAGTCTGCACTATAGGATGAATGGGACTAACAAATATTTACGGAACATTTCATTCAAAGGCTGCAGAATACACATTCTTTTCCTCTGCACATGGATCATGCTCAAAAACGACCATATGTTAGTGAGATGGTTAATATTACGTTTCAACTTAATTGGATTGAAGGATGTAAAGTATTGTTTCTGGGTATGTCTGGGTGTTTCTGTGTGTTGCCAGAAGAAATTAACATTTAAGTCAGTGGGCTGGAAGAGAAAGACCCACCCTCAGAAAGACCCACCCACAATGTGGGTTGGCACCATCCAATCAGCTGCAAGCGGATCTAGAAAAAGCAGACAGAAGAAGGTGGAAGAAGCTGATTTGCTGAGTTTTCCGGTCTTCATCTTTCTCTGGTGCTGGGTGCTTTCTGCCCTCGAACATCATACTCCACGTTCCTTGACTTTTGGACTCTTGGACTTATACTAATTGTTTGCCAAAGTCTCTCAGGCCTTTGGCCACAGACTGAAGGCTGCATTGCTGGCTTTTTCTAATTTTGAGTTCAGGGACTCAGACTGAGCACTACTGGCTTCCTTGCCCCTCAGCTTGCGGATGGCCTATCATGAGACTTCACCTTGTGATCATGTGGGTTAATTCTCCTTAACAAATTCCCTTTTATATATACACATACCCTATTATTTTGGTCCCTCTAGATAACCCTGACTAATACAGTTAGATACAAAACAAGTCTGAAAGCATGCAGAAAATTAAAATAGTGTCAAGGATCTTCTCTGATCACATTAGAATAAAACTAGAAATCAATAACAAGAGGAATTTTGAAAACTATACAAGCACATGGAAATTAAACAATATACTCCTGAATGACCAGTGAGTCAATGAAGAAATTAAGAAGGAAATTTAAAAATCTCTTGAGACAAATGATAATGAAAATACAACATACAAAATCCAATAGGATACAGCAAAAGCAATACTAGAGAGAGGGACATTTATGGCTATAAGTGCCTATATCAAAAAAGAAGAAAAACTTTAAACAATCTTGTGATGTATCTTAAAGAACTAGAGAAGCAAAAGCAAATCAAACCTAAAATTAATAGAATAAAAGAAATAATAAAGATTAGAGCAGAAACAAATCAAATAGAAATGGGAAAAATACAAAATACATAAATACAAAAGATCAATTAAACAAGAAGTTATTTTTTGTAAAAGTTAAGCAAAATTGACAAACTTTATGTTAGACTAAGAAATACAGAGAGAAGATCCAAATAAATAAAATCAGAGATCAAAAAGGAGACATTACACCTGATACCCGCCCCCCCCAAATTCAAAGGATTATTAGTGGCTTCTATGAGCAAATATATGCTAATAAATTGGAAAACTCTAGAAGAAACAGACAAATTCCTAGACACATACAACCTACCAAGATTGAACCAGGAAGACATCTAAAAGCTAACAACCTAGTAACAAGTAAGGAGATTGAACTCATAATAAAAAGCCTCCAAGTAAAGAAAAGCCTGGAACCCAATGGATCCATTGTTAAATTTTACCAAACATTTAAATAAATAAGAGAAAATAGCAATCCTGCTCATATTATTACAAAAAGTGGAAGAGGAAGAGACTTTCGCACTCATTAAACAAGGCCAATATTAACCTGATATCAAAACCAGACAAAATAAACTCAGAATAAGAAAACTGTAGGCCAACATCTTTCAGAAATATTAATTTAAAAAATCCTAAACAAAATACTAGCAAATCAAATTCAAACAACCATTAAAAAGATAATTCATCATGACCAAGTAGGGTGTATCCCTGGGATGCAAAGATTCTTCAGTATACACAAATCAATAAATATAATATATCATATCTACAGAATGAAGAAAAAGCCATATGATCATTTCAATTGATGCTGTAAAACAATTGAGTATAATTTACCATCTCTTCGTAATAAAAATCCATCAAAAAACTGGGTATAGTAGAAATATATCTCAACATGATAAAAGGCATAAATAACAGACCTACAGCTAATATCATACTGAATGGGGAAAACCTGAAAGCCTTTCTGTAAGATCTGGAACACTACAAGGATGCCCAATTTCACCACTGTTATTCAACATAGTACTGGAAGTCCTAGCAGGAACAATCAGACAAGAGAAAAAAATTAAGGACATTCACATCGGAAAGGAAGAATTCAAATTATCTTTCTGCAGATGATATGATCTTGTATTTGGAAAAACCTAGACTTCACCAAAAAAAGCTTAGAACTGATACACAAATTCAGTAAAGTTGTACGATATAAAATCAACACACAAAAATTAGTAGCATTTCTATATGCCAACAGTGAACAATCTGAAACAGAAATTTAAAAAGTAATTCCATTTATAAAAGTCATAAATAAAATTAAATACCTATGAATTAACTTAACCAAAGAAATGATAGCTCTCTATAATGAAAACTATAAAACACTGATGAAAGAAATTGGAAAGAACAAATGTTCATGGAGTGAAAGAATCAATGTTGTTAAAATGCCCATACTACCCAAAGAAATTCACAGATTCAATGCAATCCCTATCAAAATACTAACGACATTCTTCACAGAAATTTTTGTTAAAATCCTAAAATTTTTGTGGAACCATGAAAGACCCAGAATAGCCAAAGTCACCCTGAGCAAAAAGAACAAACTGAAGGAATCACATTACCTGGCTTTAAATTATGCTACAGAGCTATAGTCTGTACTATTGTCTGCAACTGAGCATGGTACTGGCATAAGAACAAATACGAAAACCAAGGAAAGAGGATATAGAATACGGAAACAAATCCATCAACCTACAGTGAACTCATTTTTTATATAGGTGCCAATAACATGCATTGGAGAAAAGACAGTCTCCGCAATAAATGGTGTTGGGAAAACTGAACATCCATATGCAGAAGAATGAAACTCAACTTCTGTCTCTCACCATATACAAAATTCAAATCAAAATGAATTAAAGAATTAAATCTAAGATATAAACTATAAAACTGCTACAAGGAAACGTTAGGGAAACTCTCTAGGCGATTGATCTGGGCAGAAATTTCTTGAGTATATCCCACAAACACGGGTAACGAGCAAAAACTGACACACAGGATTACATCAAGTTAAAAAGCTTCTGCACTGAAAAGAAAACAATCAACAAAATGAGGAGACAACCCATAGAATGGGAAAAAATATTTGCAAACTACCCATCTGACAAGAAATTAATAACCAGAATATGTAAGGATCTCAAATAACTATATAGGAAAAAAAATCCAATAATTATGGGACAAAAATTTGAATAAACATTTCTCAAAAGAAGACAAACAAATGGCAAGTGGGCATATGAAAAGGTGGTCAACACCATTGATCATTAGAACAATGAAAATCAAAACTACAGTAAGATACCATTTCACCCCAGTGAAAATGGTTTATTCAAAAGATGGGCAATAATAATTGCTGGAGAGGATGTGGAGAAAAGCTTACACTCAGCCTTTATTGGAGGGAATTTAAATTAGTACAACTACTATGAAGAATAGCTTGGAACTTCCCCCAAAAAATAAAAACAGAGCTACCATATGATCCACAATCCCACTTATTGGTATATACCCAAAAGAATGGAAATTCGTATACAGAAAATATATATGTGCTTTCTTTTTTTTTTTTATTGTACTTTAAGTTTTAGGGTACATGTGCACAATGTGCAGGTTTGTTCCATATGTATCCATGTGCCATGTTGGTGTGCTGCTCCCATTAACTCGTCATTTAGCATTAGGTGTAGATAATCTGGTGTTTGTTTTTTGTCCTTGCAAATTTGAGAAGATGATTTTTCTTCATGTCCCTACAAAGGACAAGATGTAGTTATTACGGTGTATATGTGCCACATTTTCTTAATCCAGTCTATCGTTGTTGGACATTTGGGTTGGTTCCAAGTCTTTGCTATTGTGAATAGTGCTGCAATAAACATACGTGTGCATGTGTCTTTATAGCGGCATGATTTATAGTGCTTTGGGTGATATATGTGCTTTCATGTTTGTTACAGCACTGTTCACAGTAGCCAAGATTTGGAAGCAATCTAAGTGTTCATCAACAGATGACTGGAAAAAGAAAATGTGGTACTTATGCACAATGTAGTACTTATTCAGCATAAAAAAATGAGTTCCTGTTATTTGCAACAACATTGATGGAATTGGAGGTCATTCTGTTAAGTGAAACAGACTCTACACAGAAAGACAAACATTACATGTTCTCACTTATTTGTGGCATGTACATATAAAAACAATCGAACACATGAAGATAGAGAATAGAGAAGGGTTACAGAAGTTGGTAAGGTTAGTTGGATGGGGGGGTGATGATTAATGGGTACAAATAATAGTTTGTGAGAATGAATAATACCTAGTATTTGACAGCACAACAGGGAAACTATAGTCAAAATAATTTAATTGTACATTTTGAAATAACTAAATGTATAATTGGATGATTTGTAACACAAAGGATAAATGCTTGAAGGAGTAGATATTCCACTTTCTATGATGTGATTATCACACATTGTGTACCTGTATCAGAATAACTCATGTACCCTATAAATATATACACCTCTTATGTACCTACAAAAATTAAAAATAAAAAAATGTAAAATAAAGAAAAGAAAAAAGACTTCTATGGGCTTATAAAATGAGCTGGGAAGTGTTCTCTCTTTTTCTAATATCAAGAAAAGTGTGTTGTGTGTGTGTGTGTGTGTTTATATACATATATAAATTTACCTGTGTGTGTTTACATGTAGGTGTGTATGTATATATGTATATATATGTGTATATATGTATATATGTGTATATATGTATATATATATACACACACAAATAGCATACATACATATGTATGTATAACATGCATATATATGTATGTTATTTTTTCCTAAATTTTTTGGAAGAATTAATCAGTACAGACAAATAGAACAAGAGTGTTCTCCATGAAAAGGTTTTAAATTATACATTGTTTCTTTAATAAATGCAGACTATTATTTAGATATTCCATTTTTTCTTAATAAATTGTATTTCTTACATAGTTTCATCCAAGACTTTCTTATTTTATATTTTTGCCACAATATTGTTCACTGGTATTTAAAAGTTTGTCAAAACTTGTGAAAAATTAAACATCAGTATGTTTAGAATTAAAGTCATCATTTTCATTCTACATATTGATTAATTTTGCCCTTTCTCCTTTTTATCACAAAATTGATAAAGTTCTTGTCAATTTTGTTGTTTTTTATACATACTCAGATTGACTTATTTTGTTTGATTAATTTCATTAATTTTAGCTACTATTTTACCACATTCTTTTTATAATAGACCAAAATTGTGTACATTTATCATGAACAACATGATGTTTGAAAGATCTATACATTGTAGAATGGCTAAATTGAGATAATTAACATGCAGTATGCCACAAACTTCATTTTTTATGGTATGAATGCATAATCTACTCTCAGCAATTTTTAAAAACACAATACACTGTTATTAACTATAGTTAAATTACCTCCCACCAGGTCCCTCCCATGGCATGTGGGGATTATGGGAACTACCGTTCAAGATGAGATTTGTGTGGGGACATAGCTAAACCATATCAGCCTGGCTTATTTCACTTAAACATAATGCCCTCTAGGTTCATCCATGTTGTTGCAAATGACAGAATTTCCTTCCTTTTTGTGGCTGGATAGTATTCCATTGCTTGTATATATCACATCTTCTTTATCCTTTCATCCATTGATGGACACAGATTGATTCCATATCTTGGCTACTGTGAATAATGCTGCAATGACCATGAGAATGTAGACATATCTCAGAATTACTGATTTCATATCTTTTGAATATATACCCAGTAGTAGGACTTCTGAATCATATGGCAGTTCTATTTTTAGTTTTTTGAGGAATCACCATACTGTTTTTCACAAGGGCTGTACTAATTTACATTCCCACCAATACTTTGCAAGTATTCCCTTTTCTCTAAATTATCTCTTGTACTTATCATTCATTCAGTTTATAGATTTTTCACCTTGTCGTCAAATGTATTCCTAGATATTTTCATTATTTTTGGAGCCATTGTAAATATGATTGTTTTCCTGATTATTTATTTTTCAGGTAGTTTCTTATTAGTGTATAAAAATTTCAGTGACTTCTGTATGTTGATTTCATACTTTGCAACTTTACTGAAATTATTAGTTATAACAGCTTTTTTGGTAGAGTTGTTAGAATTTATATGCAAGATCATGTTATCTGGAAACAGGCAATTTAACTCATTTTTCTCTTTCTTCTTTTCTAATATTTGCTTTGAATGTAACTAATCTCCTTTAAATCCTGATTTAGTTTCATCCTACAAATTTTGATATCCTTGTTATTATGATGTTAAAATAGTTTTTATTTCTATCATGATTACTTTTTGATGCACTGGATTTTGAGAAGCATATTGCTTAATTTCTATATTTATGAAGATTTTCTAGTTACAGTCCATCCTACTTATTTATGAATCCTATATTTGCAAATTTGCTTACTCACAAAAATTTATTTGTAGCCCCAAAATCAATACTCATGGCACTGCCACTGGCAGATGTGCAAAGAGTGGGGAAGAATTCGAGTCTATTTGATGATGCACATGTTCCCAGCTAAGGTAAAACAAGGCAACATCCTGAATTCTTGTTGCAGCTGTCATACAAATATGATGAGAGGATCGAGATGATGAGAACAGTGCAGTGTGGTGCCAGAAGTTCTGACTATGGGGTAGCTGGACAGCGTTTAAATCCCAATTCTGGCATCTATTAGGGAGTAGAGTAGCCTTGGGCAAGTTCCTTAACACTTTGAGCCTTATTTTCTTTTTGTAAGAATAAAGAAAATAAAATCTTTGTAGTTTAAGAGTACAGTTTATGTGATATGTATTTATATGTACATATGTCCCCCAGAAGCAATAATTAAATATTCATTAATTCAATATTCACGGAGACTTTTCAAAATGTAACTATTGCAAATATGGAGAATTCGCTGGGTTTTTTTTAAAAGAAACTTCTACTTAATTCACTCATGTTCCCAATTCTTTTAATTTTACAGAGGCCAGTTTAATGGCCCAGTATATGTCTATCTTGGTAAACACTTCAAATGCAAACTTGTTGGGTCACTCATATGTTTTATAAGTTGAATTGTATCTCCAAAAGTTTCCATGTTGAAGTCCTAACCCTCAATACCTCAAAATGTGAGCTTATTTGGAAATAGGGTTATTGAAGACATGATTCATTATATTAAGATTAGGTCATAGCAGAGTAGGATGGGCTCTTAATCCAAATGACTAGTATTGTTATAAAAAGAGTGCCACTCAAAGGAACATACTTTAAAATAGTAAGAGCTATCTATGATAAACCCACAGCCAACATCATACTGAATGAGCAAAAGCTGGAAGCAAGAAATAAAAGACATCCAAAGAGGAAGAGGAGAAGTCAAATTATCTCTTTGTTGATGATATGATCTTATCTCTAGAAAACCCTATAGACTCCACCAAGAAGATCCTAGAACTGAAAAATAACTTCGATAAAGTATTAGAGTACAAAATCAATCTACAGAAATCATTAACATTTTTATACATGAATAGCATTCAAACTGGGAGCCGAATCAAAACACAATCCAATTTACAATAGTCAGAGAAAAAAATACCCAGAAATACATCTAACCAAGGAGGTGAACGATTTCTACATTAAGACTTAGAAATCACTGTGGAAACAAATCATAGATGACAGAAACAAATGAAAAAACATTCCATGCTCATGTATTGGAAGAATCAACATCACTAAGACGACCATACTGCTTAAAGCAATCTACAGATTCAATGCTAGTTCTATGAAACTACCAACATTATTTTTCACAGAATGAGAAAAAAAAACTATTCTAAAATTCACAAGGAACCAAAAAAGAGCCAGTTTAGCCAAAGCGATCCTAAGCAAAAAGAATGAAACCAGAGGCATCACATTACCCAACTTCAAACCATACTATAAGGCAGCAGTAAACATAACAGCATGGTACTGGTACAAAAAGAGACAAATATGCAGCCACAAAAAGGAACGAGATGATGTCCTTTGCAGGGATATGGATAGAGTTGGAAGCCATTATCCTCAGAAAACTAACACAGAAACAGAAGATCAAGCACTGGTCTCACTTATAGGTGGGAATTGAATGATGAGAACACATGGACACTTGGCGGGGAACAACACACACTGGAGCTTGTTAGAAGGGGAAGTGAAGGGAGGGAGAGCATCAGGAAGAATAGCTAACGGGTGCTGGTCTTAATACCTAAGTGATCAGAAGATCTGTGTAGCAAACCACTATGGCTCACGTTTACCTATATAACAAACCTGCACGTCCTGCACATGTACCCCTGGACTTAAAATAAAAGTTGAAGAAGAAAAAAAGACAAATAGACCGATGAAACAGAATAGAGAACTCAGAAATAAAGTCACACATTTATGGCCATCTGATCTGCAACAAAGTCAACAAAAATAAGCAATAAGAAAAGGATTCTGTGTTCAATAAATAGTGCCGGGGTAGCTATTTAGTTATGCAGAAGAATGAAAGTGGACCCCTATCTTTCACCACCTACAAATTAGCTCAAGATGGATTAAAGATTTACATATAAGACCTAAAACTATAAGAATCTTAGAAAACAACCTAGGAAATACCATTCTCGAAATCAGCCCTGGGAAAGAATTTATGTCTTAGTTCTGAAAAGCAATGGGAAAAAAATAAAAATAAAAATAGACAAGTGAAACCTAAAAACCTAAAGAGTTTCAGCACAGCAAAGGAAACCATCAACGCAGTAAACAGCCTATGGAATGGGAGAAAATATTCATAAACTATGCGTCTGACAAAGATCCAATATCCAGAATCTATAAGAAACTTAAATAATTAAAAAAGCACAAAACAAACAACCCCATTTAAAAAAATGGGAAAATGGCTGGGCTCATGCCGGATTACAGCACTTTGGGAGGCCGAAGCAGGTGGATCCCTTGTTGACTAGCCTGGGCAGCATGGCAAAACCCCATCTCTACTGAAAATACAAAAATTAGCCAGGCATGGTGGTGGGTGCCTGAAATCCCAGTTACTTGGGAGGCTGAGGCAGAAGAATTGCTTGAACCTTGGAGGCAGAAGTTTCAGTGAGCCAAGGTCGCATCACTGCACTCTAGTCTGGACAACACAGCAAGACTCCATCTCAAAAAAAAATGGGCAAAGAACATGAACAGACACATTTCAAAAGAAGACATACATGCAGCCAACGATCATATGAAAAAAATGTTCCACATCACTAATCATCAGAGAAATGAAAATCAAAACCACCATGAAACACCATCTCACACGAGTCAGAGTGGCTATTACTGAAAAGTCAAAAAATATCAGATACTGGCGAGACTGCAGAGAAAAGGGAACACTTTATACACTGTTGGTAGGAATGTAAATTAGTTCAAACACTGTGGAAAGCCATTTAGAGATTTCTCACATAACTCAAAACAGAACTATCATTGGATCTAGCAGTCTCATTACTGGATATATATCCAAAGGAAAATAAATTGTTCTACCATAAAGACACATGCACATGTATGTTCACTGCAGCACTATTCACAATAGCAAAGACATGGAATCAACCTAGATGCCCATCAATGGTGGGTTGAATAAAGAAAATATGGTACATATACACCATTTACTATGCAGCCATAAAAATGAACAAAAGCATGTTCTTTGCAGCAACGTGGATGCAACTGAAGGCCATTATCCAAAGCAAATTAATGCAGGAACAGAAAACCAAATACCACATCTTCTCATTTATAAGTGGAAGCTAAACACTGGGTACACATGGATATAAAAATGGAAACAGTACATACCTGGGACTATCAAAGTGGGGAGAGAAGGAGTGAGGCAAGGGCTGAAAACATTGGGTACTATGTTTACTATCTGCGTGATGGGATTTTTTTATACTCCAAACCTCAGCATCACAATATGCCCAATAACGAACATGTACATGTACCCCCTGAAACTAAAAGTTAAAATTATATAAAATTGTGAAAAATAAAATGAAATAAAATAGAAAAAAAATGCCACATGAAGTCGCAAACACAGGGAGAATATCATATGAAGATTGAACTTATAATGCCACAAGCCAGGTAACTACCAGAAGGTAGAAGAGAGGCCTAGAACAGATATTTTCCTAGTGCCTTCTGAAGGAGTGTGGCTCTGGTAACAATTTGGTTTCAGACGACCAGTCTCTAGAACTGTTAGACAATAAATTTCTGTTTCAGCTACCCAGTGAGTTTGTGGTACTTTGTTACAACAGACTAAGGAAGTCAATACAATGTGTTCGTAGCAATTAAAACAAATTTGTTACTTCTGATCAAATCTTCCATTCCCTTATATATTTTTAACCTGTTTATTCTATCAGTTTTTGATAGATGTGTTAAAATCTCTCACTATAATTGTGGATTTTCAGTCTCTTTTCAATGATATCCGTTTTTGTTTTATATATTAGGAGGCATACAGATTTAGATGCATATAAATTTATGTACTTATTTTTAATTTTTAGATGCATACAGACTTTAAATTGTTATAGTTCTTTGGTGAATTGACCCTCTTACGATAAAGAAATATTCCATATTTCCCTCTATTAGTCAGTCTAACAGTTATAAATTATTTTACTATTCTTTTAATGGCTGTCCTAGAGATTACAACATAAGCCACTGGTTATTAAAGTCTAATATGTATTTTTTATTTTTGCTATTGCCAGGATAGTACAAAGACTTTGCAACATTTTAACACTATGAATATCATGCCATTCTTTGAGCTATCGTTGTGTATTTTAATTTTGCACATATCTTATAATGAAAAATACATTATTATTGCTTTATATACTATAACAAAAAATGACATTTAATTCTAATAAGTAGTATAAGATATTTGCAAAATACAGTTATGTAACATAACTTTCATAATTTATACATTATTTTTAAAATCCTTTAAAATTTATACTCATATATTCTTTTTCTATTGCTTTTTCTTTATTTTTCTATTTTGAATTTAAATGTAAGTTATTTCTTACCGGCTCAAGAGCCTTCTTTACTTTTTCTTTTTTTTTTTTTTTTCTCTTTTGAGACAGAGTTTTGCTCTTGTTGCCCAGGCTAAAGTGCAATGACACGATCTCAGCTCACTGCAATCTCTGCCTCCCGGGTTCACAAAATTTTCCTGCCTCAGCCTCCGTAGTAGCTGGGATTACAGGCACCTGCCACCACACCCAGCTAATTTTTTGTATTTTTAGTAGAGATGGGGTTTCACTATGTTGGCCAGGCTGGTCTTGAACTCCTGACCTCAGGCGATCCACCTGTCTCATACTATTTCTTTTAGTGCAGAACTGTTGTTGACAAATTCCTTGAAGTTTTTTGGTCTAAAGGTGTCTTTATTTTGTCTTCATTTAAAACAAATTCCTTTCAATTCTTTGAAGATATCTGTCCATAGTTTTCTGTCTTCCACTGTCCCTATGGAAAAAAAATAGCTTTCAATCTTATCATTGTTCCTTTAGGTATGATGTGTGTTTTTCCCTAGCTACAAGAATTTTCTGTATATATTTGGTTTTCTGCATTGTTACTAGAATCTACCAAGTGGATTTTCTTTGTTTATATCATTATAGTTATTCTTGATTCTATGAATTGATGTCTTCTCTCTTTAAATATTGCTCCTGCCTCATTCTTTCTGTTCTCATTTTGAAACTCCAGATGCATATCTCTGACCTTTTCATCCTGCCCCTTTGTGTCTATGCTGTCTTTATCTTTGATATAATTTATTTTTATTCTCTCAATGTTTCAAGCTTCATCCTATCTTACATTTTATGAATTCTCATTTTGGCTATGCACAATGTGAATTTAAATCCATGATTAAATTTTTTATTTTAGTTATTATAGTTTCCATTTCTAGAATTTTTTCACTTGATATTTTCCTAGCGTTGAACTATGACAAAATTCTGTATCTTCTTTTTGAGTTTCTTGAAATATTAATCATTTTACTTCATAGTTCATGATTGGTAAATTCAATATCTGGCTCTGCTATGAGTCTGTTTCTATTGTCTTCACTTTTTTTCCTTGAATTTTTTGGGTCAAGTCTTACCTTTCTATATGCATGGTTATTGTTGACTATATGTTGGAGATTGTACATGAAAAATAATAACGGTCATTTGAAGTAATGAATGATAGTCCATTCTTCCTGAAAATACTCAATTTGTTCATGTCAGACAACTAGGCTAGGTCCAGGTCACCTAAATTCAATCAGAAATTGAGATTATTTGAAACTTGGCCTCAGGTATTTTAAGGACGTCGCTAGTGTCAGCTTTTGCATATTCTCACAACTAGAATTAAGGCACTTTCCAAGGCTCCATGCTAGGCAGACCCTGAACACTGGTTTTTATCACCAAGCCCCATAAGATGGAGGAAATCTTTCAACAGTCCCTAAGTTGCTGTGATGGTTTTGAGGGGAGAACAGAATCACTCGCCTTAGCTTCTTTCTTCTCCCGAATCTTAGCTCTATATCTTCTCTCCCTTGGTATCTCCTTGATGCCATCACACTGATTTTTTAATGCCCCATATTTCTATTTATCCTCAGTAGTAGAGTTTGTCTTAAACTAGTCCATTTACTGGAAGCACAACTTGTTTTTTGGGGGGGAGTTGATTTTCTTATAACTCTATCTAATTTGTCTGTACTGTTATGTTTATATACAGTTTTGCAAAACAACAAAGGAATTACATTTTTCTCTGCTTATGAATATATCATTAAACTAACTGGACTTGTCTGTTATTCAGTCCAGAACACCAGGGGAACATTTTTTTTTCCTTTTATTTTGGTCAGTATTTCAGTCAATATAAACTATATTAGTTACACTATGAAAATAAACTGACCTTAAACTTCATGACTTAGAGCAAAGTTTTTTAAATCGCTCATACTTCATGTGCCTCAGGTTTGGGAAGGATTCTGCTTTTGCTTGATCTCATCAAAAATTCAGATAAATCTAGAACATTTCTAGTCATAGCAAAAGATTTAAAAAGTTATAGTAAATAAAGTTCTGATTCTGAAAGTGTTTCTCCTGGGTATAACTCACATCTCTTCTGCTTACAATTCATTGGTCAAATCAAATCACATGGCTAGGCCTTCCTCAAGGAGTCAGAAACATTCAGTCTTACTCTGTGCCTACAACGAGAAACAGAATATCTCTGAACAGCACCAACAGGTAACAGAAACAGTTTTTTTAAGTGGCCAACAAGCACTATAACCTAATAACTGCAAGACTGTAAAGTCCTCAATGGTGTATAATATGTTCTGTTCTTAATTGTGTGTATATATTCTAATATAATTGTGTTAGTTTCATATTGCTGACATAAATGATTACAAACCAATGGCATAAGTAAACACAAATTTGTTATCCTACAGTTCTGTAGGGAAGTCTGGTACAGGTTTCACTGAGCTAAAGTCAAGTGGTCAGTGTCCATTTTCCTTTCTGGAAGCTTTAGTGGAGAAATTAAATTTTTGCTTATTTGAGTTATTGGTAAAGTAAGTCTCATGTTTATAGGACTTAGTGAGGTCCCTGTTTTCTTGCTGACTATAGGTTCCTGTTTTCTTGCTGACCACTCCAAGCTTCTAGAGACTATCACATTACTTCATTCAATATCCCCTTCCTTCATCTTCAAAGCTGGCAATTGCAGGTTGAGACTATCTCACATCACATGTCTCTGACCTTTCTGGCTCTTCCTTTCCCCCTTTAAGAACTGTTGTGATTAAATTGTCTCTCTCACAAAACCCAAGATAATCTCCCTACTTCAAGGTCCTTAATTCCTTTTGCAAAGCCTGTTTTGCCATTAAAGAAAAATGTTCACAGGTTCCAGGCATTAGGGCATGAATATCTTTGCAAAATGATTATTTTGCCCATCAAAATAGTTCATGGAATAAGCTATGTGCCCAGTAAAGTATAGTTAACAATATGATGAACAAAAGAAGTGATGATAACTATGTAAGTATACATCACAACAAAACAACTGTTAAAAATTCCTTTCTTATGGAAGACAACATCGTTTTCTGATTATATTTCTATTATTATTATTATTATTATTATTTGAGACAGCATCTTTCTTTGTCATCCAGGCTGGAGTGCAGTGGTGCAATCATGGCTCACTGCAGCCTCGACTTCCCAGGCTCAAGCAATTCTCCCACCTCAGTCTCTCAAGTAGCTTAGGCTACAGGCATGCACTGCAACACCTTGCTATTTTAAAAATTATTTTGTAAAGATGAGGTCTCACTATGTTGCCGAGGCTGGACTTGAACTCCTGGGTTCAAGTGATTCTCTTGTCTTGGTTACCCAAAGTGCTGGGATTACAGATATGAGCTACCGTACCTGGCCTACATTTCTATTATTAAAGGTAACTTTATGAGACATGCTTTTCCCATTCAGTAGACATACAATGAATAATTGTTGAGTGAATGAATGAACAAATGGGTAAATACATATTTTCTCACTAAACTGACATGCTTTTTATATCTTATGACATATAGTTATTTTAATTTTTGGTACTGACATTTTTGTGCATATTTTATTTTTCTGTTAGACTATAGCCTCTTGGAAATCAACGTCCAAATATGTTTTGTATGTAAATCTGCCACACAGGATAGCTACTGCATGGATGATGCATTAATAAATATTTGCAAAGATATAGTTAAAGCATCACATTCTTATGATTCAAAATTACCTTGAAAATAAAAAGTAATATTTGAACTCAGGATATAGAATCAATACATACTTAACTGCAAGTGTGTTTGAGTTTTCAAAATGAGCTTAAATACATATAACGGATGGGACTAAAGTTCAAATATCTTGTTGAATTTAAAGGAAAATTGAAACCCAAAAAGTTTCATTTTTTGTAAAATTATATATTTAATGCCCTTTCCTTCTCACTGGTTTGACTACATCTATTCCTATGAAAGGACACACTTAAAATAGTAATACACATATTTTTTTAAGAAAAAAAGCTTAATTAGATTTTGTTTTTAAAATGTAGACAAGTTATTTATGGCCAAACCTAGTTGTCCTTCATGTCCTGAAATCTTAGGTTGGAATGACTAGTTATATGCTTTTCTATCTGTGTGTGTGTGTGTGTGTGTGTGTGTGTGTGTGTGTGTGTGTGTGTGTTGTGTGTGTGTGTGTGTGTGTGTGTGTGTGTGTGTGTGTGTGTGTGTATTAACATGTTTTACTCTCTGGTTAAAACAGGGAAAAGCCATTATGATTATGTGGTTTGTATATGACAATTTCTGTGCCTAGCTGTGTAGTCAAATTTAAAAATTTTAGATCCATTTTATTATGTATTTAAACAATGGAAGAACTATGGTGTCTATAACCATAGACACTAATCATAAGTAATGCAATTAATAAAATAGCAGGAATTAATTGACAAGTCATTCTGTTGCATTATTTTGTCAATAAAACTTCAAATGATTAATGGTTACAAGTTTGAAAGTGAGCCATGCTATAGTATTGATTGAAATCTTTAGATGGTCATAGATGACACAACTCTAGGAAAAGTCATATGGGGAGAGTGTGCATGAGAGAAAGATTTGTAGCACTAAAATAATCCAAGAAGGACTTTTCCCAGGGTTGTGTCGTATATGCACATATAAAGATTTCAATCAATACTATAGCATAGCTGGCTTTCATACTTGCATCTATTAATCATTCAAAGTATATTTAGTATGCATTTATATATTTAACTTAAGTATGTAAATATATATACTTAATTTTAAAAAATAATATCTGTACTTGATCCATCAGCTAGTGAAGTCCTTCTGGTCCTATATACAGAGAAATATAACCATAGATGTGCATTTTATTTTTTTCTTTGTTATTGATTAGTCCTGATTCTTTCAAGGATAAATGAAATTAATATTTTATAAAGCATAAGATAAAATGATCTATGTTAGTAAATACCAAACAGTTTCAACAATCTGCTTTTTTTGTCATGATTCAGGGCATTTTGCTGAGTAATCAATTCAAATATTTAGGAATGAGTTCTATATATGGAGGAAAATGGTAGCATGTATTTCTAAGGCATATTGTAGTTTTCAAATAAATATTACCCATGTTATTCCACTCTATTTTCACAATTTCTCTGTGATGTAGGCAAGGTAGGAATAACTAATCCAATTTTACCAATGAGAAAATTGAGATTCAAGAGTTATAAGTGATATATCCACAGTTTTAGAGCTAATTGTGGAAGCCAAGAAATCCCTTAATATAGATTTCTTTGTACCTTCTTATTTTTTCTTAGATCTTTTTTAAATAGACACCTTCCTAGACATTAAGCCTGACAAATTGCCCGATACTTCTGTAAAAGATTTTATGCAATGCTTAGGCCTTTGTTTCAGAGAATTGCCCAGCTATATGTCTAATCTTTCAGATACCAGGCAAGCAACCATCAAGCCACAGATTTTCCAGATATGGCTGTTAAACTTTTGCCATTTTGATTAGGCCTTAGAAACATTAATAATATGATAATAGTACTCTAGTTCTTTCTGTCACATTCTCTTCTAGATTCTAAATCCTGGGCAGCATCCTAACAACAGTAAATAAAAAGGCAGAAATAATAGAAGTTGCTTATGCAGTTATTTTCCTCACCTCATATGAAGGGGTGGGGGCAAGACGATATGGTAGCTAATTGACATGTGGTAGCTAATTGACATGTGGTCAATTATAATAAAGTAACAGATCTCCGAAACCACTCTGGGGAGATGGGTTCAGCATTGTTAATTACTGGCTGCACAATTATGAGCAAAAAGAGTCACTCTAAAAATACATGTATTGATAGCTTATCTGAATTACAATTTGATGACTGTCAAAACAGTCTATGTGAAAGTGAGTTTCTATTACCAGAAATAAGATCCAGCATGAAGCCCTTGAACATGCTGTTGCTCAAGATGTTCTTGCATTATTTTCCTATTAATACAATTATATCCTTGAGTTGAGGGAAAAAAATCACTTTATAGGCTATATGACAGCACCATGGTGGATAACTACCAGAATTCTATTAGTTATGGATATTTTATGTTTTACATGACTGACTATATTAAGGGATAGGAAAAAAACTTCCTTTGATTAGAGAGAACTCTTTGCATTATGATGACATACTCCATTAAGTGGCTTACTGAAACTCCTCAGCATCTTTGAAAGCCATGCCAGTAGTGGAAAAGGCTAAATTATATATGTATCAGGCTCTTTATACTTAGCTTAGGCTTTCAGCATAGACTATCTTCCTTTTAATCTAACCATATGTTATGTGGGTCCTAAAACTTATTTCATATGTCACAGATCAGACACTTTGAAGTCATCATCATTCATACTGTGTCAGGACTCAAGGTACAAGCAACTATTTTCCTTATTTACTTTTCATTGTAATTCATCTCATTTTATTTCTTTTCAGAGTAACTGCAAAATTTTGAAGTCATTCTCATCAAGATCAAGCCATTTTTTAAAACAGTATTGTTAACATCAACTCTTCAAAAAAAATCATTCTTTTACTATGAAACCTTGTCTTGTCTCCCTGAATCTTACTACATTTCCAACCTCTGTGGTGTGTCCTTGTATGAGAATTCTATTTCCACTTTTTGTTCAGCAGGGAATTTCAAGGATCAAATGGATAGTTTGAAGTACAATAAGAACTCATAAAATATTGCTGATAAACATTCCAGATGACACTGGATTTTCTAATTTAATAATTATTACGTTACATATTCAAATGCATATATACTTGCTTGGTCTCCTATCAAGGAAGTCCTTGTTCATACAGAAAAAGAAACATTTAAAATCAAATTTCAATATTGTATGATTCATATTAACAACAATAGGTAGAAAATACTCGCAGAATTCAAAAGCATGTATGATTAATCAAAAATAATCAGTAAGAAAGGATTTGTGGAGGAGGTGATATTTAGACTGGCTGTGAAAGGATTATTTTAGTAGAATATACAACTAAGTAGAAAGTAGGGGGCAAATATATTGCAGGAAAAGACAATATTATGGTTTATTAGTTATCTTTTGCTGAATAAAAAAGTACTACCAACTTAGTGGCTTATAACAACACACATTAATTATCTCATAACTTCCATGTGTCTGGGTCTGGGCATGCCTAGCTGAGCCCTGTACTCAGTGTCTCACAAGCTGTATTCAAGGTGCTGTCTTTGTTACATTCTCACCTAGTAGCTCCAAGTAGGGAAGAATCAGCTTCCAAGCTCATTCATGTTGTTGGCAGAATTAATTTCCATGTGGTTGTAGCGCTGGTGCCCTGGCTTGTTACTGGCTGTTGGCCTGGAGGCTGCACTCAGGTCCTGGAAACCACTCACAGCTCCCGTCTACAAGGCTTTGCCCATGGACATTTGAAATGTGGATGTTTGCCTCTGCAAGGCCAGCAGGAGAAACTCTCAATGTTAAGGGCTGATTAGGTCATGCCTACCTGAGATAAACCCCCTTTTGTTAACTCAAAAATCAACTGATATAGGACTTTAATTACATGTGCAAAATCCCTTTATCTTCGCCATATAGCATAGCTTTATCATGGGAGTGACATCCCATCACCTTCACCAAATTCTATTGGTTAGAATGTAACCACAGATACAACCACACTTCAAGGAAAGGGATTATGCAAAGGAGTGGTCAGTGAAGGCTGAGAATTATTGGGGATCACCCTAGCTCTATCATAATAAATAAAAAAACAAGTATTCATTAAATACTGTATGAATTGCAAAACTGCAAGTACTATAATTTCATAGGGTAGAAAGAGACACTATAAAACATGAGTTAAAGTAGATAAAGGTCAGAACCTATGAACCTGGGTGTTTTTTTAAAGAGTTTAGATTTTGTGCTATGGGCAATGAGAAACCCACTGCAGGATATTCTCAGACTAGAGCCTGGCGAGAATCATCCTGGAAGCAGTGAGCAAGATGAAATGCAGCAGACTGGGTTTGAAAGTAGGGAAGCCAGTTAGAACACCTGCAATAATACAGACACAAGAGGATGGGACCTTGGTGAGACCAATGAGATGGAATAAAAGAGAAATCAGATATAAAGAGATATTTAAGAAAAAGGATTACCATGAGCATTGAAGATTGGGAAGAGGGAGATGTGTTGAGTAAGTTGAGTCTAAACTGGGTTTAATCTCTACTTCAAGAGCTCCCTAGTCTTGTCTTGAATATAGGATTCATCATTGTATAAAAAATATTGATTGAGCATATATTTCACACAAAGCACTCCATTATTTTGTGGAATTCAAATATTTTACAAACATATTATCCAATTCAAGTATATGGTACACATAATCTACATGACTAGATAGGTGAGACAGAGTGTAGCATGATATGTGATGTGATACAATGACATGATACCTAGAAAATTTCATCTTGGCTGTAACTTGTAAGTTTTACACAGGATAGCAAATAAAGAAAAAGTTTAGAAATAGAGATTGAGACTAGGTACAGGAATCTTTGAGTGAGAGTTAAAGGACTTGAGCTTTATTCTATAGGCAATAGAGAAGTCAATTAAGGCTTTTAAGTGTGAGACTGACTCCACCAAAACAGTGCTTTCTGAAAATTAATTTAAAAATTGATGAGCATAATAGATTTGATGAGTCTAGAGATGGAAGACTAAAGGAAATTTTTATACCAGGATTGAATGAATATAGGCTCTGGCTGGAGTTGGGCCAGTGAGATTGGAAAAACTGATGCAAGGCAGAAATGTTTGTTTTTCACTAGAAGTGTCCAAGGTTTGCAGTAGCAGAAAATTGCTAGGATGGGTTTTTATTTATTTGATATGTTTACTTTCTCACCAGCATTTGAAGAGCTTCCCTGTCCTACATATCAAAGTCATCATTAGTGAACATTCAATTTTTCATGTGTCTTTGTCATTACCTCTAGTTATGGCTTAAAAATTAATTGTTGTTTAGTTAGAAATACATATCTCTTATCCACCCAAAGGCTAGAGATTTCTATTCTAACAGATAACAATTATTTTATTACTAATACTGCTGAAAATTGCTATAGAATGTGTTTTATATGCAGGTGCTATTCTGAACATTCAACAACAATTATCTTTTAGAATAAACAAAATGGTTGCTGTAAACCCAAATGGCAGGGTAAAGGAGCTGAGGTGAAATAATGTGCTTAGGTTCATATTTCTAGTTAGAGAATCGGGATTCTAATTTTCAGTATGGAGAGAATTTATTACAGAACTTATGCTCTTGACCATTATGTGATATGCCTAAATTAAATGCTATAAAATAAATCTTTAATATTTTGTAATACTTTAAGTTAGTTGTCTTTTTTTTCTTGAATTTCTATCCCTTTATACTCTTTCTGTAGATCATTAATATGGCTTTTCCATCTTATGTTATTTCCCCTAAATGGGGAGAAAGTAAATGTTAATGGAAATAGTTTAATATTTGTTGCATAGTAAATTACAAAGGGGAAGAACAAATCTCTCACATGGAAAGAAATCTGTTGAAATATATATACTTATGTGTTCACAAGATTTGAAACAGGATAATAACCTAATTATAATTATTATAGTTGTCATGGGCAAAAAGAGCATACAGCCTATTTTGTTAAATGCTCCCCATCATGTAATTTAAAGTTGCTCTAAAGCCAAAAGACATATGAAAAAATGCTCATCATCACTGGCCATCACAGAAATGCAAATCAAAACCACAATGAGATACCATCTCACACCAGTTAGAATGGCGATCATTAAAAAGTCAGGAAACAACAGGTGCTGGAGAGAATGTAGAGAAACAGGAACGCTTTTACACTGTTGGTGGGACTGTAAACTAGTTCAACCATTGTGGAAGTCAGTGTGGCGATTCCTCAGGGATCTAGAACTAGAAATATCATTTGACCCAGCCATCCCATTACTGGGTATATACCCAAAGAATTATAAATCATGCTGCTACAAAGACACATACATACATATGTTTATTGTGGCACTATTCACAATACCAAAGACTTGGAACCAACCCAAATGTCCAACAATGATAGACTGGATTAAGAAAATGTGGCACACATACACCATGGAATACTATGCAGCCATAAAAAATTATGAGTTCAAGTCCTTCGTAGGGACATGGATGAAGCTGGAAACCATCATTCTCAGCAAACTATCGCAAGGACTAAAAATCAAACACTGCATGTTCTCACTCATAGGTAGGAATTGAACAATGAGAACACATGGACACAGGAAGGGGAACATCACACACCACGGCCTTTTGTGGGGTGAGGGGAGCGGGGAGGGATAGCATTGGGAGATATACCTAATGTTAAATGATGAGTTAATGGGTGCAGCACACCAACATGGCACATGTATACGTATGTAACTAACCTGCACATTGTGCACATGTACCCAAAAACTTAAAGTATAGTAAAAATAAAAAAAAATTTTAAAAGTTGCTCTAAAGTCTTGTGTGCAAAAATCTTCTCCATTGTTTAGGAAGGTATGTTTAGAGTAAAGCTTCCTCTAAACACATGTAATTATAACATCAAAGCAAATAATATCATACGGAAAATAGGCAACGATAAGGCTACAAAATGGGCCATTTTTATTTATTCATTCAATCAGTCATTCATTTACACAGATTTATCGAGCACTAGACAGGATATTAGCATGTAGAGATGAAGACATGATTGTCAGTTTTTGTTCTGTTGGGGTCACACCTTGAATTACCTTTATGATTGTAAGAGGGGTACAAAGACAGCTGTGATTCCAATTTCTGGACAAGTTTCAAGTTTTATCACTTATTTGGTAGAGAATTATCAAAAAAGAAAGCTGATATTATGGACTGTAGCAGGAAGTAAGTTTCAGAGTGGGAACTCACCTACTACAAAGACTCTTTATGGGATGTAGGGCAGACAATAAGAAGAAAGTGTGAAAGTTCTCCTAAAGGCAGGAGGATGTTGAATACATTGATAATTGTATTCACATGCACCCATTTATTCAGTGAGGATTGTTCTCTTAATCCAGTTATCAAGTTGGAAATTGTTTAAAGCAATATGATACTTGTTCTAAAAACCAAAGTAAAAACGTCAAACAATAAGCAAATACAACAGAAGGGATGTATGTTGCCCACATTAACTGAATGCCCAAACAAAATAGTGAATTTATGTAATTAACCTGGATATTTTGACAAGACTATGCCCAACGGCTTTATTAAAATGAACTGTTTCATATTTTTATAATTTGCAAAATATTTTGTTTAGGCAGGTCAAGTTATACTACTCCTCTGTTGACTTTATAGATGAGGAGTGTGAATGCCTTGTTATACTTCTGTGACTGGGTAGTAATGCTTAATTTTCCAAACAGCAGCTTACACATCTAACTTCTTTCTTGTTTTAAGAAAATTATAATTTTAACACTGATTCAAATAATAAACTTTCATTGTTTTATACTCATATTTAGTATACAAAAACTAGAGATACAAAAATACAGAAATCAGCACTTCAGCCAAAAGTATGAAGCAGAGCAATTTCTGACTACTAAAGAAGAGTTTGTTTTCCTGAAGAGGTGAAAGTGCCTTATACACCTTCTCTGAACTACCACTTGTCAATCTTTTTCTACTATCTTGGGAAAAACAAAACATTCTCATGATATGAAAAGCTTTAAAGGGCTTCTTAATCACCATTATCATTTTTTAGCATGAGCAATAATAAAAAGCCATTGAAGTTAATTCATTTATTAAAACATATCTTTGAACTGCCATTGTGAACTAGATGTGTCTAGACTCAAGAAATACAGCAGTAAACATAATATTTTTTGAGGGAAAGCTGCAGACTATGAACATATAAACAAATACATGTGAATATTTGAGAGAAGCTATGAGGTGATTAGTAGAATTTAAAACAAAATTTAGTCAAGTTAGGACATGAATGGGGTTCTGTGTTATATTGGTGGTCAGGATAGTGAAGAGAGACATGAAGTAACCATGCAGTAAGCTCCCTGGATGTCTGACAAAACTGTGTCTGAAGCGAAAAAAAAAAAAAAAAAAAAAAGCAGCATGGGCAGAGTGCTATTAAGACTTGGCAGCTTCAAGGAATTGTCAGGAGGATAATGTCTCTGAAATGAGCCTGCAGCTGTAGGACTATAGTTTAAGATATTAAACACAAAATTAATTGGTTATGACGGGCCAAAGTCGATAAATAGAAATGATTACCTTATCTTCATTTTAAATTGTCATAGTCTTGAGCTTTGTGTAGGCTGCTTATTGTTCTAAGTGAGGTATCTGTAAATAGCCATTCTCTTACTCAAATTTTTGTTACTGTACTAACATCTGATATATTTTCCTACCATTCAGTGCATTCTGTCTTCTTTTGTTGATTCTGAAAGAGATAGTGCACATTTCAAGAAACCTATAATGTATAAGGCATGAATTATAATCTATATTTCAAAGGATTTTTGTAAGGAAAAATTGAAAAAATTACACCAAACTGAAAATGTAGGATAAAAATAATCTATTGTCAGCAAACCAGCAATGGTGGTAAATCTGTAGATTTTAGTCACACAAATTTTAACACCTAAGATTATTTTAGTATTGAAAAGCTACGTTGACATTTAATTTTATTTAATTTGTGCCCATAATTTTGCAGTAACAATGCCTGTATAAAATAAAATTTAGTATTAAATGGGCTCTCATCTACATTAAATTGTTTACTAAGGTAGTAACACTGTTGAATTTATTTTTTTTTTTTTGACACAGGGTCTCACTCTGTTGTCTAGGCTGGAGTGCAGTGATATAATCATGGATCACTGCAGCCCAGACCTCTAGGGCTCAGGTGATTCTCCCACCTCAGCCTCCTGGGTAGCTGCGATTACAAGTGCACATCACCACACCAGCTATTTTTTGTATGTTTTGTAGAGATGGCATTTCGCCATGTAGCCCAGACTGGTCTCAAACTCCTAGGCTCAAGTGATCCTCCCACCATGGCCTCCCAAAGTGCTGGGATTATAAGCTTCAACCACCATGTCTGGCCAAAATATTTTTTATGTTTAATTTTTGTGGGTACATAGTAGGTGCATACATTTATGAAGTACATATTTTGACACAGGAATATAATGCATAATAGTCACATCAGGGTAAATGAGGAATCCAGCCCATCAAACATTTACCCTTTGTGTTACAAACAATGCAATTACACTCTTTTAGTTATTTTAAAATGTATAATTAAAAATTTTTATTGACTATAATCAGCCTGTTGTGCTATCAAATATCAGATCTTATTTGTTCTACTTTTGTTACCCATTAGCCATGCCTATTTCTTCCCAATACCCCACTACCCTACCAAGTCTCTGACAAACACTCATTCTACTCTCTACCTCCATGAGTTCAATTGTTTTAATAAGAATGTGTGAAGTGTGTCTTTCTGTGCCTGCCTTATTTCACTCAACATAGTTACCGTTCCATTCATCTTGCTGCAAATGACAGGATTTCATTATTTTTTATGGCTGAATAGTACTCCTTTCTGTATTGTACCACATTTTGTTTAATCATTCATCTGTTGATGGACACTAGGGTTGCTTCCAGATCCACCCAACAGTGTACACAAGTATACGTATCTTTTTTCTCCCCATCTTTGTCAGCATTCCTGATTGTCCTCCTTTTTGGATATAAGCAATCTTCAGTGAGGTGAGATGATATCTCATTATGGTTTTGACTGGCATTTTTCTGATGATGAACTGTGTTGAGCATCTTTTCACATGTGTGTTTGTCATTTGTATCTCTTCATTTGAGAACTATTAAGATTTTTAGCCCATTTTTAATTGGATTATTCGATTTTTTCCTACAGAGTTGTTTGAGCTCCTTGTATATTCTGGTTATTAATTCCTTGTCATATGGATAGTTTACAGGTATTTTCTACCATTCTGTGGGTTGTCACTTCACTTTGTTGACTGTCTCCTTTGCTGTGCATAAATTTTAAACTTGATGTGATCTCTTTTGTCTACTTTTGCTTTGGTTCCCTGTGCTTGTGTGTTATTATTACTCAATAAATCTTTTCCCAATGTCTTGGTAAGTTTCCCCAATGTTTTCCTGTAGCAGTTTCATAGCTTAATGTCTTAGACTTAATTTTTAAATTCATTTTGGCTTGGTTTTTGTATATGGTTTTTTATATCTCATTCTTCTGCATATAGATGTCCAGTTTTCCCACCACCATTTACTGAACAAATGGTCTTTTTCCCCAGTGTATGTTCTTGACAACTTTGTTGAAAATGAGTTTGCTGTAGGTGTATGGACTTTTTTTCTGGGTTCTCCATTGTGTTTCACTGGTCTATGTGTCTGTTTTTATGCCAGCGCCATGCTGTTTTGGTTACTATAGCTATGTAGTATAATTCAAAATCAAGTAATGTGTTCCTCCAGTTTTGTTCACTTTGCTTAGGTGGCTTTGGCTATTTGGGGTCTTTTGTGGTTCAATATAAATTTTAGGATTTTTAAAAATTTATGTGAAGAATATCATTGGTATTTTGAAGAAGATTGCATTGAATCTTTAGACTACTTTGGGTTGTATGGATAATTTGACAATATTGATTCTTGCAATCCATGAACACAAAATATCTTTCCAATTTTCTGTATCTTCTTTAATTTCTTTCATTAATGTTTTATTTCTTCACTGTAGAGATATTTCACTCCTTGGGTTAATTCCTAAGTATTTAATTTTATTTGTTTTTATCATAAATGAGATTATTTTATTGATGGCTTTTTTAGATTGTTTGTTGTTGGTATGTAGAAATGTTACTGATGTTTGCATGCTGATTTTGTATCCTGAAACTTTACTGAATTTGTTTATCTGTTCTAATAACATTTTGGTCTAGTCTTTAGGTTTTTTTTCAAATATAAGATTCTATCATCTGCAAAAAAGGATAATTTGAGTTCTTCCTTTACAATTAGGATGCCTTTTATTTCTTTCTCTTTTCCACTTGCTCTAGCTAAGACTTACAATAGTATGTTGAATAACAGTGTTGAAAGTAAGCATCCTTGCCATATTCCTGATCTTGGAGGAAAGACTTTCCATTTTTCCCCATTCAGTATATTAGCTATGGGTTTGCCATGTATGGATTTTATTATGTTGAGGTATGTTGCTTCTACATCCAGTTTTTGAGGGTTTTTATCATGAAAGGATGTTGAATTTTATCAAATGGTTTTTTTAAGCGTCAGTTGAAATGCTCATATGGTTTGTCTTTCATTCTGTTGATAGGACGTATCACATTGATTGATTAACATGCGTTGAACCCTCTTTGCATCTCTGGGATAAATTTCACTTGGTCACAGTGAATGATCTTTTAAACGTATTGTTGAATTTGGTTTGCTAGTATTTTGTTGAGGATTTCTGCATCAATATTCACCAGTGATATTGGCCTATAGTTTTCTTTCATTTTTATTATTATTTTTATTTTTTGGACAGTCTTTTCTGTTGCCAAGGCTGGAATGAATCTTGGCTTGCTCAACCTCTGTCTCCTGGACTCAAGCAATCCTCCTGCCTTAATCTTTCAAGTGGCTGGGACTACAGGCGTGTGCCACCATACCTGCCTAATATTTTTGTATTTTTTGTAGTGATGGTGTTTCTCCATATTGCTCAGCTTGATCACCAGCTTTTGAGCTCAATCACACCTCCCACCTCAGCTTTCCAAAGTGCTTGGATTACAGGTGTGAGCCTCTGTGCCTGGCCAGTTTGTGTGTGTGTGTGTGTGTGTGTGTGTGTGTATGTGTGTGTCTTTGGCTTTTGGTATCAGAGTAATATTGGCCTCATAGAATGAATTTGGAAGTATTTCCTTCTCCTCCATTTTTTGGACTAGTTTAAGTAAGAATGGTATTTTTTTAATGGTAAAATTCAGCAGTGAAGCCATCAGATCCCAGGTTTTCTTTTCTGAGAGACATTTTATTATGGCTTGGATATCATTACTTGTTATTGGTCTGTTCAGGTTTTTGATTACTTCATGGTTCATTCTTGGTAGGTTTTATGTATTCAAGAATGTATCCATTTCTCCTAGGTTTTCCAATTTTTTGGCATATGTTTGCTTACAGTAGCTTCTAATGATCCAGTGAATTTTTGAAGTATCAGTAGTAATGTCTACTTTTTATCTCTGAGTTTATTTCTTTGGGTGTTCTATTTTTCTTAGTTTCATTGAAGGTTTGTCAATTTTGTTTGACTTCAAAAAACCAACTTTTTGTTTTGTTCATCCTTTGTATTATTTTCTTTATTAAAATATAATTTTTCTCATTCTAATTTTTATTTTTTTTTCTTCTACAAATTTTGGGTTTACTTTGCTCTAGTGTTTCTAGTTTTTTTAAGATGTGTCATTAGTTTATTTGAAATTTTTCTACTTTTTTGACATAGGTGCTTCTAGCTATAAACTTCCCTCTTAGTACTGTTTTTGTTGTATCTGATAGGTTTTGGTATGTGTTTCCATTATCATTTGTTTCAAGAAATTTTCCAATTTCCTTCTTAATGTCTTTATTGGCCCAGTAGTCATTCAGGTGCATATTGTTTAATTTCCATGTGTTTGTATAATTCCCAAATTTTCTCGTTATTAATTTCTAGTTTTATTCCATTTGGTCACAAAAGATACTTGACATCATTTCAATTTTTTGAATATTTTCAGACTTGTTTTGTGACCTAAAATGTGGTCTTTGAGAATGATCTATGTGCTGAGGAGAAGAACATGTATT
Source organism: Hylobates moloch (assembly GCF_009828535.3). Taxonomy (NCBI): domain Eukaryota; kingdom Metazoa; phylum Chordata; class Mammalia; order Primates; family Hylobatidae; genus Hylobates; species Hylobates moloch. The sequence continues at coordinate 100,902,398 of NW_026652277.1, read as the reverse complement.
CTGCAGCTGTTGGATGAAATGTTCTGTAAATATCTATTATGTCAATTTGGTCATTAAGTTCAATGTTTACTTGTTAATTTTCTGTCCTGAGGACTGTCCCATGCTGAAAGTAAAGTGTTAAGTCTCCATCTATTATTGTATTGAGGCACATCTCTTTCTTTAGCTCTAATAATATTTGCTTCATGTATCTTTGTGTGCCAGTAAGTATTTGCAATTGTGATATCCTCTCACTGATTTGACCTCCTATTTTATCATCATATAATGACCTTTACTGTCTCTTTTGATAGTCTTTGTCTTGAAATTTATTAGTCTTATGTAAATATAACTACTCCTGCTCTTTCCTGATTTCCATTTGTGTGGAATAATGGTTCCCATTTCTTTGCTTTCAGTCTGTATGTTTCTGTACGGTGAAGTCTGTTTCTTGTAGGCAACAGATTGTTAGGTCTTGTTTGTTTTTCATCCATTCAGCTACCCTATGTCCTGTAATTTGTAAAATTAAAAGAGAGAGTTTAGTGCATTTACATTCATTATTATTATTGATAAGTAAAGGCTTACTCTTGCCAGTTTGTTATTTGTTTTCTGATCTTCTCTACCATTTTTCTTTCCTGTCTTCTGTTTCGTGAGGATGATTTTCCCTGGAGGTATGTCTTAATTTCTTACTTTTTATTTTTTGTGCATCTGTTGTATTTTTTTTTATTTTAGATTACCACTAGGCTTGCAAATGCTATCTTATTACTCAGTATTTTAAGCTGATGACAACTTAACACTGACTGCAAAAACAAACTGACAGACGAGCAAACAGAAAACTAATAAAAACTCTGCACTTTAACATTGTATCCCTGCTTTTTAACATTTTGTGGTTTCTATTTATGTTTTATTGTACTGTCCATGTCTTGAAAAGTTGTTGTAGGATTTTTTTATTATTCTTAGTTCATCATTTAGTCTTTCTTCCTAAGTTAAAAGTAGTTTACACACCACAGTTTAAATGATATAATATTCTGTGGTTTTCCATGTAGTTACTATTACCAGTGAGTTTCATACATTCAGGTGATTATTCATTCTCATTAACATCCTTTTATTTCTTATTGAAGTACTCCCTTTAGCATCTCTTGTAGGACAGGTCTGGTGTTGATGAAACCCCTCAGCTTTTGTTTGCCTGGGAAAATCTTTATTTCTCCTTAATCTTGAAGGATAATTTTGCTGGATATATTATTCTAGGGTAAATTTTTTTTCTTTCAGCACTTTAAATATATCATGCCACTCTCTCCTGGCCTATAAAGTTTCTACCAAAAATCTGCCAGCAATGTATTAGCTCTCCATTGTATGTTGTTTTTTTTCCTCTTGCCAGTTTTTGGATACTTTCTTTATCTTTGATCTTTGGGAGTACGATTATTAAATCCCTTGAGGTAGTCTTCTTAGGGTTAAATCTGCTTGGTGTTCTATATAACCTTCTTATACTTGAATATTGATATATTTCTTTAAGTTTGGAAACTTCTCTGTTATTAGACCTTTGAATAAACTTTCTATCTCTATTTCTCTACCTTCTCTTTAAGGCCAGTAACTCTTAGATTTGCCCTAGGCATGCTGCATTTCTTTTTGTTCTTTTTTTCTTTATCTCCTGTGACTATATTTTCAAATAGCCTATCTTCAAGCTCACTAACTATTTCTTCTGTTTGATCAATTCTGCTATTAAAAGACTCTGATGCATTCTTCAGTATGTCAACTGATTTTTTTCAACTCTAGAATTTCTGCTTGCTTCTTTTTTATTTCAATCTCTTCATTAAGCTCATCTGGTAGGATTTTGAGTTTCTTTTCTGTGTTATCTTGAATTTAATTGGGCTTTCTCAAAACAGCTAGTTTGAATCCTCCCTCTGAAGTCACATATATTGTCTCTCTGGAATTGGTCCTTGATTTCTTATTTAATTCATTTGGTGAGGTCATGTTTCCCTGGATAGTCGTGATGCTTGCAGATATTTGTCAGTGTCTGAACATTGAAGAGTTAGATATTTATTGTAGTCTCCTCAGTCTGAGCTTGTTTGTACACCTCCTTCTTGGGAAAGTTTTCCAAGAATTCAAAGGAACTTGAGTGTTGTGATCTGTTTGGTCACTGAAGGCTCACCTGCATTTGGGGGAACCCCAAGCCCAGTAACACCATAGCTCTTGCAGACTAGTAGACTAGTAGCCTTGGTGGTATTGGATAAAATCCAGAAGAATTCTCTAGATCACCAGGCAGAGATCCTTGTTCACTTATGTTACTTTCTCCCAAATAAATGTAGTTTCTCTCTGTGTTGGTCTGCCTGGAGCTGGGGAAGAGGTGACAGTAGCACCCCTGTGGCCACCACCACTGTGACTGTGCTTGATCAGGCTTGAAGCCAGCACAGCACTGGGTCTCACCCAAGGCCTGATGTAACCATTACCTGACTACCACCTCTGTTTACTCAAGGACCTATAACTCTACAATCAGCAGGTGGTGAAGCCAGCCTAATTTCTGTCTTTCCCTTCAGGATGGTGAGTTACCCCTTGCTCCAGTCAGGCCCAAAATGCCATCTGGGAGCTAGTCCATAGAGTTGGAAACCTTAGGTTTCTACCTGGTGCTCTAGTCCTTCGCAGCTGAGCTGGCTCACAAGCTATAGGACAAAGTCCTTTCCGCTCTTCTCTCCTTTTTCCACAAGCAGGGGAGTCTCTCCTCATGGCCGCAACCACCACCACAGGCCCATGGGGAGTACTTCCAGGAGACTGCCGATGTTCACTCAAGGCCCAAGGGTTCTTCAGCCAGCTTGTGGTGCACACTGCCAGTCCTGGGACTCACGCTTCAGGGCAATGGGCTTCCCTCTGACCCAGGGCTGATCCAGAAACGCTGTTCAAGAGCCAAGGTATGGAATTGCCCACTTGGTGCTCTACTCCTCTCTGGCCAAGCTGACACCTATGGTGCAAGACAAAGCACCATACTCTTCCCTCTGCTTTTCTCAAACAGAAGGAGTCTCTTCCCATAACTACCACAGCTGAGAATATGCTGTGTTACACCTGAAGCCAGCATGTCTCAGTCTCATCCCAGGCCCATAGTGTGTACTACCTGGATACTGCTGCTGCTTATTCAGGGCCCAAGGGCCCTTTAGTCAGCAGGTGATAAATACTTCAGGACTGGGTCCTTCCCTTCAAAGCAGCTGGTTCCCTTCTGTCTCAGGGTATGTCTAGAAATACCATCTGTGAGCTAGGGCCTCAAATGGGTGCCTCAGGACTCTGTTCGGTGCCATATCTTACTGTGGCCGAGCTGGTATCCAAGCTGCAAGACAAAGTCCTCTTTATCCTTCCCTCTCCTCTCCTCAAGTGGAAGGAAAGTATTTCTTTTGAAGCTGCAAGCTGTGCTACCTGGGGCGGGAGGAGGAGTAGTGCAAGCACTACTGTCTGGTGTCTCACTGAGTCATGGGCCACCCAAGTCCACTGGCTCTAAGCCCAATCCACAACTAGAATTTGCCTAGGAGTTGAAGTCCTTGTGGCCTAAACTGCCTGTCAAGTTTATTTAGAACCCCAGATCGTTTTAACCTGCAGTGGCAAAGCTTGACAGAACTCAAGTTTCAGTTGCTGGGATGGACAATTCACCTCTGGCTGGGGCTGGTCTAAATGCTTTCTCCACAGGCATTGGCTGAGTCTCACTGGGTGTTGCTTTTCACTGTGACAGGCAGCATTGAGTTCTAATGCTAAGTCCCACCATCACTGTGCTCTCCTTCCCCTAGGTGTACAGATTCTCTTTCTGTTTCATGCAGTTACTGCCAGGAAATGGGAGAAGGGCAGATTGGTGTTCCTTCAGGGAGGATAATTGGTGGAAACTTCTGTATGGCCATCTTGCTCTGCCTCCACTGGATAAAACTTTATAGATGGAGAACAATCAGTTCCTCATTGATAAACCACATCTCAATACAAAAACTCTTTAGCAGTCCTGGATGTACACTCTACCTAAAAACATTAAGATTTACCATCCTGTATTCTTATATTATTGGAAGAGTCATCATAATACACTGTAAACAAGTGAATGGTAATCTACTGGTTTTGTGAAAAAAACATATTAATAAAAGTGATAAACATAAAAACAATGAAGCAGTCACCTTTCTTCTTTTCTCTCCAATCTATTATCAGGAGCATTAATGTTACAAATTTGACCTCTAAAGGTATATAGTACATTTACTTAAAATCTAAATAAACATCAGTTTTAATCCCACTGATATTTAAAGCTATGTGAGTGTTTTATTTTTCCATCTTGAGAAATTAATAAGTCAGTTTCATGAAACCAACCCAAAATCAGCACAATGTGTGCTAAGCAACTAAGAATTTCACTGTGTTAGTGGCTCTGGGTCTGAGGAAGGATTGTGACTTTATATTATTTCAGGCCATTTTTGCTAATACTAAGTTTATTTTCATTAGTCTATGTAGCCAACTCAGCACTGGAGCTTGACTTTGGGGTAAAGGTCACTCTGTGTTTGAAACTTTATGTTTATCATCTCCAGTTTTTAGGACATTTCTGTTTGGTAGCATTTCATATGTGTGCACTAAGCAGTTTTCTTTTTTTTTTTTCTTGCATGTAATGCTAACATGAAGATGGTTCAAACTTTTATTCAGACCTCATAGTTGCCTTGACAATATGGCTCTGAATTTTAGAGAGATGCTTTAAAAATAAAGCACTGTAATTATTAAAGATCCACGGATAATTACTTATCTTCCATAGATGTGCTATAATGCTTCAAGAAATGGAAAATTTCTTAATGAGTATAAGCATTTCTTTTTAGGTATTCAGAATATCTATCATTTTTGAAAGAAACTTATTTTCTAAGAGTCTGTGTATAGATTCTGGATATTATTTTCCAAAGTGGGGTATTATGTCCCATTTGTTTGTTTCTACTCTTACAACAATAATTTACTCTGTGATGTATGTTATCTGTCTGTGGACACATACACAATAGAAGATGATGATAATGGAAGGCATTTAGGAAGCTTATCCTTACAGCATTACATATTACTCTGGGTATCCTAAACTGTAAGAATACAAGACCTTTTCTCTCCAGCCTTTGTAATTTTCACATATTCTTTTCTTCAGTAAATGCTTCATTAGCTTTATCCTAAGTGGGCTTTATTTACCTGAAAATCTGTGTTCATTGTTAAGACTATTTTTCAAAGTGACAAAAACACTGTATTGCCATTGTGCTACTTTGCAATCTATTGCTAAAAGTGTTCTATTTAAAAATCAAAACACAAACTATGCTTACTTGTAAATACTCTTGAATTAAAATCTTCCTAAAGTACCTCTCCATGTGCCATCTTCTTAGTTCACTCAGGTTTGGATTAAATTCAGATTCATGTCCATAATATAATGATTGATTCTCTGCTCTCTGGTGCACAACATGTTCTCATGACTCTAGTAGCAAATGTTTATTCGACCTTCTGTGTCTTTTCTGTGACAGTCCTCACTTTGGGAGTGCCTGGGATCTAATTTGTATGCTAGGTGTTAACCAGTTGTGCAATTATAGGAGAGAGGATGGCTCAAATTTTACCTAGAGTTTGTATGCCTGTGGTGACCATTTTTCTAAACCAAAAATTGAGACAAATTGGTTGACAAGTATGACTAAACTTGTGGGCACAAAGGGAAATATTAAGTTTAGACACATACACACAAGTGACCCCTCCGAAACACAGACATACCCTTCCATAAAAGCATAGCCACTCTATCCCTCCACAAACAAAACTGCCACTGTCTATTGGTAATTTCCCAAGTTTATTCAATATAGAGATGCCTATACATTGTATGCATCTTCCATTTCATCCATATTAATTTACAGTTTATTTAGTCATCTCAAGAATGCAGTTAAATATTAGATACAGTTTTCTAATAATCCAGTTAGTCCAGATATCTTAATTTAATGTTTGCATATAGCAGATTACTAATTTTATAATAAATAAAAAATTGGAGGCCACTCAACACTGGGATTTTATTTTATTTTTAAATTTCTAAACACTCAAATTATGTGTATAGCCTCTAGTATTATATTTTGTTAAGCAGGAGAGTAGAAAAAAATATTGTTTAGAAAATGTAAGTCATATAAAATGGATCATATATTAAATAGATATTTAAGATATGTTAAATATAAAATTAATTACCATAATATATAAAATATAAAAATAATTTTTCTCTGGCATAATTATAATACTATATTTTATTTAAATACTATACACCTAAATATGCATTTTTGTATTTATAGATCTTTAAAATTATAGATCTGCTTTTGAGGGTTTTAATATTGCTTTTAAAGAAATATTTCAAAGCAGTCTAGAAAGCAATTGTTATAATAAAGGCAAGGATTTTATATATAATTGCCAACAAAATATTTCAAATGATTCATATTCAGTTGTACAGAGGTTTTAAGGTCCATGTGGACACCTGCAAGTTGTCTTAGAGAATCTATAATGAAGTAACTCTTATGAGACTTATTTGCTTCCATATGGAACAAAATAATACAGCCTTGACATTGATGTATGTAACGTATTTTTAAGATGACATTTACACAATACTGCTCTTGCCAGTTAAAAAATAACAATCCATTTTCTCTTGCCAAGGAAGGAACTTTGTCTGTAGTATATAATAATATGGCTGAAAAGGCTTAATGCTCTAACTTCTCCATTTTGCTTTGCTAAGCATTCATAATGATAACAACTGAATATTATTCTAATAAAAATATTTTTTTAAGTCTCAATATATCTAGCATGAAAATATTTATTTTTCCAAGGAAATTTAATATATAGATGATCAAATGTGATTTTAAAAAGAGGATACAAACAAATGGAAGAACATTCCATGCTCATGGGTTGGAAGAATCAATATCATTTATAGATTCAATGCCATCCCCATCAAGCTACCAATGACTTTCTTCACAGAATTGGAAAAAACTACTTTAAAGTTCATATGGAACCAAAAAAGAGCCCGCATCGCCAAGTCAATCCTAAGCCAAAAGAATAAAGCTGGAGGCATCACGCTACCTGACTTCAAACTATACTACAAGGCTACAGGAACCAAAACAGCATGGTACTGGTACCAAAACAGAGATATAGTTCAATGGAACAGAACAGAGCCTTCAGATACAATGCCACATATCTACAACTATCTGATCTTTGACAAACCTGACAAAAACAAGCAATGGGGAAAGGATTCCCTATTTAATAAATGGTGCTGGGAAAACTGGCTAGCCATATGTAGAAAGCTGAAACTGGATCCCTTCCTTACACCTCATACAAAAATTAATTCAAGATGGATTAAAGACTGAAATGTTAGAACTAAAACCACAAAAACCCTAGAAGAAAACCTAGCAATACCATTCAGGACATAGACATGGGCAAGGACTTCATGTCTAAAACATCAAAAACAATGGCAACAAAAGTCAAAATTAACAAATGGGATCTAATTAAACTAAAGAGCTTCTGCACAGCAAAAGAAACTACCATCAGAGTGAACAGGCAACCTACAGAACGGGAGAAAATTTTTGCAATCTACTCATCTGACAAAGGGCTAATATCCTGAATCAACAATGAACTCAAACAAATTTACAAGAAAAAAACAAACAACCCCATCAAAAACTGGGTGAAGCATATGAACAGACACTTCTCAAAAGAAGACATTTATGCAGCCAAAAGACACACGAAAAAATGCTCATCATCACTGCCCATCAGAGAAATGCAAATCAAAACCACAATGAGATATCATCTCACACCAGTTAGAATGATGATCATTAAAAAGTCAGGAAACAACAGGTGCTGGAGAGGATGTGGAGAAATAGGAACACCTTTACACTGTTGGTGGGACTGTAAACTAGTTCAACCATTGTGGAAGTCAGTGTGGTGATTCCTCAGGGATCTAGAACTAGAATTACCATTTGACCCAGCCATCCCATTACTGGGTATATACCCAAAGGATTATAAATCATGCTGCTATAAGGACACATGCACATGTATGTTTATTGTGGAACTATTCACAATAGCAAAGACTTGGAACCAACCCAAATGTCCAACAATGATAGACTGGATTAAGAAAATGTGGCACATATACACCATGGAATACTATGCAGCCATAAAAAAATGATGAGTTCATGTCCTTCATAGGGACATGGATGAAGCTGGAAACCATTCTCAGCAAGCTATTGCAAAGACAAAAAACCAAACACTGCATGTTCTCACTCATAGGTGGGAATTGAAAAATGAGAACACATGGACAAAGGAAAGGGAACATCACACTCTGTGGACTGTTGTGGGGTGGGGGGAGGGGGAAGGGATAGCATTATGAGATATACCAACATGGCACATGTATACATATGTAACAAACCTGCACGTTGTGCACATGTACCCTAAAACTTAAAGCATAAAAAAAAATAAAGAAAGAAAGAAAATAAAATATTTTAAAAAGGAAAAAAATAATGTATTACTGAAAATGATTCAATTTTCATTTAATGTATTCTGTTCATTGCTTTAGCATCCATTTACTGTCCCCAAACCTCAACTTACATGATGAGTGGTTGCATTACTAGGGTTTATTTACACGATTTTTAATATGGTTATGAAAAATACACTTTGACTTCAGGCTTTTATAATGTGTTTTTTCTGAAATAGTTTTCATTGTGTGATAGATTTATTTATCCACTTTAAACTTTATGACTTACATAATCATCAGAATAACCTGGAAACCATGTAGCACCACTCAAAAATACCAGGCAATATTTGTAACTTCATGTTTTATTTCACTTTTGTCTATTTAGTTATTAAGAGTATGTGCTTAATATTGTGCCTTTGCCCCTGCAAATGTAGTAATTGCCCTTCTCCATTCTGCTTGGTCTCCCAGAAGACTAAATTTGATGAACTGAATTTCCCATATTCCTTTGCCATCGGTCTTTGGGGTTGTATTTGGACAATGAGAGATAAAAGGCGGAGCTCTGAAGGCAAAAGGAAAATGAGGGAGGACGCTTAATTCCCTCAGCTCACTGCCTGCTGGGCCGTATACCTTTATAGGACGCCTCATCTTCTGTTGGGCATCTCTCCCCTAGAACCAGAGCCCCAGCTCTACTTCTCTCCAATTCTAACAACTGCTCTATTCTTTTCTCAGGTCTAGAAATGGAAGCAGCTCCCTGTAGTTGCTAAGCTCTGGAATATAATACCATCCCTTCTCTGTGCCCTATATCCTGTCTACCACTTTATAAATAGCACTTTTGTGAAACTCACTTTAACTCATTTAAATGTGTTTTTTCCCCTCCTGCCAGGACTCTGACTGATGCATGGCATTTTATTAAACGGCTTATATTTTTAAGTTTTTCACTTCTTCCAGATGATTTACTTGGAAATGCTATTTATTTACTCTCTCATCTAACATAATGTATTCCCACTGACATTGATTTGTTAATTGAAAAATATATGGTTGGCATGGAGAACTTAACATAACCAAACATCGTAATTCAATAAACCTTTTTGTCACATTTCTATGTAGGCATAGAGAGAAACATTTAAAATAATTCAAAAAATCTGTGTCATTATCTTAAACTACAAATATTTTTATATAGAGAGACAAGATGATAACCTACTACTTCCATAGTTAAATTAATTTGCATATGTATGGAAAATGACATGAATAACTCTGATATTCCACAGAATAAAATACATTAACATTTATAAAGGTAATCATTAATCATCTTTCTCATGATATTATGATCCATTTTAAACTTCATTTTTTACACTTTGACAATTATTAAAATGCCATGTTGACTTGGATTATGTCAGTATATCATACCACCAACCCAGCTGATTTTGATAAGTCAAAGCTAAAAGACAGAGTGAAACAGACATATCTTTTACAAATGACCGCTTTAAGATTTATTATTTTTAATAGTATTTACTACATATAAGCAATTATTTATATATTACTACATTATATCAAGAAGTACATTTGCAAATATTTTACCACCATATTTATTATTAACTGATTTCAACAAATGTTTTGGGGCATATATTTTCCTAGCTGCTGATGTGAGGTGTTATTAATACAATGAATGTGTATTAGTCTGTTGCTGCTAATGTATGCTAATATCATGCTGCTAATAAAGACATACCTGAGACTGGGTAATTTATAAGGAAAAGAGGTTGTTTTTGTTTTTGTTTTTTTGAGATGGAATTTCACTCTTGTTGCCCAGGCTGGAGTGCAGTGGCGCAATCTTGGCTCACTGCAACTTCCGCCTCCCAGACTCATGCAATTCTCCTGCTTCAGCCTCCCGAGTAGCTAGGATTACAAGCTCCTGCCACCACATCTGGCTAATTTTTGTATTTTTAGTAGAGACAAGGTTTTGCCATGTTGGCCAGGCTTGTCTTGAACTCCTGACCTTTGGTGATCCACCCACCTCTGCCTCCCAAAGTGCCAGGATTACAGGCGTGAGCCATTACACCTAGCTGGGAAAGAGGTTTAATTGACTCACAGTTCCACATGGCTGGGGAGGCCTCACAATCATGGCAGAAGGCAAAGGAGGAGCAAAGTCACTTCTTACATAGCAGCAGGCAAGAGAGCTTGGGCAGGGGAATTCCCATTTATAAAACCATCAGATCTTGTGAAACTTATTCAGTATCACGAGAACGGCACAGGAAAAACCTTCCCCCATAATTCATTTACCTCCCACCAGGTCCCACCCATGACACGTAGGGATTATTACAATTTAAGTTGAGATTTGGGTAGGGACACAGCCAAACTATATCAGAATGAAATAGAGAGAGACAGTAAATATGAGTAACCAACACATATACATAGCCAGTTACTGATAGGGCTAAGCAGAGAAATAAAGAAGGAACAGGGATAAGGTGTTCTGAAATGGAGATGAGCTTAATTGGCATATTTACCTATTGTAGTACAATGCAAGGAGCTAAAATAACTTAAATCCTTTGACCCACCTCTTGAATTATTGTCATAGTTTTTATTCTACAAATACTTTAAATCCTAGGAATGATTGTTATTGCTCTTTTATAGAGTAACTATTTATTTATATTCATTCCAAATAATTAAAATTTCACTGTTTTTCTATTCTGCATGATTGGCGTTCCAGTTGGGACTTGCTTCTTATCAACAGAAATCAAGTCTTTATTATTTCTTTTAATTTATCTCTAGTAATAAATTCAGGATGTTTTTGTTATTGTGGCTTCAAGATTGTCGTCATCTTTAATCTTAAAGATAAATCTCTTGGGTTTAGGAATCTCACTGGTAGTTATTCTATCTTGGCATGTTGGAGATACCATTCCTTTCTCTTCTAGCCACTCTTGATTCTGTCATAAAGTCATATCTCAGATAATTAATTCTCTCTTCAACTGTGCCCAATCTGTTTTTATTGTGTATATGTGTATGTGTGTGTATATTTGTGTATATATATGGTATGTGTACATACCTACTATGATGTATACATATATATGTATACCTACTATTATACATATATATATACGCACATATGTATGTGTGTATATATGGTGTGTATATATATAAAAAGTACCTAAGATATATACGTATATAAGAACTATATATATATATATATATACACATATATATATATATGAAGTACATAAGATATTTTGATTCAGGCCTGCAATGCATAATAATTGCACCATGGTAAATGGGATATTCATGCCCTCAATCATTTATTCTTTGTGTAATAAACAATTCAATTATAATCTTTTAGTTATTTTTAAATGTACCATTAAATTATTATTCACTATAGTCACCATGTTGTGCCATCAAATACTAGATCTTATTCACTCTTTCGAATTAATTGATGTGCCCATTAACCACACCTGTTTCCCCTCTACTCCCCCTACACTTCCCAGATTCTGATAACCCTTTCTCCTCTCTATCTCCACGAGTTCATTTATTTTAATTTTTAGCTCCCACAAATAAGTGAGAACATGTGAAATCTCCCTTTCTGTGCTTTTTGTGTTCACTTAACATAATTACCTCCAGTTTCATCCATGTTGTTGCAGGTAACAGGATCTCATTCTTTTTTATGACTGAATACAACTCCATTGTGTATATGTACCACATTTTCTTTAGTTATTTGTTTTTGACAGACACTTAGGTTGCTTCCAAATCTTGGCTACTGTGAACAGTGCTGCAATAAAAGTGAGAACATATATATCTTTTCCATATACTTATTTCCTTGCTTTGAAGGTATATACCTAGCAGTGATATTGATGGATCATATGGTAGCTCTACTTTTCATTTTTTGAGGAAACTCCAAATTGTTCTCCACAGTAGTTGTACTAATTTACATTCCCACTAACAGTGTACTGGGGTTCTCTTTTCTCCATATCTTCTCCATCGTTTGTTGTGTCTTTTGGATATAAGCCATTTTCACTGGGGTGAGATGATATCTCATTGTCACTTCAATTTGCATTTCTCTGATGATCAATGATGTTGAGCACCTTTTTATATGCCTGTTTGCCATTTGTATGTCTTCCTTTGAGAAATGTTTATTCAGATCTTTAGTCCATTTGTAAATTGGATTCTTAGATTTGTTTTTGCTATTGAGTTGTTAGAGATTCTTATATATTCTGGTTATTAGTCCCTTGTTACATGGGGAGTTTGCAGATATTTTCTTCCATTCTCTTCCAAAGTCTCTTCACTTTGTTGATTATTTCCTTTGCCATGCAGAAGCTTTTTAACTTGATGTGATCCCATTTGTCCATTTTTGCTTTGGTTGACTGTGCTTATGGGTTATTACTTAAGAAATCTTTGCCCACTCCAATTTCCTGGAGAGTTTACCTGGTGTTTTATTGTAGTATATTTATATTTTGAGGCCTTAGATGTAAGTATTTAATCCAATTTGATTTGATTTATGTATATTATGAGATATAGGCATCTGATTTTATTCTTCTGAATATGAATATTCCATTTTCCCACCACCATTTATGGAACAGATTGTCTTTTCTCCAGTGTATGTTCTTGACACCTTTGTTGAAAAGAAATTCACTGTAGGTGTGTGAATTTGCTTCTGGGTTCTTTCTTTGGTTTCATTGGTATATGTGTCTGTTTTTATGCTAGTACAATTCCATTTTGGTTACTATAGCTCTGTAGTATAATTTGAAGTCAGGTAATGTGATTCCTCCAGTTTTGTTCTTTTTGCTCAGAAGGTGTTGGCTATTCTGGGTCTTTTGTGGTTCCAAATAAATTTTAGATTTTTTTTTCTGTTTCTGTGAAAGACATAATTGGTATTTTGACAGGAATTGCATTGAATCTGTAGACTGCTTTGGGTAGTATGGACATTTTAACAGTATTTATTCTTCCATTCCATGAACATGGAATATCTTTCCATTTTTTGTGTCTTCTTCCATTTCTTTCATTAGTATTTTATTGTTTTCATTGTAGAGATTGTTCATTTCTTTGGTTAAATTAATTCCTAGGTAATTAAATTTATTTGCAACTATTATAAATTGAGGAACTTTCTTAATTTCTTTTTCAGATTGTTCACTATTGGCATAAAGAAATGCCACTGATTTTTGTTTGTTGATTTTGTATCCTGCAACTTTACTGAATTTGTTAAACAGGTTTTTTGTTTTTTTGTTTCTTTTTTTTTTTTTTTGAGATGGAGTCTTTCTCTGTTGCCCAGGGTGGAGTGCAGTGATGCAATCTCATCTTACTGAAAACTCTGCCTCCTGGGTTCAAGTGATTCTCTTGCCTCAGCCTCCTGAGTAGCTGGGATCACAGGCATGCACCACCATGCTCAGTTAAGTTTTGTATTTTTAGTATAGATGGGGTTTTGCCATGTTGGCCAGGCTGGTCTCGAACCCCTGACCTTAGGTGATCCGCCCATCTTGGCCTCCCAAAGTGCAAGGATTACAGGCGTGAGCCACTGCACCTGGCTTGTTTATCAGTTCTAATAGTATTTTAGTGGAGTCTTTAGATTCTTCCCAATATAAGAGCATATCGTCTGCAAACAAGGATAATTTAGCTTCTTTCTTTACAACTATGATGCCCTTTATTTCTTTATCTTGTTTGCTGTAGCTAAGACTTCTGACATTATGTTCAATAACAATGGTCAATGTGGGCATGCTTGTCGTGTTCCATATTTTAGAGGAACAGCTTTCAGGTTTTCCCCATTCAGTGTGATATCAGCTGTGGGTCTATTGTATATGGTTTTTATTATATTGAGGTATACTCCTTCTTCACCCAGTTTTTGAGTTTTTATCATAAAGGGATGCTGAATTTTATCAAATGCTCTTTCAGCAGCAGTTGAAATGATCACTGGTTGTTCTCCTTTATTCTACTGATATCATGTATCACATTGATTAATTTACATAGGTTGAACCCTCTTTACATCTCTGGAATAATTCCTCCTTGGTCATGATGAATGACCTTCTAAATTCATTGTTGAATTTGGTTTGCTAGCATTTTGTTGAGGATTTTTGCGTCTATATTTACCAGTGATATTGGCCTGTAATTTCCTTTATTTCATGTATTTGTTTGATGTTGGTACTGGCCTCGTAGAATGAGTTTAGAAGTATTTCCTCCTCAGTTTTTCAAAATAGTTTGAGTAGCATTGGCATCATTTTTTTTAATGTTTGGTAGAATTCAATAGTGAAACCCTCAGGTCACAGGCTTTTCATTACTGGGAACCTTTTTATTATGCCTTTGATTTTGCTACTTGTTTTTGGTCTATTCAGGTTTGGGATTTCTTCCTGATTCAATCTTGGTACATTGTACGTGTCTAGGAATGTATCCATTTCCTCTAGATTTTCCAATTTATTGGCATATAGTTACTTCTTATGGCCACTAATGATACTCTGAATTTCTATGGTATCAGTTGTAATCTTTTTTTCATCTCCAATTTTATTTATTTGGGTCTTCTCTCTTTTTGCCATAGTTAATCTGGCTAAAGATTTGTCTTTCTTTTTCTACCTTTTCAAAAATACAACTTTTTATTAAATCATTGAACTTTTGTATTGTTTTCATTTCAATTTAATTTATCACTGCTCTGATTATTATCATTTCTCTTCTACTAATTTTGGGTTTGGTTAGCTCTTGGTTTCCTAGTTCTTTAAAATGACTTATCTCGTTGTTTATTTGAAGTTTTTTTCCATTTCAATGTAGGTTCTTATAGCTATAAATGTCCCTGTTCTGCTTTCGCTGTATCCTGAAGGTTTAGGTATATCATGTTTACATTATTATTTGTTTCAAGAAATTTTTCAATTTCTTTTTTCCTTAGTTTCTTCATTGACCCATTGGTCAAACAGGATCCTGTTGTTTAATTTTTGCATGTTTGTATAGTTTCTGAATATTCTCTTGTTAGTGATTTTTAGTTTTATTTCATTGTGGTCAGAGAAGTTGCTTCATATTATTTAAAATTTTTGAATGTTTTAAGACTTATCTTGTGACCTAACGTACGTTCCATACTTGGAAATGATCATGTACTGAGAAAAAGATTGTGTATTCTGCAGCCTTTGCATGAAATGTTCTGTAAATATCTATTCTGTACATTTGGTCTGTAGTGCAGATTCAGTCTGATGTTTTTTGGGAGGCTTCTGTCTGGAAGATCTGTTCAATGCTAAGAGTTGGGTGTTGAAGTCTCCAGCTATTATTGTGTTTATGTCTACGTCTCTCTGTAGCTCTAATAATATTTTCTTTGTATAGCTGGTTGCTCCAGCATTGGGTACATATATATTTGCAATTGTTATATCCTCTTGCTGAATTGACCCCGTTATTATTATACAATGACCTTCTTTGTCTCTTCTTATAGTTTTTGTCTTGAAATTTATTTTTTTGGATATAAAAGTACCTAGTCCGTTTTTATTTCCATTGGCATGGAATGTCTTCTTCCATCCATTTATTTCCAGTTTGTATACATCATTATAGATGAAGTGTGTTTCTTACAGCCAACAGATTTGGGGCCTTTTTTTTTTTTAATCCATTCAGCCACTCTATGTCTTTTGATTGGAGAGTTTAGTCCATCTATATTCAGTGTTATTATTGATAAATAAAGACATACTTCTGCCATTTTGTTATTTGTTTTCTGGTTGTTTTGTGATCTTCTCTTCCTTCTTTCCTCTTTCCTGTTTGCTTTTTAGTGAAGGTGATTTTTTTTCTGTTGATATGACTTAACGTCTTGCTTTTAATTTTTTCTGTATTCATTGTATGTTTCTGGAATTGAGGTACCATTAGGCTTGCAAATACTATCTTATAAACCATTATTTTAAATGATGACAACTTAACATTAATTGCATTAACAAACATGCAAAAAGAAAACTAATAAAAACTCTATTCTTTAACTTTGCAACCCCACCTTTTATATTTCTGTAGTTTCTACTTATGCTATTGTACTGTATATATCATGAAAAGTTGTAGTTATTATTTTGGATTTGTTCATCATTTAGTCTTTTGACTTAACATAAGAGTAGTTTATACACCATAGTTAAACTATTATAAAATACTGTTTTTTCTATGTACTTACTATGACCAGTGAGTTTTACCCTTCAGATGATATTTTATTGCTCATTCACATTTTTTCTTTCAGATAGAACTCCCTTTAGCATTTCTTGTAGGACAGGCCTGGTGTTGATGAATTCCCTCGTCGTTTATTTGTCTGGGAAAGTATTTATTTCTCCATTATGTTTGAAGGTAATTTTTGCCAAATATACTATTCTAGGATAAAGTTGGGTTTTTTGTTTGTTTGTTTTGTTTTGTTTTCTCCAATGCCACTCTCTCCTGTCCTATAATGGAAAGTCAGCTGCTGGATGTATTGAAGCTCCATTGTATATTTGTTTCTTTTCTCTTGCTTCCTCTGCTTTCTGAAGCAGGAGTTTTTCACAATAGCTACCAGAGCTGGGAATGTGCTAGGTCTCACCTGAAGCCAGCACATTTCAGAGTCTCACCCAAGGCCACAGCATGCTATGTGGGTATTGCTGTTGGTTATTCAGGGCCCAAGGCTCTTCAGTCAGCAGGTGAACAGTTCTGCCAGGACTGGGTCCTTCTCTTCAATGCAGCTGGTTACATTCTGGTCCACGGTGTATCTAGAAATGCTGTCTGGGAGATAGGGCCTGCAATGCGGGCCTTGACTCTGCCCGGTGCCCTATTCTATTGTGACTGAGCTGGTATCCAAGATGCAAGACAAAGTTCTTTTTATTCGTTTCTATCCTGTCTTCAAGCAGAAGGAAGGAGTCACTTTTTTTTCTCTGAGCTGCGCTGCCCAGGGTTGCAGGAGAGGTGGTGCAAGCACTCCCTTAGCTGACCTAGCTTGTGTCCCCATTGGTCACATGCTGCCCTAGTCCACTGGCTCTAAATCCAGCCCAATACTCAGATTTGCCTAATAATTGCAGTGTTTGTGTCCTAGACTCCCTTTCAAGTTTACTTAGAACCTCAGAGCGCTTTAGCTTGTGGTGGTGAGGCTTGTGGACACCAAATTTCAATCACTTTGATGGGCAATTTCCCTCTGGCTAGGGCTTGTCCATATGCTCCTCCATGGGCAGGAACCAGAGGAGCCCAGAATGGCTTTGCTCTTTGCTGTGACAGGGCAGCACTGAGTTTAATGCTAAGTCTCTCAGTTGCTGTGCTCTCCCTCTCTCAAGTACACAGATTCTGTCTCCATGCCACATGGCCACTGCCAGGGGATGGAGGAGGGGTGGCAACAGCAATTCATGACTGTCTTTGCCACCTTCCTCAGTGCCTGTTTTTGCAATATAAAGTTAAAACCAGAACCAGGTACTGTTAATATTCACCTAGTTTTTGGTTCTTATGATGATATTTTTTGTGTGTGTAGTTTGTTGTTAAAATTTGGTGTTCTTGCAGAAGGGGTCATTGGTGGAGGCTTCTTCTAAGCCATCTTGCTCTGCCCCTGCTCCAAACTACCTCTAAACCTAGCCACTGATTTCTCAATTTTAAATATTGTATTTTTGTTTCAGTTATAAAACTTCCATTTTCTTTGTCTATCTGCCTATCTATCTTTCTATCTATCTAGAGAGAAAGAGAGGGATAGAGAGGCACAACTCTGGGCAACAAAACAAGAACCTGTCTCTACAAAAACAAAATTAAAACAAAAAATAGCCAGGTGTGGTGATGGCTGCCCATAGTTCCAGCTACTCAGGAGGCTGAGGCAGAAGGATCACTTGAGCCCATGTAGTCAAGGCTGTAATGAGCTATGATACATTACTGAGCATTGCACTGCATTCCAAACTTGGTTCAGAGTGAGATCCTGTCTCTAAGAAGAAAATAATACTAATAAATTTTAAAATAAATGCATAAACACATGTGTGTCTGATAAGTTCCTTCCTAATACATTTCTCCATTGGTAAGTTTATATTGTCTATTGCTTTTACTTTATTTTCATTCTTGTTCTCTTAACTATTTGTGTGCCTGTTATTTTTGAATAAGCAGCATTGTAAATCCAAAATTGTAAAAATAATGTGGCTTCAGAAGATGATATAGTCCTCAGGAGAATATTTACATTTGTCTCTGCAACCTTTTAGGGATACAGAATTCTGGCAGTATCTTTATCCAACATGAGGACTTGAAATGATTCAAAACTGGATTTCAACCTATACAAGGCTGACTTATTTTTATTGCATTCCCATGCTTCCCGAATGCAACTCTTCAGAATGTCAACCAAATACAGGAAACTTAATGGGCCCTCTCTGAGAATGAACTAAACTTGACTTTTTGTCCCTTTAGCTTCACAAGATTTTCAAAGGCCCCTTTCAGTTTCTCAGCCACTCAGTTACCTCATCTGCAATCTACAGAAACACTTAGAGCAAAATCAGCTCTAAATATTAGGTATAACTCTCTTCTTCCAAATCTTAACCTCATTCTTCATTGCCTTATTGACTTTCCATGCCTTCAGGTAAATATTCGTCTTTCTTCATTTTTTCTCAGTAGGAAAGTTGGTCAAAATTTTCCAATATGCAATGACTGAAAGCCTAAATCTATCCATAAATTTCTTACTGAAGTCATAGTAAAACAAGTTCTCATAGTGATTGGAGTAACAAAAACACTGAGTATTTACCAGTTTCAGAAACTCAGCCTCCAAATGTTACATACAGATTTTGCAGTAGAAAAAGTTTATTCTAATGAAAATAATCGTGGTTGAGTGGATTTGAAGTGCTTCATTTTCATCTTATATACACCATCAATTTGTATATAAGACAGATTAAAAAGAGAAAATAATATAAAATTAAGTTTATGCAAAGGCTTTAAAACTCATGCATATAAATTAGAGACAAAGGGGTTAGTGTAAATTACAAGATTATTTTAAGCTTTCATACTCCCACATAAATTTATTTTTCTTTGCAATAAAAATAATTTTATTGACATGTGTTGTTTACTTATGTAAACTTCATGTATATTTTCAAAATCAGTCCTTATCTTAAAAAGTAAAAAATACAGTGTAATCACAAAATAGATAAAGTTAGGGACAAGATTAATCCATAATACCACCATCTTATCAAATAACTTATTTTTATTTTTTGTTATCTTCTAGTACCGATATAAAAAATAAACAAGGATGTTTGACTTGACAAGGATGTTAATTCTTTATATATTTGCAATCAACTACATTATACACTTCAGTTCTATTTTTTTAAAAAATTTACAATATAATAAATATGACCCCAAATCTCTACTTGTTTTTTATGGTGATTATTTAAATATCTGCATTAAAATCCCAATATTTCATTGGCATCTAATTGCATTGTTTATTTAAACCCTACTCTAGGGAAATGTATAATGCACTATAACTTAATTCAAGAACATCGGGCTGGGCGCAGTGGCTCAGGCCTGTAATCCCAGCACTTTGGGAGGCCAAGGCGGGCAGATCATGAGGTCGGGAGATCAAGACCATGTTGGCTAACACGGTGAAACCCCATCTCCACTAAAAATACAAAAAATTAGCTGGGTGTGGTGGCGGGCGCCTGTAGTCCCAGCTACTTGGGAGTCTGAGGCAGGAGAATGGTGTGAACCCAGGAGGTGGAGCTTGCAGTGAGCCGAGATCGCACCACTGCACTCCAGCCTGGGCAAGAGAGTGAGACTCCGTCCGTCTCAAAAAAAAAAAAAAAAAAGAACAACATCAAATTGGAGTTAAATTTGGAATTGAACAAGGATTCTTCTGCTTGCTACATCTTTATTTATCTTCCTGCAACCTGAGACCCCAAATCTGTAAAATGGGATAATAAGAAAACATATCAAAAGACTATTGTGGGGTTGTGAGGATTATGCTAATCCAGATAAAACACTAAACATGTTCTGGCATACAGTGAGCACTTAATAAATAAATATCAGTTTATCAACTTTATTCAATCACTGCTAATCATAAACTTTGAATTACAGTATTGCATACATGCTAACCAAGAATCAAAGAGCGTCACCTTTGAAATTGGAATGATAGGTTTGAATACTGACCTCATCGCTGACTTGTTAGCCAGTTGGAAAGTTACATAACTTTACAAAACCTTAGCTGGCCTTTTGGGATTTTAGAGGAAAAAAATGACTCAAAAAGTACAGTGCTGTAGGCTGAGTGCAGTGGCTCATGCCTGTAATCCCATCACTTTTGGAGGCCAAGGTGGGTTGATCACCTGAGGTCAGGAGTTCCAGACCAGCTTGGCCAACATGGTGAAACCCTGTCTCTACTAAAAATATAAAAATTACCTGGGCGTAGTGGTGCCAGCCTGTAGTCCCAGCTACTCAGAAGGCTGAGGCAGAGAATAGCTTGAACCTGGGAGGCTGTGGTTGCAGTGAGCCAAGATCAAGCCATTGAACTCCAGCCTGGGTGACAGAGTGAGACTCCATCTCAAAAAATAAACAAAAACAACAACAATAGTGAAACGTGCTTAATTCAGAAAATCAGTGTTTAATTTCTTTTTTCTATTGCTTTTCTCCTATTAAGTTTGTAAAGCATGATTTTTCACCATGAATATTCTGCTGTCTCTAAAATCATTCAGTAACTTAGCAGAAAAGCTAGAAATATTTCTCTTGGCAACTGTAGTTTTAAAAAATAGCAACTCCTTTTTTACTGTTTTGATATGCCAGGGCTTAGGCACAAAATTTCCAGGAAGAAGGAGCTACGTTAATTTGGGTGAAATTTACTCTTTTGTGATTATAATAAACGGATATGATAAAAGTCAAATAGGAGATACTCCCTTCCGTCTTGCATTTTTTAAGAAAAAGAGAAAAAGATTTTGTTTCAGATAGAGTAATGTTCATATCTGGGACTCTGACACAAATTAGTTTGCATGAGTTTGGGAAAGTCATTTAACCAACCTGAGCCTCTGTTTATCTATTTAAAAAGGGGAACAATATTATCCACCCTGATAATCTACTAAGAATTTAAATAAATAATGAACATAAGATAGCTACACATTTCATAACTGTTCAAGAAAGAATTCTCTTGTCATTTTATTTTTATTATAATATTTGCTTGTTTGTTTGTTTGAGACAGAGTTTCACTCTTGTTGCCCAGGCTGGAATGCAGTGGCACGATCTCGACTCACTGCAACCTCTGTCTCCCGGATTCAAGCGATGCTCTTGCCTCAGCCTCCAGAGTAGCTGGGATTACAGGTGCATCCCACCACACTCGGCTAATATTTTGTATTTTTAGTAGGGACTGGGTTTCATCATGTTGGCCAGGCTGGCCTCAAACTCCTGACCTCAGATGATCCACCTGCCCCGCCTCCCAAAGTGTTGGGATTATAGGCGTGAACCACCACATCTGGCTATTTTTATTATTTTTTAATTCTAAGAAAAGTTTACTGCTTCTAACCTAGTAATTTCACTTTCAGGTGTTAATCTTGAAGAAACAAACCTGATTTAAAAATGTGTCATGTCAAATTCTTTAACATTATTTAAAATAGTACAAAAATTAGAAACAGCTCAAGTACTCAACAATAGAGTATGCTTAAATAAAGGAATAATGGTAAAAGAAATAGTTGTAGCTATTAGAGTAATAAAACTTGGGTTGTAGTGTTTTTATGTAATGTAACTTTTATTGTTTTTTTTCAACTTCTATTTTAGATTCAGGGTGTACATATGCAGGTTTGTTAACTGGGCTTACTGCATGATGCTGGGGTTTGCAGTATGAATGATCCAGTCACCTAGGCACTGAGCATAGTACCCAGCTGTTAGTTTTTCCACCCTTGATGTCTCATCCCTGCTCTAGTAAGTCTCAGGGTCTAATTTTGTCATCTTTATGTTCATGAGTACCCAACGTTTAGATCCCACTGATAAGTGAGAACATGCAGTATTTGGTTTTCAGTTCCTGCATTAATTTGCTTAGGATAATGGCCTGCAGCTGCATCCGTGTTGCGCAAAGACATGATTTTATTCTCTTTTAGGGCTGCATAATATTCCATGGTATATATTTACTACATTTTCTTTATCCAATCCATCACTGATGAATACCTAGGCTGATTCCATGGTTTGGCAATTGTGAATAGTGCTGTGATGAACATGTGAATGCCCATGTCTTTTTGGTAGAAAGATTTGTGTTCTTTTGGATATATACTCAGTAAGGAGAATGCTGTGTTGAATGATAGGTCTGTTTGAAGTTCTTTGACAAATCTCTAAAGTGCTTTCCACAGAAGCTGAACTAATTTACATCTCCATCAACAGTGTATAAGTGTTCCCTTTCCTCTGCAGCCTCACCAGCACCTGTTGCTTTTTGACTTTTTAACAATCACCATTCTGACTGGTGTGAGATGGTATCTCATTGCAGTTTTGATTTGCATTTCTCTGATGATTCATGATGTGGAGCATGTTTTCATGTTTGTTTGCTTTTGAGAAGTCTTCTTTTGAAAAGTGTCTGTTCATTGTTTTTTTTTTTTCTATTTTTTATGGGGTTATTTGATTTTCTGCTTGTTGAATTATTTAAATTCCTTATAGTTTCTAGATATTGTATCTTTGTCAGATGCATGCTTTGCAAATGTTTTTTCCCATACTATAGGTTGTCTATTTGCTCTTTTGACAGTTTTCTTTGCTGTGCAGAAGCTCTTTAGTTTAACTAGGTCCCACTTGTTAATTTTTTGTTGTTGTTGCAATTGCTTTTGATGACTTAGTCATAAAGTCTTTCCCAAGATCAACATCAAGAATGGTATTTCCTAAGTTTTCTTCTAGGATTTTTATAGAGTATCTCAAAAAGTAAATAAGTTAATAAAAACAAAGGTACATTCCGCAGTGGGAACTCAAAATATTGAGATACATTGCAGTTTAAATCCACTTGATGTGAGAAAATTGTAAAGGACTCAGAATATTTAGCCTCCTCTTGTGAATAAGGAAGGC
Source organism: Hylobates moloch (assembly GCF_009828535.3). Taxonomy (NCBI): domain Eukaryota; kingdom Metazoa; phylum Chordata; class Mammalia; order Primates; family Hylobatidae; genus Hylobates; species Hylobates moloch. Next base: position 100,879,099 of record NW_026652277.1, on the reverse strand, counting down.
TTGTCATGTTCCATGCCAGAGAGCAGACAAAAAGAAAGAATGCAAGTTAAAGGAAAGTTCACTTTCATCCAAACTCAGGTAAATCTAGCAAGTAGAGCTACAAAATAAATGAAAAATTAATTTTTTTGAGAATTTGAGAATTGGTCATTACTAAAAATTTTCACCCAAAATGTGAATGATTACTTATCATTGTTTTATTGTTTCAGATGTGGTTTACTTACACTAAGAATAATCCCTAAACTTCAAAAAAAAAAAAACCTCCTTTCTAGTCAATTTCTCCACGGGTGATAGCACCAAGGGTTGTTCATGCTGGATTCAGAAAGCAAAGGTGGAGAATCTATTCGTCTCTGACGACAGCTGTTGGACATGGAATTTTACCTTTGCTTTCACTGTTGCTGCTAGGTGAGATCTTGGACAGTCATTTCTTGTGCTACCAGATATCTGGACCTCTTCTGGAGAGGTTCCTCACTTCCGTGCTGCAGATTGCTAACTTCATTGGTGGGGTGTCCTTGTGCTGTGATGTCTCCATTTCTGAATTCCCTAACAGCAGCTTTCTCCAGCCTTCCAATCGTATACCTTATTTTAAGCCTTTAATTCTCTGTATTAAGACTCTTCCTGCTTAAAATACTCAGAATGACTTTTATTTTTCTTGAATGACTGATACATAATTGAATAGAAGCTGGATCACATGCATTCCACAAAGCACACTATCATTACTATACATAACACTGTAGAGTATAATTACAATATATATGCAATATATATTACCATATATATTACTGTGTATATATTATATATTAGGTTAAAAAAATAATTGAATAAGTATACCTGTATATTTATTTGACTAAAAAGCAAATATGCCATTGTATACTGTTTCATAAATTCTACCCTGTTAAATGTGTAATAGTCCAATGCAATTAAAATACATCGGCACAGAGATGCAAATTTTACATGTAATTGCTAATTATTTTGGAAATTAAAACACTGACATTTTCTGAACTCTTAGTAACTAATAAAATCAAGTCACTAGTTTTCCACTCACATCCTTAATTGTCTGAAAAATTAAAACTGTCAGATTATATTCAAAGTATGGCTATCCCTTTGAAGTTTTATTTTATTTATGAGTTTTATTTTCACTCTGAATTAAGAAAGGAGGGTAAAGCCAAGAATATAATTGAGATGGTCTTTAAGTTGAATAGTCATGGGTGTGGCCTACCCAAACATGCAAGCTATGGGAGGATGCCACTTTCTTGGATTAATTCTGGAAGGAGACTTTCAGAGTCTGAATTTCAGAATTATTCATATACTTATGGGAGAGCATGTCACCACAGATCAGAGCTCTGGAAAAGACCTGAAAGCCTAAGCTAGGGTAAAGAATGGAGAGAATCTGTGGGAGCTAGACCTTAGATTTGCAAAGAAACTGGGCTCGATTGTGTTGGCAAACAAGAGGAATTGTTCAGACACTCAGGGTGTGAGAGCCTAGGATGAGGTTCATAGAGCAACACTGGGTAAAGTAGTTAAGATCAATAAGAAAAGCAGAGCTGCATCTTGAGGTTCATATAGACATCAAAATTTTCCCACTCCTTAAATATAGTTTTGTCTCTGTCCTGTCTTCCATCACACACACACACACACACACACACACACTCACACACATACACACTGTATTATTGTGTCTAAATGTCAAATATAGTGCTAATTGCCGATAATGTAAAATAAATGTACTGATTTATTTTTAAGTACCCAGTCTCTGAATTGTAATTGTGATTTAAGAATTTCCCTTTCATAATCCTAACCAGTTTCAACTTCTTATATATGTCTTACCCCCTTTACTTTTGGAGGGTAGGAAACACTCTTGTGCAAAATTAGGAAATCGTTAAATGAGCCTACTGTTCTTTATTTGTCCTCCCCCAACTCCCCAGTGACTGAAACAATGTGCCCTTCACTAATTCATCTTACTAGATTTTTGGATTTAATTAATAATATCTCTTAGGAAGTATTTCCAATTAAAGTTTTTTTATCCTTGCCTTCATTACACTAAACATTCACAGATTTATATATTGATATTTTAATATTATTTGTCAGTTTTTTTAAATATGAAAATTTCTTATGAATTATAATATACAAGCCGAATCCCAGTGGGTATTAATGCTAAAAGATTAATTGGATATCCACCTTCATTATTTTACAACTCATGATACTAAAACTGTGATGATAATGTCCACCCACAGAAGTTGTTAGGATTAATTGAGACATCATGTATAAAGCACTTAGCACAATGACTGCCTATGTCCAATTAATATTAATCCTTTTGTCTTTCCCTTTAGAAAAGTTTTAAAATTTCTCAGAGCTACCACATCCTAAATTCCTCTCAGCTATGTTCACATATATCAAGTTCATGGTTTCTCCATGTATCTAGAGATCACCTGCCTCTGGTGAAAATAACAGATTCATGAGCTCCAATTATGTAATGATCTTTAGGACTAGGAACAGAAATCTGCATTTTAATAAGCTCCCACCTGTTATGTACGTACCTGATGTTTGAGGGCAATTCACGTAGGCTTTTCATAACGTTGACTACTGAAATAGTTAGCTGCAAATCCTATCTAGAAGAAAAGATGAAAAGTGATTTTTTTTAAGTTTTAAAAACTGAACATGAGGATTAATTGTAGAAAAGAATATTGGGTAGAAAAATAGTGCATGCTGAGTGATGTGGAAGTGAAATATGATACCCAACAAATCAGAATTTGAGAAAGGAATGAAAATATGTTATTAATAAAATTGCATAGTAAATGGAGAATTTGAATGGTTTCTACACAACTCAGGCAATGCAATAGCTGCCTTGAATGCAGTGAGGTGTCAGTTTTCTTTTTCATCATTTTAACAGCATATGATTGCAGCTATCAGGCTATATTCAATTTTCAACCTTAATGTTATTAGTATATTTTCCCTTAACTGTACACTTCAAAATTCATTAAAGTGCAAAAGTAACAGAAAAAAGAATTTTAATTCTTTCATCCAAAGTTTCCAACTTACACCTCTCTCCAGTGAGATTCAGGTATCTCTATAAATTATTCTAAAGTGAGACCAACCTCAGGTTTAACGAATTGGGATATTTTAAATCCTATGGTCACAGAGAGGACTGCAGTCTTCATGCTAGTTAACAGGCGAGTTTTTACATTTTTAAAAATTTGGATTGACTGTCTCGATGCAAATATTCTCAATTTATTTTTCTTAGTTCCTTTGTATTGTATTTACCTTCCTGCAAGTTTGATAATTACTTTTCCTATTTTCTCTTCTCTAAATTAATTATTTACTATTTTATTATAATATTTACCAAGAGGCAACTTTGTCACAGATATTTGGCATCTGGTGAACTTTCTATTCTCTTTATTTTTCTAGGATACATTAAAATGTCAGATTTTCCTTATAACAAATTACAAATCTGGTTGTCTGAAAGCTGTGCTTATATGAATTGTTATTTGGTAGATTTCTGCTTCAAATGTCTACATTATATCATAATGGAGTATAGGAATTAATAACAATCCCTTCCATTTATTACCACATTATAAAATAGATGATTCCATTTGTTTTTGCAGTGTTATGGGAAAGACAAAATTATTGTCTCCATTTACATACATACAAGAATCGAAAAGTTTAAGGTTATGCAACACTGAGTGGTGGACCCAGAAACTATGACTCAAACCTTCTCACTCAGCATCTATTTGTCTCTGCCCTGTGCCAACTTCTGGTTGGTATCACTGCTGATGATCTCTAGATAATTGGAACTAGTCTGGTGCAAACTATTTAACTCTTGGTTGTAATTCTAATGATGTTTAAATATATAAAATAGGCTGGGCATGGTGGCTCACGTCTGTAATCCCCGCACTTCGGGAAGCCGAGTTGGGCAGATCACTAGAGGCCAGGAGTTGGAGGCCAGCCTGACCAACATAATGAAACCCCATCTCTACTAAATATACAAGAGCTGAACTACAGTAAGTAAGAGTCAGATATTCGACTCATAAAGTAGAGTTAATCTGAACTGTTTGCAGCTTCTAGTCACATAGTGGCAATAGTCAGCCATTGAAGTTTAACTCTATATAGCCCCTAATTCAATATTTTATTGACAGAGAAACATAAACCCGAAAGTTCATCTAAATCAATTACATCCCTAGGATCCTGGTCCCAGAAGCAGGGAACAGTGGTTCACAGCTTCAAAGCTGGCTTCCCTGAACAGTTGTAGTAGCAGACCTTTAATAAATTCAGCTTATCATGATTGCTTTAACAGTATGTTTAGAATGTAAACTCAGTAGTATTTCCTTTATCTCAGAGACTAGAGACTATATTGCGCTGTAGAGATGATCCAGAGATTGGATGTGTTACAGGCACCATCCAAAACCCTGCTTAGTCACTTTCCATCTGGGTGAACTTGAGCAACTTAAATGCCACCAAGATTCAGAGTTCTCAGCATTAAAATGAAGACAATAACCACTTGTAGGGAGGTCAGAGATCTAGCATACATAAAATTTGCCACAGTTATCACTTGTGAGTATTTTATATTAATTAAATCTTTAATTCTTAATATATGGAAAGAATATTATTCTAGTATATGAAAACAAAATTTCCACCCTGGGTTGGCTGTGACCTGGCCATTTAACCTTAGTTGAGTCACTTATTCTTTCTCTGGGTCTCATTGTTAAAATAAAGTGGTTTATTTTTCTAACAATATGACTACCACTGTTTAATGATTTACCTCTAAGCTGCTGGAAGTTAGTTCTATATTCTATTTTTCCCACACAAAGATTTTCAAGCACTGGCTCTCGGTGTACTGACAAATAAATGCTCTGAAACATTATATGTATTTCTAGTTACTGGCTCTAGATTTTTATATCTGAATAGCATAATCTTTTACATCGACTAAGCTGCCAACTGACTAAACTATTGGCAGCTTAAACTATATTGTGAAAAAAACATGTACTCGAGAATTATTGGATAGAAGAGGAAAATAGCCTCTATATTCATCAGAGTAAATGCTGCCCATCATTTCTTAAAAGATTCTGCCACAACTCTCATTACAAATAAGGCTAATAGAGATGAATCATGATTTAGTTGACCATAACTCAAAATATTCAAATGGAAAGATTTTAACAAAAGTCTAAGCTGCTGTATTATCTGGTAAATTTTAAGTCAATAATATTTTAAGGGAAATATCTGTTGATTAGAATAAATTATAACTTGGCTTATTTTTCCCTTTAGTTTTGTCAAGTATAAGATCTGTGTGAACTGCCATGAAATAAGGGGTAGACAAGATTAGCAGAAGCTGCTATTAAAGGAATGAATGAGAATGTCAGAAGAATAGTTCAATGAATTACCAGGGGGAGAATGGGCAAGTTCTGTTCATAGATGGTAACATGAATAGGGACATTCAGAAAGAAAACAGAGCATTAATACGGCTATAAGTACAATTACAACAGGATGTAAAGCAATAATAGTTAAAGGATTAACAGAAATGGCATCTACTAGAGTTAAATTTGAACAAAAGCAAAGGTTAGGTGGAAAACAGGCAGTTTCATCAGAACAGGGACACAATGGGTGTTCTGATGTCACACCTATCCAACAAATTCTTCACCTTGGCTTTGGTTTTCTTCTGTGCACCTGTGAATTTTCATTCAGTAACATCAATATTTGGTGAGACTTTTAGGTATAATATGTAATATTTATTTGTTATATTTATTATTTGTATTTTATATGCATCAGTATTATGCATAATTTTATGTAAGAATCCTAGCAAGAGATTCGATCTTCCATAAAGCAAGTACTGCAAGGAATCCTGAGAAAAAATATTCTGGGGTATGTGACACTCAGACTAATGGCCTGAAACTCACGTCACCGAAGCCCAAGGTTTATCGGAGCATCTCTGGCATCAAAAGGACCTCCTATCCTGCTTCACCAATAGCAAATGCCTTTTTATTATTTTACATTTTGGAGTTACATGAGTTCTGCTTTTTAAAAAATTCAATCATTACAAAATGTATCCATGCATTGAAACATCACATCATATCCTATAAATATTTACAATTATTAAATTGCCACTTAAATTAAAACAAAACTTTAAAAAATAAAAATAAAATCAAACATAAAAATGTTTATAAACAATAGACTCCAGAGACCATATGGTACCAAATAAACTATAATTCTTCGAAAAAGTTACAAACTCTTTTGAAATATTATCTTTTTCAAATATACTGCCTGCTTATTACTAAGGTTTTAATATCAGAGAATATACAGAACACAATATTTTAGTTTTGATACTGCAAGAATCAGAGGAAAGAAATACAAATTTTTGTGATAAATAAGAGAAAACATGGAAGAAAAAAAGAAATTGCAATAAAGTTAGAAAAACAAGTCAGAAATCCTCTCCAAGAGAGAAGTGTTTAAACATGTGAACACATTTGTTCAAAATGCAAAACATGTACATCAAAAGTTGTTCTCTTACATTTCAATAAAATAGGAGAATTATAAGGGCTTCCTATTGTCTTAAAGGTAATTTTTCTTTATGGGAGAGTAACTGTCAGCAATATTCTTATGATGAATTTCAATGTATATATAAACAATAATTTAATCTAATATGCATTACCTTGCAGATCATTCATACAGAGTTAACTGACTTTAAGCTTTTAATAATGTCATCTGGCAAACTCAGTCCAAGTTATCATTTAGTGGCATAATATAGCTACATTTTCAAGAACTTTATTTTGAAGGTGAAATAAAGCACCAAGCACAGGAAATGCTTATTTGTCAAGAACAGACATAAGTCATTTTATGTCCACCACAAGCACACCTTACTATATTACTCACCAGTTTCACATTCAGCCAAGGTCAAGCCGTTCATTCCCACATCACCTTTGGAAACTTTGTAGCAAGGCTTGGTATAAATTTACCTTTAAATTATGAACAGGTAATTTATCATCCCTCTTAGGAAAAAGAAAATGGTTTTTGGAGGTTTGATTATATGCTTTGACACATTTTTACCCTTTACTGAGACCTCACCAAGCACAGTATCATTAGTGAAGAAATATATGTTCTTGTAATTTGTGCAGCACAGCCCTCATCACCAGGCCTTAAATTATCTTACCTAACATCCATTTCCCATTATTAAAAAGGAAGCATAAAAATTGAAGACAATTTATAGTACAAAGAATAAAAAAGAAAAGAAGAAGGAGACAGATGGGGAGAAAGAAGGAAAAGAGGAGTTAGAAAATAGAACCTAAACTGATCAATGAGGAGATTAAAATTGCCTGGGTATTGTGGGCTGAATCATGCCCCCCTCCCAAATTCAAATGTTGACATCCAAACTCTCAGAACCTCAGAATATAACTTCATTTGGAGATAAGATCTTTAAAGAGGCAATGAAGTTAAAATGCAGTCATTAGGGTGGACCCTAACCAATATGACCATGTTCTTGTATGGAGATTAGGGCACAGACACGTGGAGAAAAGACCATGTGAAACAGGGAGAAGACAGGCATCTTCGTGGCAAGAAAGGCCTCAGGAGAAACCAAACCTGCAGACACCTTGATCTCAGACTTCTAGACTCCAGAATTGTGAGAAAATAAATTTGTTGTGTTTAAACCACACCCAGTCTGTGGCACTGTTATGGGAGGCCTTACCAAACTAATAGACTGGGCAATGGAAAAAAAATTGAGTAAAAATTTAATATGTGTTTAATTATGAGAAGGCTTATTAAATGAAGAGTTTTTATTAAATTTATTGGCAATACATAATTAGGTGAAATGGAAAGAGCAAATAATTGAGGTTTCCAGTTATTTTGCTAAGTCAGTTGTTTGCTAAGTATAATAAATTAGACTAATATACTCATCAGAATTTTTCACTAATAAAAGTGTTGATATCAACCTCATAGACAAAAAATAAAGTTACTTTCATTCAAAATTAATCATATATCAAGTGGTATCACTTAACAAATGTCTGGATAATTTTTTTACACCTGATATTGAAAATCACCCCTTAAAATATGAAAGCCTAACTTGAGAGAGGCTTTATTATTCAAAAACAGAATGAAGTCGTCTCAGTTCCTACTTGCACCCTCCTGAAAACACCAGATTTCTTACACTTTGCCCATTTCTTAAATATATAATGAAAAAATAACCAAACTGATGAAATAAAAGAAAATTTTATACAATAATTCAATCTTTTGTGAGGTTGAATTATTGGTATTATCAATATCAAGATCTAACTGAAAACTGCTTTAAAAAGAATTTATTTGTTTATGTAACTGAAAATTCCTAGGAAAGGAGAACTTAGCTGTAGTTTAATTCTGAGGTTCATTAACTTGTCAGATTTCCATCTTGAGTTCACAATAATTCTCCCAGTCCTGCTCTCCTTCATGTGCCAAATATGTGCTCCAGTGGCTTTCTATATGGTAACAAAGTAGTTGCCACAGCTGTCGGCTTCCCACTCAGACGTTATACTGTCATTATATCCAACTACTCAAAGTGTATCCATGGGATAGGGCCTAAGAATCTGCCTACGTCCTCCAAATGATGTCTACAAGCACTAAATTTTGAGAAGCACTGTTCTAGAGCTTGCATATTAGTATGACTTGAGGGAGATTGTGAAATAATATCATGGCCTTAATCCTGTCTCAAAGACTCTAAGTGTATTGGTCTGAGATGGGGATCACGTAGTGCTATTAAAGGCAGTCCTTCCTTTACATGGTTTCCGTATCCAGCTTTCAGTTATTATGGCTTACTTAGTTAAATAACACCTGTTCCCCAACAACACTGCTGAAATTTCAGTTGTGATGGCATATTGATTGTGAGGAATTGTATAAAGTGCAAACTTTACTGTTAGTTCTTCAGTCCACAAATTTCTACATAAAAAAACAGGTACTCATGGGGTCAGTGATCAATCACACCACTTTTTCTAAAGCATGCTTGTGACTCATCACTGCAATCCGTTCATCAGTTCACTCACATCAAAGTGTGTCCCTCAGTGATAAACTCATATAACATATTATAACATGGGTAATCAGAAAAGGAAATTGGCCAACCAAGTTAAAAGGGCAGCAAAGAAATAAAAATGATAATTCTGGGAGTGAAATGAAAAGTCAGTGTAAATGGAATAGCTGACTGTGGGAAGGTGTTGACATTGCTGCTGTTTGATAGATCCTAGATGTGGAAGAGAAAAATAATAGTGAAGGTGAACTTATCAGCATGAATGAGGAAGGTGGTTGGGAAGAAAAGAATAAAGATGCTCCAGAGGAAGTGACATGGGCAACAAGTTTTGCATTAAAGGAAATCTGAGATATCTCATGGCATTGAAAACACAAAGGATAAAATGTTGGAAGCTGACCTAAACTCGGAAAGGAGTGTGGTAATTTGCAAAAGCATGGAAGAGATGCTCATTCAGCATCATAAGTGATACAAGAAGGCAAGCACTGTTTAAATTTCTTTATGTAAGTTTTCTACAAAAAAGTAAACATATTTCTCAATGTTTGTGATGTTTTCATTACTGAATAAATATTAGGTTACTTTAAAATTTCACAACATTAATGAGACAGCAAGATAGTTTTTAATAATTTGCCAAAAAATCAAGGAATAATTTGAATTTTCTTAATGATTGATAATTAAGATCACTTTGCATGATTTCAGATTGTATTGTCATTTCTACAATCACGCGCTACTGTGCAAAGCAGGAACTGCCTGTGTTCATAAAATCCCCAGGTATCTCAAAAGTGCTGACAGAGTTGAGAAACACTGATCAGATAAGCAGCTCTCAAAATGTGGTACAGGGACCATTAGCATCAAAATCAATAACATAATTTATTACAAATGTAATAACTCGGGCTCCACGCAGCTGGGGGTGGTGCCTCATAATTTGTGTTTTATTTAGTAGGCCCTCTGGGTAATCGTGATTCTAACACATGCTAAAGATTGAGAATCACTAATCTAGTAAATACAGAACTTCTTTTCCTAAGACTTCAGCAAAGTAGGAAACAAGTCTTTCTCAGTATTCTAGCAGTATCTTGCGTGCTCTTCACCTCTATCAAGACATGGAACTGTCACTGATTCAATTGCTCTGTCTTATTAAGAAAGTGAAGAGGAAATATGTAAAATTATTATGTACCAATTATAACTTTTAAAATTACATTAAAAAGATCATATCCCTAAGAAAGTGAAGAGGAAAGTGGCTGCTAGCAGAATCCGAAGTTTCTACTATAAACCTCTTTTTTATTATTATTTTACTTTAAGTTCTGGGATACATGTGCAAAATGTGCAGGTTTGTTACACAGGTTTACATGTGCCATGGTGATTTGCTGCACCCATCAACCCGTCATCTAGGTTTTAAGCCCCACATGCATTAGTTATTTGTCCTAATGCTTTCCCTCTCCTTGCCCTCCACCCCCGACAGGCCTCAGTGTGTAATGTTCCCCTTCCTCTGTCCATGTGTTCTCATGTTCAACTCCAACTTATGAGTGAGAACATGCGGTATTTGGTTTTCTGCTCCTGTTTTAGTTTGCTGAGAATGATAGTTTTCAGTTTCATCCATGTTCCTGCAAAGGACATAAGCTCATTCTTTTTTATGGCTGCATAGTATTCCATGGTGTATATGTGCCATATTTTCTTTATTCAGTCTATCATTGATGGTCATTTGGGTTGATTCCAAGTCTTTGCTATTGTAAATAGTGCTGCAATAAACATACGTGTGCATGTGTCTTTATAGTAGAATGATTTATAATCCTTTGGGTATGTACCCAGTAATGGGATTGCTGGTATAAACCTCTTTTTTAAAGGCATCACAAAACATTAAAAGGGAAAGTTTGGATACAAGTTTTAAAACTAAAAGGAAAGAAAAATCTAGGTGAGGTATGCCTTCTAAGTAGTAATAAAAGTTATTAAATTTTGATAACTGTTCCATAAAAAATGTTTTCTGATTTAATTGTGCAAAGAGGTTTATATAGATACACACAAAAATGCACTTTCAAATTAATGAACTGTAATATTGACATTTTCTCTAAACATAAATAAAAGAAAATGTTTTATTGAGATCAAGAAACTAATATACAGAAAAAGAAAAGTTTGATAGTTTTGGCATATGACCCATATTATAACCAATAAAATAATGCATGTAGTATAGTAATTATTACTAAAGCTTTGACCAGAATTTACAAAGACAATTTATTTTTTAAAACATCAGCACAGGCTTTTCAAGGTTGTTTTTTAAGCCATGATCACAACACTTGCATAAGCTTAAGGACCGTATTTATAGATTCAGGTAAGCAATAGCTTACGCAAAGTGGGGAATTTTTCTCACACATACCTTGGCCCTTCAGTTTTTATCACCACTTACCCCATCAGGCTTGCTTAGAAGTAGTATAGCAGTTTCTGAATTATGTATTGATCCCCTATATTAAATTGCTCATGTGAAGGTAAAGGTAAAGAAAAACTAAAGAATTAATAATTAGCAAATTAATTACAAACCTTCTTACTGGGACTACTACTTAAAATTATATCCAATCTACTTAGAACTTCATCATAGTCACATAAAATTATACCTGCTGAGTACGTTTTTTGCTTTGAAGTGAAAGTTTTATTAAGTCTTCTTTTGTTTCCCAATGGTTATGATGTGGATAGAAACATTTCTTAAATAATTGGCATATAACACTTCTCATTAGCTTTAGTTTTTAAAAACTAGCATAAAAATGTATTTTTCAATTTTAAGAATTTGTTCAATTTTAAGCCATAATACAGTTTCTTTCTTATTTATGATGAACATACAATAAATAAAGCAAGAACTTAGTCTCCCATCCAAGATGGAATAACAAAACAAGACTTTACTCTTGCCCTGAAATAACTGAAAAACAGGATGAAAAATACAAAACAATGGTCTCCTGTTTTGGACATCCAGTAGTGCATAGAAGTGTTTTCTGAGAGAGCAGAAACTAAGAGCCCTAGGGTTTCCCAGTGACAAAGATTCTCTGCTTGACCAAACTTTAATCAGCTCCTCTAAACTCCCCTCTCAACTAGACCCTGACTTTTGGGCTTCCATGAATGTGCATTGTCCAATTTTAGCAAAAATCTTGCTAAGACAGGGTAGCCAGAATCCTCCATTTTCAATACATATCTGATCAAGTTGCTCACCCTCCACCAGCCCTAAGGTGATGTCTGATCACCTTGGCCTGCCTTCAGCAAGAATTCTGTTAGGTTTATTTAGCCAGAATCCTCCCTTACTCCTGGTATTTCCTATTAGTATTTTCCACCCGCTGAATCCTACCCTGCTTCTTAGCTATAAATTCACTTTTTGTTATATTTACAGTTGAGAACATGAAAGTTGTCAGAATCAAAATAGAGTCACTAATGTTAAGACAACCCTGACAAATAGAGCTAAGAAGGCTATGAAGAGAGGGTTCTCACACTTATATGCCAATTACAACAACCAAAAATAACTACAGAAACCACAACCTTGCACATCACAACCTTACACAAAAATTACTTCTGCAAGAACATCTGCCCCACAGCTGCCTGTCCAGCCTTGAACTGGCACCACCCATGTTCTTGATCATTGCTGCCTACGGTAATTATTTCCAAACAACTGTATAATCCTTTTCATTTTTTTCTTTTAAAACCTTTGTCTTCCTTTACCTCCCTGAATTTGCTCATAGCTTACTATGGCATATGTATTCCCATTGCCATGCCTTATTCCCAAGTAAATTTCTTTTAGAGAGTCTCTCTCTGTTTGTTATTTGGTTGACAAGAACCATCTCTGTCTCCTTCTGCAAAACCTCATTTTGGTGGTCCCTATTCCTACTGCAATAACCCCTGGAATAAAGTCAGCTTTACCATTCTTTAACAAAAGTCATGAATAATCCTTTCTTTAACACCAGCTCACTGCCTGGAAAGAATTTACAGATAGCGTGAAGGTACCAAAACTCAACTGGAGCCTAGCAGCCTCCATAATTTGTGGAGATGAAGCTGGGAGTCCAAGGAGTTCAAACAGCTACAGTTCCTAGAACAGAGTACCAGAGAAGAGAGAGGCAGAAAGCTGGAGAAATGCAGCTGGGAGGAAGGGGTTAGACTTCTTGACTGGGTATTGATTAATTATCGAGGGCATGTGAGGAAACAACCTAAGCCTGGGAAAATAACCACATGAAAGCTGTTCTTTGAGCTTACACAGGGCAGGTAAATAGTTTTTGTTCCTGTAAGCATAATGGAAAACCTCACCGATCTAGGGGCATCAGTTACAGTCCTCTGAAAAATACTGCCTCACTACTGGGGGGAAATTAGTCCTATATAAAGGCTGTTTTGGAACCTTCTGGGAAAGCTTTAAGGACTACATTTGATCAAACTATTCCCAAGCAACTTTAACTGTATCTCAGAATACAACTCAAGAATATTTACAGAAATTCAAAAATATCTAGCAAATAACAATATGAAACTCACAAGGTCTGACATCCAACTAAAAGTTATCAAGCATGTAAAGGAGCAAGAAAGATTTTTCTTAATAATAATGAGAAAACACAAACAAAGAGAAACAAATGTTAAAATGACAATGATGGTGGAATTTCTAGTCAGTCACATTAGAAGAGTTACAATGATGTTTCATATGTTTTGAAATACTATGAAAGACTAAAAATATTAAATATATATATATGCAATATTGAAAATGTCCAAATTAAATTTTTGAGACAAAAAATGCAATTCTGTTAAAAATACGCAGTTTTTTACTAACAGTACCTTGGACACAGCAGAAGAAAATATTATCTAAAGACACAGCAATAGAAACTGGCCAAAGAAATAAAGAGAGAGGAAAAAGACTGAATAAATGATGAATAGAGCATCAATGAACTGTGGGATATGTATATTTGAGAGAGGAAAATATTTGAAGAAATAGTAGCCATTTTATTTTCTAATTTGATGAATACTATAAACCACAATTTCAAGAAGCTCAACAAAACCAAAGCACAAGAAACAGGAAGAAAAGGGACATCATAATAAAATTACTGAAAATCAATAATGAAGAGAAAATCTTTACATCCAGAGAAAGTACAAATCTTACATGTAGAGAACAAGAATGCAAAGAACAGTAGACTTCTCACATAAAACCCTACAGACCTTTATTGCAATAAATATTAAAGGAAGCCTTTTAAGCAGAAGGAAAATGATAGCAGCTAAAAATCTGCATTTGAGTAAAAGAATGAAGAAAACAATAAATTATAAAAATACAAGTAAATTTTAAAGTTTTTTATTTTTAATATTCTTTTAAAATATAAGTGACACATATAAAAATGATAACAAGGCCGGGTGCGGTGGTTCACACTTGTAATCCCAGCACTTTGGGAGGCCGAGGCGGGCGGATCACGAGGTCAGGAGATCGAGACCATGGTGAAACCCCGTCTCTACTAAAAATACAAAAAATTAGCTGGGCGTGGTGGCGGGCGCCTGTAGTCCCAGCTACTCGGGAGGCTGAGGCAGGAGAATGGCGTGAACCCGGGAGGCGGAGCTTGCAGTGAGCCGAGATAGCGCCACTGCACTCCAGCCTGGACGACAGAGCGAGACCCCGTCTCAAAAAAAAAAAAATGATAACAATACATTATGGTGTTTATAACAAATGTGTAAGTAAAATTACAACTATACAGTGCAAATACAAAGGAGAAATAACAGTCTACCGTCGTAAGATTTTATATCTTGAGCATACACTAGGATAAGTTAAAGATGTACACTATAAATTCTAATGCAAACCAAAAAACAATAAAAAGTAATCACTAAAGGCCAATAAAGAAGATAAACTATTTAAAAATATTCCATTAATGCAAATGAAAAGAGAAAAAAGAGGAAGTAAAATAATTCAGATGAAACAAAAAAATATAAAGCAAAGAGTAGCTCTAAACACTAAATCTGGCCGGGAGCAGTGGCTCACGCTTGTAATCCCAGCACTTTGGAGGCCGAGGCAGGCGGATCACGAGGTCAGGAGATCGAGACCACGGTGAAACCCTGTCTCTACTAAAAATACAAAAAATTAGCCGGGCATGGTGGCGGGTGCCTGTAGTCCCAGCTACTGAGGAGGCTGAGGCAGGAGAATGACGTGAACCCCGGGAGGTGGAGCTTGCAGTGAGCAGAGATCGCGCCACTGTACTCCAGGCTGAGTGTCAGAGCGAGACTCCGTCTTAAAAAAAAAAAAAAAAACCACACTAAATCAATAATCAATTTTAAATGATCTAAGTATTCTAAAAAAGAATTACAGAATTTATAAGAACCAGATGCTAGTCAAAAATAGCTCAAAAATAAAAGGAGGAATTTTTAAAAGATACGTCATACTAATGTTAAAAGAAAACTGAACAACATATTAGTATATGATGACTATACCAACATCAGACAAAGTTGCTTTTAGTCATTAAATAATGATAAGGCCATCAATTTTTCAAGAAGATATAACAATCTCAATTCCACACCCAATAACAGAGCTTCAAAACATACAGAAGTAAAACTAATAAAACAGCAAGAAGAAATATACAAATCCATAAATTTAGTAGAATATTTCAACACTTCTCTCACTGAATAATTAATAGAACAGAAAGAGAAAAATCTCAGTAAGAATATAGAAAATTTACACACTGAAACAAAGTGACCTAACAAACATTTATATAACATTTCACACAACAGTGGAAGAATATGTATTGTTATCAAATGTACATGGAACTTTTACCAAGATCAATCATGTTCTGGGTTATAAAACAGAGCCTAATACATTTAACAGGATTTAATTCACACAAATTATTTTCTCATGCCATAGTGGAATCTAGTTAGAAAAAAAATCAATAAGACAAAGACATTTGGAAAATTTCAACTATTTAGAAAAAAGTTATTAGGTTAGTGCTAAGTAATTGCGGTTTTTCCCACTACTTTCAATGGCAAAAACCACAATTACTTTTGCACTAGCCTAAAACTTATGTGTCAATGAAGAAATTTTAAAAGCTAGAAACTGTATTGAGCAGAATGAAACATGACATAGAAAATTTTATGTGATGAAGACAAAGTGGTATTTATAGGGAAACTGTTAGTACTACCAGTGTGTTTTAAAATAAACTGAAGAAGATTCAACTAAAACAAGTTTGCATCCATATTAGGGAAATAGAAAAGCAAGAGCAAATCAAACCCAAAAGAAGAAAAAGAGGGGCAAATACCAATTATCTAGAAAGAGTGTGAACAATATAATAAATCGATAAAGTAAAAATCTATAGTTCCAAGAAAATCAATCAAAATGATAGCCTCCAGCTTAACTGCTCAAGAAAAAGCAAGTTACCAAGATCAGAAATGAGAGCAGAATGATAACTAAAGATTCTACATATAATAAAAGAATAAAAAGAGTAATAATAACTCTATGACAATGAATTCAATAACTTTGATGAAATGGATAAACTTCTTGAAGGAGACAAACTTTAAAAATTCTCTAACAATAGACAAATGGAATAATTCTATATTTATTCTAATAAGTGAATTTGAAGTTAACTTAAAACTTCAGAACCAGAAAGCTTCAATGGCAAAATTTACCAAGTATTTTCAGAAGAAAATATCAAATCTTTACAAATTCTTCCAGAAAAATTAGAGAATAATATAGGCTCATTTTATAAGCCAGTATTAGACTAACATCTAAATCACACAAAAACATTTTAAAAAGTGAAAAAGCAAATTACAGACCAATATTCCTTATAAACATATAAACAACAAATAAAATTTTAGTAAATCTATCCAAGAATATATAGAAAAGTCAGTAAATACATCATGACCAAGTAGGGAATTATCCACAAAATACAAGACCGATCTAAAATTTGAAAATTCAAATCAACATAACACTATATTAATATATTAAACAAATCTTTTGTTTATTTTTTTCCATAGGTTATTGGGGTACAGGTGATATTTAGTTACATAAGTTTGGTTTCATTTTGCTTTTAATTATATATTAAGATCTGGGATAAACGTGCAGAACGTGCAGGTTTGTTACATAGGTATACATGTTCCATAGTGGTTTGCTGCACCCATCAACTCGTCATCTACATTAGGTATTTCTGCTGATGGTATCCCTCCCTTAGCCCCCCTCCCTCCAACAGGCCCTGGTGTGTGATGTTCCCCTCCCTGTGTCCATGTGTTCTCATGGTTCAACTCCAACTTATGAGTGAGAACATGCAGTGTTTGGTTTTCTGCTCCTGTGTTGGTTTGCTGAGAATGATAGTTTACGGTTTCATCCATGTCCCTGCAAAAGACATTAATTCTTCCCTTTTTATGGCTGCATAGTATTACATGGTGTGTATGTGCCACCTTTTCTTTATCAAGTCTATCATTGATGGGCATTTGGGTTGGTTCCAAGTCTTTGCTATTGTGAATAGTGCTGCAATAAACATACGTGTGCATGTGTCTTTATAGTAGAATGATTTATAATCCTTTGGGTATATACCTAGTAATGGGATTGCTGGGTCAAATGGTATTTCTAGTTCTAGATCTGTGAGGAATTACCATGCTGTCTTCCACAATGGCAGAACTAATTAACACTCCTATCAACAGTGTAAAAGCACTCCTATTTCTCCACATCATCTCCAGCATCTGTTGTTTCTTGACTTTTTAATGAACGCCATTCTAACTGATGTGAGATGGTATCTCATTGTGGTTTTGATTTGCATTTCTCTAATGACAAGTGATGATGAGCATTTTTTCATATATTTATTGATTACATAAATGTCTTCTTTTGAGAAAAGTCTGTTCATATCCTTTGCCCATTTTATGATGGGTTGTTTGTTTTTTTCTTGTAAATTTGTTTAAGTCCTTTGTAGATTCTGGATATTAGCCCTTTGTCAGATGGATTGATTGCAAAAATTTTCTCCCATTCTGTAGGTTGCCTGTTCACTCTGATGATAGTTTCTTTTCCTGTGCAGAAGCTCTTTAGTTTAATTAGATCCCACTTGTCAATTTTGGCTCTTGTTGCCATTGTTTTTGGTGTTTTAATCATGAAGTCTTTGCCCATGCCTGTGTCCTGAGTGGTACTGCCTAGGTTTTCTTCAAGAGCTTTATGTTTTTAGGTTTTACATTTAAGTCTTTAATCCATATTGAATTAATTTTTGTATAAGGTGTAAGGAAGAGGTCCGGTTTCAGTTTTCTTTATATAGCTAGCCTGTTTTCCCAACACCATTTATTAAATAGGGAATCCTTTCCCCATTGTTTGTTTTGGTCAGGTTTGTCAAAGATCAGATGGTTGCAGATGTGTGGCATCGCTTCTGAGGCCTCTATTCTGTTCCATTGGTCTATATATCTGAAATTGACCACATCATTGGAAGTAAAACACTCCTCAGCAAATGCAAAAGAATGGAAATCATAACAAACAGTCTCAAACCACAGTACAATCAAATTATAATTCAGGATTAAGAAACTTACTCAAAACCACACAACTACACGGAAACTGAACAACCTGCTCCTGAATGACTACTGGGTAGATAACAAAATTAAGGCAGAAATACTTCTTTAAAACCAATGAGAACAAATACACAACGTACTAGAATCTCTGGGACACAGCTAAAGCAATGTTTAGAGGGAAATTTACATAATATTGGAAGTTCTGGCCAGGGCACTCTGGCAACATAAAGAAATAAAGGGTATTCAAATAGGAAGAGAGGGAGTCAAATTGTCTCTGTTTGCAGAATACATAATTGTATATTTAAAAAACTCCATTGTCTCAGCCCAAAATCTCCCTAAGCTGATAAGCAACTTCAGCAAAGTCTCAGGATAGAAAATCAATGTGTAAAAATTACAAGCATTCCTATAAACCAATAATAGACAAACAGAGAGCCAAAATCATAAGTGAACTCCTATTCACAATAGGTACAAAGAGAATAAAATACCTAGGAATACAACAACTCTTCAAGGAGAACTAAAAATCATTCCTTAAAGAAATAAGAGAAGACACAAATAAAAACAATTCCATGCTCATGAATAGGAAGAATAAATGTCATGAAAAAGGCCATACTGTCCAAAGTAATTTATAGATTCAATACTATCCCTATCTATTGACTTTCTTTATAGAATTAGAAAAAAAAATTTTTTTAATTTTCTTATTATTATACTTTAAGTTTTAGGGTACATGTGGGCAATGTTCAGGTTTGTTACATATGTATACATGTGCCATGTTGGTGTGCTGCACTCCTTAACTTGTCATTTAGCATTAGGTATATCTCCTAATGCTATCCTTCCCCCCCCCACATTCACCCTCCCCCCACCCAAGAACGTCCCCGGAGTGTGACGTTCCCCTTCCTGTTTCCATGTGTTCTCATTATTCAATTCCCACCTATGAGTGAGAATATGCAGTGTTTGGTTTTTTGTCCTTGCGATAGTTTGCCGAGAATGATGCTTTCCAGTTTCATCCAAGTCCCTACAAAGGACATGAACTCATCATTTTTATGGTTGCATAGTATTCCATGGTGTATATGTGCCACATTTTCTTAATCCAGTCTATCGTTGTTGGACATTTGGGTTGGTTCCAACTCTTTGCTATTGTGAATAGTGCTGCAATAAACATACGTGTGCATGTGTCTTTATAGCAGCATGATTTATAATCCTTTGGGTATATACCCAATTATGGGATGGCTGAGTCAAATGATATTTCTAGTTCTAGATCCCTGAGGAATCGCCACACCGACTTCCACAATGGTTGAACTAGTTTACAGTCCCACCAACAGTGTAAAAGTGGTCCTATTTCTCCACATCCTCTCCAGCACCTGTTGCTTCCTGACTTTTTAATGATGGCCATTCTAACTGGTGTGAGATGGTATCTCATTGTGGTATTTTATTTGTATTTCTCTGATGGCCAGTGATGATGAGCATTTTTTCATGTGTCTTTTGGCTGCATAAATGTCTTCTTCTGAGAAGTGTCTGTTCATATCCTTTGCCCACTTGTTGATGGGGTTGTTTGTTTTTTGTAAATTTGTTTGAGTTCATTGTAGATTCTGGATATTAGCCCTTGGTCAGATGAGTAGGTTGTGAAAATTTTCTCCCATTTTGTAGGTTGCCTGTAAATTGATAGACCACTAGCAAGACTAATAGAGAAGAAAAGAGACATGAATCAAATAGATGCAATAAAAAATGATAAAGGGGATATTACCACCAATCCTACAGAAATACAAACTACCATCAGAGAATACTACAAACACCTCTACACAAATAAACTAGAAAATCCAGAAGAAATGGATAAATTTCCCGACACATACACCCTCCCAAGACTAAACCAGGAAGAAGTTGAATCTCTGAATAGACCAATAACAGGCTCTGAAATTGTGGCAATAATCAATAGCTTACCAACCAAAAAAAGTCCAGGACCAGACGGATTCACAGCTGAATTCTACCAGAGGTACAAGGAGCAGATGGTACCATTCCTTCTGAAGCTATTCCAATCAATAGAAAAAGAGGGAATCCTCCCTAACTCATTTTATGAGGCCAGCATCATCCTGATTCCAAAGCAGGGCAGAGACACAACCAAAAAAGAGAATTTTAGACCAATATCCTTGATGAACATTGATGCAAAAATCCTCAATAAAATACTGGCAAACAGAATCCAGCAGCACATCAAAAAGCTTATCCAGCATGATCAAGTGGGCTTCATCCCTGGGATGCAAGGCTGGTTCAACATACACAAATCAATAAATGTAATCCGGCATATAAACAGAACCAAGTACAAAAACCACGTGATTATCGCAATAGATGCAGAAAAGGCCTTAGACAAAATTCAACAACCCTTCATGCTAAAAACTCTCAATAAATTAGGTATTGATGGGACGTATCTCAAAATCATAAGAGCTATCTATGACAAACCCACAGCCAATATCATACTGAATGGGCAAAAACTGGAAGCATTCCCTTTGAAAACTGGCACAAGACAGGGATGCCTTCTCTTACCACTCCTATTCAACATAGTGTTGGAAGTTCTGGCCAGGGCAATCAAGCAGTAGAAGGAAATAAAGGGTATTCAATTAGGAAAGAGGAAGTCAAATTATCCCTGTTTGCAGATGACATGACTGCATATCTAGAAAACCCCATTGTTGCAGCCCAAAATCTCCTTAAGCTGATAAGCAGCTTCAGCAAAGTCTCAGGATACAAAATCAATGTACGAAAATCACAAGCATTCTTATACGCCAATAACAAACAGAGAGCCAAATCATGAGTGAACTCCCATTCACAATTGCTTCAAAGAGAATAAAATACCTAGGAATCCAACTTACAAGGGATGCGAAGGACCTCTTCAAGGAGAACTAAAAACCACTGCTCTATGAAATAAAAGAGGATACAAACAAATGGAAGAACATTCCATGCTCATGGGCAGGAAGAATCAATATCGTGAAAATGGCCATACTGCC
>NW_026652277.1:100837807-100857288 GCF_009828535.3 Hylobates moloch | reverse complement strand
TCCTGACTTTTTAATGATGGCCATTCTAACTGGTGTGAGATGGTATCTCATTGTGGTATTTTATTTGTATTTCTCTGATGGCCAGTGATGATGAGCATTTTTTCATGTGTCTTTTGGCTGTATAAATGTCTTCTTCTGAGAAGTGTCTGTTCATATCCTTTGCCCACTTGTTGATGGGGTTGTTTGTTTTTTGTAAATTTGTTTGAGTTCATTGTAGATTCTGGATATTAGCCCTTGGTCAGATGAGTAGGTTGTGAAAATTTTCTCCCATTTTGTAGGTTGCCTGTAAATTGATAGACCACTAGCAAGACTAATAGAGAAGAAAAGAGACATGAATCAAATAGATGCAATAAAAAATGATAAAGGGGATATTACCACCAATCCTACAGAAATACAAACTACCATCAGAGAATACTACAAACACCTCTACACAAATAAACTAGAAAATCCAGAAGAAATGGATAAATTTCCCGACACATACACCCTCCCAAGACTAAACCAGGAAGAAGTTGAATCTCTGAATAGACCAATAACAGGCTCTGAAATTGTGGCAATAATCAATAGCTTACCAACCAAAAAAAGTCCAGGACCAGACGGATTCACAGCTGAATTCTACCAGAGGTACAAGGAGCAGATGGTACCATTCCTTCTGAAGCTATTCCAATCAATAGAAAAAGAGGGAATCCTCCCTAACTCATTTTATGAGGCCAGCATCATCCTGATTCCAAAGCAGGGCAGAGACACAACCAAAAAAGAGAATTTTAGACCAATATCCTTGATGAACATTGATGCAAAAATCCTCAATAAAATACTGGCAAACAGAATCCAGCAGCACATCAAAAAGCTTATCCAGCATGATCAAGTGGGCTTCATCCCTGGGATGCAAGGCTGGTTCAACATACACAAATCAATAAATGTAATCCGGCATATAAACAGAACCAAGGACAAAAACCACGTGATTATCGCAATAGATGCAGAAAAGGCCTTAGACAAAATTCAACAACCCTTCATGCTAAAAACTCTCAATAAATTAGGTATTGATGGGACGTATCTCAAAACAATAAGAGCTATCTATGACAAACCCACAGCCAATATCATACTGAATGGGCAAAAACTGGAAGCATTCCCTTTGAAAACTGGCACAAGACAGGGATGCCTTCTCTTACCACTCCTATTCAACATAGTGTTGGAAGTTCTGGCCAGGGCAATCAAGCAGTAGAAGGAAATAAAGGGTATTCAATTAGGAAAGAGGAAGTCAAATTATCCCTGTTTGCAGATGACATGACTACATATCTAGAAAACCCCATTGTTGCAGCCCAAAATCTCCTTAAGCTGATAAGCAGCTTCAGCAAAGTCTCAGGATACAAAATCAATGTACGAAAATCACAAGCATTCTTATACGCCAATAACAAACAGAGAGCCAAATCATGAGTGAACTCCCATTCACAATTGCTTCAAAGAGAATAAAATACCTAGGAATCCAACTTACAAGGGATGCGAAGGACCTCTTCAAGGAGAACTAAAAACCACTGCTCTATGAAATAAAAGAGGATACAAACAAATGGAAGAACATTCCATGCTCATGGGCAGGAAGAATCAATATCGTGAAAATGGCCATACTGCCCCAGGTAATTTGTAGATTAAATGCCATCCCCATCAAGCTATCAATGACTTTCTTCACAGAATTGGAAAAAACTACTTTAAAGTTCATATGGAACCAAAAAAGAGCCTGCATCACCAAGTCAATCCTAAGCCTAAAGAAGAAAGCCAGAGGCATCACGCTACCTGACTTCAAACTATACTACAAGGCTACAGTAACCAAAACAGCATGGTACTGGTACCAAAACAGAGATACAGACCAATGGAACAGAACAGAGCCCTCAGAAATAATGCTGCATTATTATATATATCTACAACCATCTGATCTTTGACAAACCTGACAAAAACAGGCAATGGGGAAAGGATTCCCTATTTAATAAATGGTGCTGGGAAAACTGACTAGCCATATGTAGAAAGCTGAAACTGGATCCCTTCCTTACACCTTATACAAAAATTAATTCAAGATGGATTAAAGACTTACATGTTAGACCTAAAACCATAAAAACCCTAGAAGAAAACCTAGGCAATACCATTAAGGACACAGGCATGGGCAAGGACTTCATGTCTAAAACACCAAAAGCAATGGCAACAAAAGCCAAAATTGACAAATGGGATCTAATTAAACTAAATAGCTTCTGCACAGCAATAGAAAAAAATTCTTTAAATTTTATCTAAAACCCAAAAAGAGACTTAATATCCAAGAGAATCCTAAGCAAAATGAACAAAGCTTGAGGCACCATGCTACCTGACTTCAAACTATACTATAAGGCTACAGTAACCAGAACAGCATGATACTGGTCCCAAAACAGATATTTAGACCAATGAAACAGAACGGAGGCCTCAGAAATAATGCCACACATCTACAACCATCTGATCTTCAATAAACCTGACAAAAACAAGCAATGGGAAAAGGATTCCATATTTAATAAATGGTGTTGGGAAAACTGGCTAGCTGTATGCAGAAAACTGAAACTGGTCCCCTTCCTTACACCTTATACAAAAATTAACTCAAGATGGATGGATTAAAACTTAAATGTAAGATCTAAAACCATAAAAACCCTACAAGAAAAGCTAGGCAGTACCATCAGGACATAAGCATGGACAAAGACTTCATGATGAAAACACCAAAAGCAATGGCAACAAAAGCCAAAAGTGACAAACAGGATCTCATTAAACTAAAGAGTTTCTGCACAGCAAAAGAAACTATCATCAGAATGAACAGGCAACCTACAGAATGGAAGAAAATTTTTGTAATCTATCTATCTGACAAAGGACTAATATCCAGAATCTACAAAGAACTTAAATTTACAAGAAAAAGACAAACAACCTCATCAAAAAGTGGGAGAAATATATAAACAGACACTTCTCAAAAAAAGATATTTATGCAGCCAACATATGAAAAAAAGCTCATCATCATTGGTCACTGGAGGAATGCAAATCGAAACCACAAAATCAAAACTGCTGTCAGTCAGAATGGTGTTCATTAAAAAGTCAGGAAACAGCAGATGTTGGAGAGGTTCTGGAAAAATAGGAATGCTTTTACACTGTTGATGGTAGTGTACATTAGTTCAACCATTGTGGAAGACAGTGTGGTGATGCCTTGAGGATCTAGAACCAGAAATAATTTGACCCAGTGATCCCATTACTGGATATACAACCAAAGGATTATAAATCATTCTACTATAAAGACACACACACAGGTATGTTTATGGCAGCACTATTCATGATAGCAAACACTTGGAACCAACCCAAATGCCCATCAATGATTGACTGCATAAAGAAAATGTGTCACATATATACCATGGAATACTATGCAACCATAAAAAAGGATGAGTTCATGTCCTTTTCAGGGACATGATAAAACTGGAAACTATCATTCTCAGCAAACTAACACAGGAGCAGAAAACCAAACACCACATGTTCTCACTCATAAGTGGGAGTTGAACAATGAGAACACATGGACACAGGGAGGGGAACATCACACACAGGGGCCTTTTGGGATGTGGGGGGCTAGGAGATAGACAGCATTAGGAGAAATACCTAATGTAGATGATGGATTGATGGGTGCAGCAAACCACCATGGCACACGTATACCTATGTTACAAAACTGCACGTTCTGCACATGTATTCCAGAAGTAAAGGAAATTAATAAAAAAAAAGAAAATATATAAAATAAATAAAATCAGGGGTGGGAAAAAATCTTAAACCACATTCTTTGTCACTTGCCTTTTACAGATATGGGAAATGAGACTCAGGAGATCTTTAGTGCCTTCATCAAAATCATCTTTTTTTTTTTTTTTTTTTTGAGACGGAGTCTCGCTGTCACCCGGGCTGGAGTGCAGTGGCGCGATCTCGGCTCACTGCAAGCTCCGCCTCCCGGGTTCACGCCATTCTCCTGCCTCAGTCTCTCCGAGTAGCTG
Source organism: Hylobates moloch (assembly GCF_009828535.3). Lineage (NCBI taxonomy): Eukaryota > Metazoa > Chordata > Mammalia > Primates > Hylobatidae > Hylobates > Hylobates moloch. Next base: position 100,853,269 of record NW_026652277.1, on the reverse strand, counting down.
GGACTACAGGTGTCCGCCACCACGCCTGGCTAATTTCTATGAGCTTTTCTTGCTCATCTACATAGTAGAGACGGGGTTTCACTGTGGTCTCGATCTCCTGACCTTGTGATCCACCCACCTCGGTCTCCCAAAGTGCTGGGATTACAAGCGTGAGCCACCGCGCCTGGCCCAAAATCACCTTTTTTATATGTAGATGAGCAAGAAAAGCTCATAGTGTTGTCAGTCAGGGGTTCTTTCTCTTACCCCAAAGCTGTCATACTATTGAATTCAAAACACTATTTTCATATGGCTTTCTACAGGGATATTTTTTCTGTGGTAAGGTTGTTTCTATACCTATGAGGGGCAATCCCTAAGGTTTGTTATAGCATACCATGCTAACTACAAAAAACTACTGTGACTTACGTAGAAAGGAGGACACAAAGGTAAGTGTCTGCTTTAAGACTCTATTTTCTATCACAAATGGGTAAAGAATTGGACTTGCTAAAAGTATCCTGGAAACTCAATGTATAAAAGTATTTGTGTGTTACTGAATCCTTTCTTTAAAATATCTTGGCAGCTGGAGATTTAGATAGGTTATTAGCAAAAATATTTTATCTTTCTGGTTGATATTTAATGTGAAGGAATCCTAAAATCTTACCTGCATGAGGCCAATATGTTTGCAAAATATCTCAAAGTTTTACCTTAATAGGCACGAAATATCTAGAGAGAGGAATAAAGGAGTTTTAATCCCCAAAACATCAAATATACTGGACTTGCTACTTCACCTATCTGAAGCTCTATTATTTTTGTTAAGTTCCTCCAATTTATTAAACCTTCATCATTACGAAATGTACCTATTTGTTTCTGATTCTACTCTGTCTTGAAATCTACCTTGTTTGACATTAATATAGCCACTCGAGGCTTCTTTTCTTTCTTGTTTGCATAAAATACCTTTTTTTCACTCATTTACTTCCAACCTATTTGTTTCTTAATATTTAATGTAAATCTTATAGAGCACAGGATTCTCTTTCATTTGTTTTTTGTCTTAAATCCACTTTGATAATCTATGGCTTTTAATTGTAGTTCTTAGTCAAGTAACACTTAATTATTGATATACTTGTATTTAGGCCTACAATTTTACCATTTGCTTTTATTTGTTCCTCCTGGATTTTGTTGTTGTTGTTGTTATTACTCATTTTTATTTTTTTCTGCCTTGTTTGGAACTATCATATATATAGTCAAATTAAGTTTTAATTCATCTATTGTTTTTCACTTTGTATTTTTTTCTTTAATAGTAGTTTTAGATTTTATAATACATATCCCTTCTTTAGTATTATTATTTTTATTTCAATAGGTCTTTGGGAAACAGGTGGTGTTTGGTTACATGGATAAGTTCTTTCGTGGTGATTTCCGAGATTTGGTGCACCCATCACCTGAGCATTGTATACTGTACCCAATGTGTAGTCTTTTATCCTTTCCCACCCAGCCTTCCTCCTAGTCCCCAAAGTCTGTTGTATCATTCTTGTGCCTTTGCAATCACATAGCTTAGCTCCCACTTATAAATGAGAACATAAAATGTTTGGTTTTCAATTCCTGAGTAAATTTATTTAGTTAAAAAAATAAATAAATAATAATAATAATAATAATAATAGTCTCCAAATTCATCCAGGTTGCTGTCAATGCCATAATTTTATTCTGTTTTATGGCTGAGTTGTAAGAATTATAGTATATATCCTTAAAAACTCACAGCAAACATATAGTTAATATATTGTATTAGTCCATTCTCACATGGCTAATCAAGACATATTTGAGACTGGTTAATTTATAAAGGAAAGAGGTTTAACTGACTCACAGTTCTTCATGGCTGGGGAGGCCTCAGGAAACTTACAATCATGGTGGGGAAGAGAAGGAGAAGCAAACGTGTCCTTCTTCACATGGCGGCAGTAAAGAGAAGTGCAGAGCAAAAGGGAAAAAAATACCTTTATAAAATGATCAGATCTTGTGAGAATTATTCAATATCATGAGAACAGCATGACAAAGACTGCCCCCATAATTCAATCACCTCCCACTGGGTCCCTCCTATGATACATAGGGATTATGGGAGCTACAATTCAAGATAATATTTGGCTGGAAATACAGCCAAATTATATCATCTCACCCCTGGCCCCTCCCACATTTTATGTCCTCACATTTCAAAACCAATTATGGCTTCCCAACAGTCTCCCAAAGTCTTAACTCATTTCAGCATTAACTCAAAAGTCCACAGTTCAAAGTCTCATCTGAGACAAGGCAAGTCCCTTCCACCTATGAGCCTGTAAAATCAAAAGCAAGTTAGTTACCACCTATATACAATGTGGGCCAGGCATTGGATAAATACATCCATTCCAAATGGGAAAACTTGGCCAAAATAAGGGGGCTACGGGCCCCATGTGAGTCAGAAATCCAGCAGGGCAGTCAATCCTTTTTTTTTTTAGATGAAGTCTTGCCCTGTTGCCCAGGCTGGAGCGCAGTGGTGTGATCTCGGCTCACCACAACCTCTGCCTCCCGGGTTCAAGTGATTCTCCTGCCTCAGCCTCCCAAATAGCTGGGACTACAGGCACATGCCACTATTCCCAGCTAAATTTTTTTTTTTTTTTTTTTTTTTTTTTAGAGACAGGGTTTCATTGTGTTGGCCAGGGTGGTCTCAAAATCCTGACCTCTTGATTCGCCCTCCTTGGCCTCCCAAAGTACTGGGATTACAGGCGTGAGCAGTCAATTTTTAAAGCTCCAAAATGATCTCCTTTGACTCCATGTCTCATATGCAGGGCAAACTGATGGAAGAGTTGTGCTCCCATGGCCTTGGGCAGTTCCACCCCTGTGGCTTTGCAGAGTACAACTCCCTTTCTGGCTGCTTTCACGGGCTGGCATTGAGTATCTGCAGCTTTTCCAGGCACATGGTTCAAGCTGTTGTTGGATCGACCATTCTGGGGCCTGGAGGATGGTGGCCCTCTTCTCACATCTTCGCTACACAGTGCCCCAGTGGGGACTCTGTGTGGGTACTCCAACCCCACATTTCTCTCTGCATTGCCCTAGCAAAGGTTCTCCATGAGGGCCCTGCCCCTGCAGCACACCTTTGCCTGGAAACTCATCCTCTGAAATCTAGGTGGAGGCACCCAAATCTCAATTCTTGACCTCTGTGCATCCACAGGCTCAACACCATGTGTATGTCACCAAGGCTTGGGGCTTGTACCCTCTGAAGCCACAACCTGAGTTGTACCTTGGCCCCTTTTAGCCATGGCTGGAGCAGTTGGGATGCAGAGCACCTAGTCCCTAGGCTGTGCACAGCAAGGAGGCCCCAGCCCCGGCCTACGAAACAATTTTTTTTTTCCCTAGGCTCCTTGACCTGTAATAAGAGGGGTTGTTGTGGAGGTCTCTGACATGTCCTGGAGACATTTTCCCCATTGTCTTGGTGAGCAACATTCAGCTCCTTGTTACTTATGCAAGTTTCTGCAGCCAGCTTGAATTTCTCCCCAGAAAATGGGTTTTTATTTTCTATAGCATTGGCATGCTGCAAAATTTCCGAACTTTTATGCTCTCCTTCCTCTTGAATGCTTTGCCACTAAGAAAATTTTTCCACCAGATACCCTAAATCATCTCTCTCAAGTTAAAATTTCCAGAGAGCCCTAGGGGAGGGGCAAAATTCCTATGCCAGTCTCTGCATAGGAAGAGTGACCTTTACTCCAGTTCCCAACAATTTCCTCATCTCCATCTGAAACAATGTCAGCCTGAACTTTATTGTCCATATAATGTCAGCAGTTTGATTAAAGCCATTCAGAGTCTCTAGGACATTCCAAACTTTCCCACATTTTCCTATCTTCTCAGCCCTCCAAACTGTTCCAACCTCTTCCTGTTACCCAGTTCCAAAGACACTTTTACATTTCCTGATATCTTAAGAGAAGTACCCCACTCTATTGGTACCAATATACTGTATTAGTCCATTCTCATGCTGCTAATAAAGACATACCAGAGACTGGGTAACTTATAAAGAAAAGAAGTTTAATTGACTCAGTTCCACATGGCTGGGGAATCCTCAGGAAACTCACAGTCATGGTGCAAGGGGAAGTAAACATGTTCTTCTTCACATGGCAGCAGCAAGGAGAAGTGCCGAGCAAAAGGGAGAAAACCCTTTATAAAACTGTCAGATCTCATGAGACTTACTCACTATCATGAGAAAAGCATGGGAAAAAGTAGCACCCATGATTAATATACCTCCCACCAGTTTCTTCCCATGACATGTGGGTATGATGGGAACTGCAATGAAAGGTGAGATTTGGGTGGGGACAAAGACAAACCATATCATATTTGTTTTCTATTTATATTTTTATTTCTTGAGATGGAGTCTCACTCTGTCACCCAGGCTGAAGTGCAGTGACATAATCTCAGCTTGCTGCAACCTCCACCTCCTGGGTTTATGTAATTCTCCTGCCTCAGCCACCTGAGTAGCCTGGATTATAGCCATGAACCATCATGTCCAGCTAACTTTTGTATTTTTAGTAGAGACAGGGTTTCACTATGTTGGCCAGGCTGCTCTCAAGCTCCTGAACTCAATTGATCTGCCTACCTCAGCCTCCCAAAGTGCTGAGATTACAGTCATAAGTCACAGCGACTAGTGTATAGTTAATACTGAACAAATTTAAATACACGTAAAATGTTGCTACTGTATAAGGTCCATTTAACTCACCTCTTATCTTGTATAATCATACAAGAGCTTGTCATATTAGAGCCATATAAGTGATATGCTACACAATACAATATTACAATATTTTTAAACAATTTTATCTAGGTTAATCAAGTTAGAAGAAATATTATTTTAAATTTATCTGCTTTTATATCATTTCCAGTTCTTCATATTTTCCTGAACATGTGAATATTCAACTGGAATTACATTCTTTTAGTCTACTAAATTAAAATTTCCGTTAACCTTTTTTAGTGCAGATCTACTGGTGAAAATTTTACAGATTTGTTAAATCAGGAAAAAGCCTATTTTTTTCTTCATTCTTGAAGGGTGGTTTCATACAATGTAGAAATCTAGATTGATTTTTGTTATCAGCAATTTAAATAAGTCCTCTGGCCTCAATTTTTATAATTTAATCCATATTCAATGCAGTTTCAGAGACCCTGGTTTGATCATGGTTAACATTCTAGAGTATCTTATTTCAGCTGTATTTTCTTATTTTTAACATAATTTTTGGAATGAAAGACATTCTTAAGACAAAGAGGGGAAAATATTTTCGTATACCTTTAACTTAAAGTAATTTATAAAGTCAGTTTTCTTATACACCTCTTTAGAGATTTGTAATTACCCATTTTAAAATTTAAATCACCCTTAACATTTTTTCATCTCAACTTAAAAATGCACAGTAACTTCACCTTTTTGTAAATGATAGAATGAATTTAGTCAAAATATTACTTAATAAGTTTAATGCATTTCCAAACTGCAAATGTTATCTCCCACTTCGCTTTCCATCTTTTATTTTTTTCTGTACTTCTTTTTTGGTGCTAGTAATTTTCAATTAAAATTAATTTTTTTAATTTTTCTTAACTTTCATTTTCTCTTGTGTGTTTAAATTTCTTGATAGTAGGATTTATTTCTGATTCATCTGTGCATCCATGTATTGGTATGCTTTCACACTTCTATAAAGAACTACTTGAGACCTGATAATTTAGAAAGAAAAGAAGTTTAATTGACTCATGGTTCTGCATGCCTGGGGAGGCCTCAGGAAACTTACAATCTTGGTGGAAGGTGAAAGGGAAGCAGACACCTTCTGCTCAAGGTGGCAAGAGAGAGAAAGCACGCAGGGAAAAACTGCCACTTTTCAAACCATCAGATATCATGAGAACTCCCTCACTATCATTAGAACAGCACGGGGGAAACTGCTCCCATCGTGCAGTCACCTCCCATCAGGTCTCTCCCATGCCATATGGGGATTACAATTTGAGATAAGATTTGGGTGGGGACAGAGCCAAACCCTATCATTCTGACCCGGCCCCTGTCAAATTTTATGTCCTTTTCACATTTCAAAACCAATCATGCCTTCTCAACAGTGTCTCAAAGTCTTAACTCATTCCAGCATTAGCCCAAAAGTACAAATCCAAAGTCTCATCTGAGACAAGACAAGTCCCTTCTACCTATGAGCCTGCAAAATAAAAAACAAGTTAGTTACTTCCAAGATACAATGAGAGTACAGGTATTTGGTAAACGTTACTGTTCTGAAATTGGAGAAATTGGCCAAAACAAAGGGGCCACAGGCCCCAGGCAAGTCCAAAACCCAGCCAGGAAGTTATTACATCTTAGAGCTCTGAAATGACCTCCTTTGACTTAATGTCTCACATCCAGGGAATGCTGATGCAAGAACTGGCCTCCCAAGGCCTTGGGCAGTTCCACCCCTGTGGCTTTGCAGGATACAGACCCAGTGGCTGCTTTCATGGGCTGGCATTGAGTGTCTGCAGCTTTGCTAGGCACATGGTGCACTCTGTTGGTGGATCTACCATTCTGGGGTCTGGATGATTGTGGCCCCATTCTCACAGCTCCACCAGACAGTGCCTCAGTGGAGACTCTGTGTGGGGGCTCTAATCCCACATTTCTTCTCTGCATTGCCCTAGTAGAGGTTCTCCATGAGGGGTCCATCCCTGCAGCAGACTTCTGTCTGAACATCCAGGCATTTCCATACATCCTCTGAAATCTAGGCAGAGGTTTCTAAACCCCAAGTCTTGCCTTCTGTGCACCAGCATGCCCAACACCATGTGGAAGCCACTAAGGCTTGGAACTTGCACCCTTTGAAGCCACAGCCCGAGCTGTACTTTGGCGTATTTTAGCAATGGCTAGAGCTGAAGCATGGTTGCAGTATACCATGTCCTGAGGCGGCACAGAGCAGCTGGGACCTGTGCCTCGCCCATGAAAGCGTTATTTTCCTCCTAGACCTTCAGACCTATGATGAGAGAGGTTTCTGTGAAGGTCTCTGAAATACCCTGGAGATATTTCTCTCATTATTTGGCCATGAACATGTGGCTTCTCTTTACTTATTCAAATTCCTGCAACAGGCATTTCTCCCTAGAAATATGGGTTATTTTCTACCACATTGTCAGGCTGCACATTTTCCAAGCTCTTATGCTCCGCTTCTCTTTTAAATATAAGTTTCCATTTCAGATAATCTCTTTGTTCACACATGTGAGTGTACACTTTTAGAATCAGCCAGGTCATATCGAGTGCTTTGCTGCTTTGAAATTCATTCCAACAGATACCCTAAATCATCTCTCTCAAGTTCAAAGTTCCACAGATCTCTAAAGTGGGGGCAAAATGCTACCAGTCTCTTTGCTAAAGCATAGCAAGAGTGACCTTTACTCTAGTTTCCAATAAGTTGCTCATCTCCATCTGAAACTACCTCAGCCTGGACTTCACTGTCCATATCACTATTGGCATTTTGGTCACAAGCATTCAACTAGTCTCTAGGAAGTTTTGAACTTTCCCCCACTTTTGTGTCTATTCTGAACCCTCCAAACTGTTCCAATCTCTGCCCATTACCCAGTTCCAAAGTCACTTCCATATTTTCAGATATTTTTATAGCAATGCTTCACCCCCCCATACCAATTTTTTTGTATTCCATTTTCACACTCCTGTAAAGAATTTCCTGAGACTAGGTAATTTATAAAGAAAGGAAATTTAATTGACTCACAGTTCCACAGTATTAAAAGGAAGCATGACTGGGACACCTCAGGAAACTTACAATTATGACAGAAAGTGAATGGAAAGCAAGCACCTTCTTCCCATTTTGCCAGGAGAGACAGAGAGAGTGACAGAAAGTTCCCCATACTTTTAAAATATCAGATCTTGTGAGACCTCACTATCACAGTATATCAGCAAGGGGAAAATCTGATCCCATGATCCAATCACCTCCTACCATGTCCCTCCCCCAACAATGGGAATTAAAATTCAACATGAGATTTGGGTGGGTACACACAGCCAAACCATATCAAGCCATGTATGCACTTTAGCACCTAAAATTCACATGCATTTAGAAAGTATTCAGAAGTTTATTTGATGTGTAAGAGATTGCCTAAAACTCCTTTTGTCTTCCTAAACTCCATATATGTTAAGAAAAAACAACAACCCCCCTAAAACCTTCTTTTATAATTTTATATTTATGAGAAAAGAACAAGTTATCAGCTTGTTTATACTGAGATATTACTAAAGGATATTACTATAACCTCTTCTTGGTAAAATATATTAGTAATATTCATGTTGAAGGTATTTAAATTTAGACATTAGGTATATTTGGGCTTAGATATATATGTGATAAAGTGAATATGAGCTCATTTGGTACAATTTAGTGAGACTTGGTCATAATGATATTTTAATTTTAGTGCATTATTCACTTGTTACCTGAAGCAAAATGAAACAGTTGAGCTGATAAAATTTTACTTGTAGAAGTCTTAGAATAAAATAAATTAATGAGAAATAAATTCACATTACCGATATAACAAAATTGATAGGAGATTTTATTATGAATCTGTCAGGGTTAAATGTATGATTGAAAGAAGAGGAGAAACAGTAGTGGAAGGCACTGTGCATGCTTGAGGTCGAGGGGGAATCTTAAGTTCATGATTTTTTGACCCAAAGTTAACTTCTTAAGACTTTTTAACAATAATCTTAGAGAGGATCTAGAAGTCAATTAGCTGGCCAAAAGGAGCTACTCATCTCATAGCAATAGACATTGACACTCATCCTGAGTGGATAATGGTCTACTCTCAGAGTATCCTGCCCTAGGATAGAGGCATTGGGAACTTGGTGCCATTTGTAAGTAATAGGTAGTAAGTACTCACACTAGTAAGGTCACTGGAAGATTAAAATGGCTTGTCTTTGTTTTATTAGGCTAATGTAGAAGTCATCTGCAGTATTAAAATGAATGGATGAATTCAATAAATGTAAATTTTTAACGTTAAATAGGTGCTACAACTACTTACTTAAAAACATACTTAAGATGCCATATCACTTAGGATACATTTGCTTACAAAGTAAAAGGAATCTTAAATATGATAATGTTTCTTATCTCACAGAGCAAGAAGTCCAGAGGTAGAACAAGATCCTGACCTGATGCCATTAGGGCTTTTGTTCCATATCTCTCCACTTCTCATGATTTATTTATTTATTTGGTATTGACTTTGGCTTTGCTCTTGAGCAAAAGATGCCTACCAGCACCTACTGGGCAACATGTATTTTGTTCAAGTATGGTGAGAAAGAGAAACTTTCTTCTAAGTATGGAATGTAAGTCCCTATGTTCAGCCTGATTGGTCCATTTACCCTCTCTTGAACAAATAATCTCTAGGAGAATGGTGTGTACTAGGTTTCTCAAAAGAAAAAAAAAATGGCAACAATTAATATGGTTGGCTTAGACTAAACAGAATAAAGACTGATTATTTTACAAACAAAAAAGGAGCTAATAGGTGCTGGTTAGACTGCATCAACATTTATTGAAAGAGTTTGCTATATTTGGTTATATAATAAGCATACACATAAACACAGCAAGTAAATCATTGCTTATTCTATTTTTCTGCATTGAAATAGCACCTTGTTTTATAGTATTGGCTGTATTCGCCCATCAAAACTGAAAAAGTTAGGGTCATAAACTGGAGATTTCTTCAAATTGTAAACAAAATTTGTTTATATTAAATTATTCAAGCTTATATTAAACTATTTGAAGGTGTTTTTATTAAACTGTATTTTATATTAAACTGTTTGAAGTTTATATTAAACTATTTGAAGGTATTCTTTAATGTTTAGCTTGAGATGACAGAAATTATACTTGAAAATTTCTGTTACCAGACCAAACTGATGGTCCGGCTACTATTTCTTGTGGCCCAATAATGAGATGCAGGTGAACTCGGGAGGAAGAGAGTTTTTATTTCTGTAACAAGTTACAGAGAGAAGGCTTGGAAATTATTGCCAGACCAACTCAAAATTACAAAGTTTCCCAGAGCTTATATATCTTCTAAGCTATATGTATATGTGTAAGTGTGCATTCATCTAAAGAATCATCTAAGTGATTAACTCCTTCTAATGTGTAACTAAGGTCTATGTACTGAAGACCTTTCTCTGGAGCCTCAGTAAATTTATGTAATCTAAATGGATCCAGGTGCTGGGGTGACTACCCTTATCTTATCTCCTGCTAAATCACTAAGGAGTTCCTTCAGACCCCCAGTAAACTTGTTTTTGGAGGCCTGGGGAGTTTCTTCAGACCCATAGTAAAACGTGTTTAATTCTAAATGGGTCTGTTAAGAATTCCTTTATTATTTTATCATGCTTTAAGGCCCAGGAAAGGCCTAGGCAAAACTCTTCATGGGCTTTTGTTACATCCCAGCCTTTGTATAAGGGCACAGGCTTTTAATATTTAACTTAACTACTCAGTCAGTACTGAAATAGTTTTTAGTGAAAACTGGCCTGCCCCATTTCCATATGGGAGTTTAAAATTAATTTAAAAATTAATGGCTGGGTGCAGTAGCTCATGCCTGTAATCCCAGAAGTTAGGGCAGCAGAGGTGGGTGGATCACTTGAGGTCAGGAGTTTGAGACCAGCCTGGCCAACATGGGAAAACCCTGCCTCTATTAAAAATACAAAAAAATTAGAAAGGTGTGGTAGTGCAAGCCTGTAATCCCAGCTATTCAGGAGGCTAAGGAATGAGAATCACTTAAACCCAGGAGGCAGAGGTTGCAGTGAGCTGAGATATGCCACTACACTCCAGCCTGGGTGACAGAGTGAGAGTCAATCTCAAAGAACATTTAAAAATCAATAATTCTAATATTTTTATTAACATATATTCAGGTATCTGTTTCAACAATGCCAGTAAAAAATAATGATACTATTAAGAAAAAAGAACTAGTTATTTGCATGAACAAAAATATGGTGAAAGAACAAACGACTTTTTAAAAAATGGCATGGAAAGTAATCACTATGCTTTTTAAAAGATGTCAGAAAACATCTGAAAAGACAACAAGAGTATACTATCTTCTAAACAGACTAAAAGTTTTACCATTCTAATTCTAACAGCTTTCCTCTGATTTTTCTTTTAAAATTTATAGCATATTACATATAGATTTACACACTTTGCAATAAAAAAGATATAATAGGTAAAGTGTATGATTTACCAAAGAAGGTTGAGCTATTTTAAATATTTTTTTTTAAATGGGGCTATTTTAAGTGGCTTACTTTGATTGGGAACTCTTAAATCAGAATAGAGCTTCCTCCGGGTTGGAAAAATATCTGTTAACATTTTTCATAATTAGCAGAGGGTCTTTCATTCTAAGTGCCTTTTTATGAATGTTGGGAATAACGTTCAAAATCCTAAGGAAATTGAACACTCAAACACAGGATTCTTAGCAAAGTAATTTTACTTCTGCACAGAGGGGTGCTTCTCCTTGGCCAGTCACCATGAGAGCACACCTGAACAAAGAGGCACGAGAGCCTTTATTCCTGACACAAGCCCTGCCCCTGTACACGTTCCCCATTGGCCAGGGTCAGACCGCACAATCTAAACAAATCCTGGTGGTCTAAACATTTGAAATTTGTTTAGATAAGGTGGGCACATAAGGGAGAGAGGGGAAAGGGAAAGGGGTGTCTGCAATGAGCTAGAGAGCTAGTATTCTTTCCAAATAAGGAAAGGAATGTGAGCTGGTACTGATAACACCTGGTACTGTGGCGTGTCTGGGCATGTAACAAAGGCAGAAAGGAAGAAAAAAGAGGAAAAGGAAAAAGGAGTAGGGGGGTACTATGAATTAAAGAATAAAGGATTGATCAGGCTATTTGAAGAGAAACCTCATCATATCCCACAATGGATAAAACACTATAAGATACTTAACCTAAATTGGTTCTTCTGTCCCAGTTTTTTCGGTCTTACAGGTCAAAATTTGCACCTTAAATTATTAGGTGTAAATCATTTAATGGGAATAACACATTTAACTGGACTTAGAACTCTTTTAGAAGTTGTTAGTGACTTACCTAAACAATTCAGCAGTCCAGGCAATTGCCCATGACCTGTGGCTGTCCTGCATTTCTCTTACTACCTACAAATCTTCCTGGCAGTCAGGAGGAAACAGGGCTAAGGCTTACCTTATAAAAAGTGTGGATAATGAGAAATTTTCCGTAAATAAAAATGATCTGATTTGGTGCTTAATTAGTTCACAGAGTAGGAATTTTGCTCATTCTGTAAATTACAGGGCACCATCTATGGTAATGAGTTACAGTCATTAGTAAGCTGGAGGCAGAAACTGACTCATAAAAGGGAATGTGTAGTTCATTTTATCTTCTACCAAACATTTATCTGATTTCTGTGAAGAAATTTAATATGCAGCAAGTTTGTAGAAATTATTCTACACCAATGTCAATTTCAAAATCTGCCTTTAAAACTTCTGTAACTTCTACTACTCAAAGGGAAATGTATTGAATAAAAATAGATGACAAGGAATAGAAAACCTGAAAACATGTCTCTTTCTTGGATCACATAAGCCTTTTAGAAAGGATGCTATTAAAATGTATCCATAATATGTCAGAACAATTATTTAACTTGAATATCAAAGAACTGGAAACTGAAGTAGAGTAATTACAATTAAATCAGTGGCTGTGGTTTTTTTTAATAGGGACTTAAATCATTAAGAAATTAAAGTTGAGGGGGAGCCAAGATGGCCGAATAGGAACAGCTCAAGTCTCCAGCTCCCAGCCCGAGCGACACAGAAGACTGGTGATTTCTGCATTTCTGCTTGAGGTACCGGTTTCATCTCACTAGGGAGTGCCAAACAGTGGGTGCAGGACAGTCGGTGAAGCGCACTGTGCGCAAGCCGAAGCAGGGCGAGGCACTGCCTCACTCGGGAAGCGCAAGGGGTCAGGGAGTTCCCTTTCCTAGTCAAAGAAAGGGGTAACAGATGGCATCTGGAAAATCGGGTCAGTCCCACCCTCATACTGCACTTTCCCAACCGGCCTGGAAAAAGGCACACTAGGAGATTGTATCCCGCACCTGGCTCAGAGGGTCCTATGCCCACGGAGTCTCGCTGATTGCTAGCACAGCAGTCTGAGATCAAGCTGCAAGGCGGCAGCGAGGCTGGGGGAGGGGCGCCCGCCATTACCCAGGCTTGCTTAGGTAAACAAAGCAGCCAGGAAGCTCGAACTGGGTGGAGCCCACCACAGCTCAAGGAGGCCTGTCTGCCTCTGTAGGCTTCACCTCTGGGGGCAGGGCACAGACAAACAAAAAGTCAGCAGGAATCTCCAGAGACTTAAACATCCCTGTCTGACTGACAGCTTTGAAGAGAGTAGTGGTTCTCCCAGCACGCAGCTGGAGATCTGAGAACGGACAGACTGCCTCCTAAAGTGGGTCCCTCACCCCTGAGCAGCCTAACTGGGAGGCACCCCCCCAGAAGGGAAAGACTGACACCTCACTGGGCCAGGTACTCCTCTGAGACAAAACTTCCAGAGGAACTATCAGACAGCTGAATTGGTGGTCTCACAAAAATCCACTGTTCTGCAGCCACCGCTGCTGACACCCAGCCAAACAGGGTCTGGAGTGGACCTCTAGTAAACTCCAACAGACCTGCAGCTGAGGGTCCTGTCTGGTAGAAGGAAAACTAACAAACAGAAAGGACATCCACACCAAAAACCCATCTGTACATCACCATCATCAAAGCCCAAAAGTAGATAAAACTGCAAAGATGGGGAAAAAACAGAACAGAAAAACTGGAAACTCTAAAAAGCAGAGCACCTCTCCTCCTCCAAAGGAACGCAGTTCCTCACCAGCAATGGAACAAAGCTGGATGGAGGATGACTTTGACGAGTTGAGAGAAGAAGGCTTCAGACGATCAAACTACTCTGAGCTACGGGAGGAAATTCAAAACAATAGCAAAGAAGTTAAAAACTTTGAAAAAAAATTAGAAGAATGGATAACTAGAATAACCAATGGAGAGAAGGGCTTAAAGGAGATGGAGGAGCTGAAAGCCAAGTTTCGAGAACTACGTGAAGATTGCAGAAGCCTCAGTAGCAGATGCGATCAACTGGAAGAAAGGGTATCGCAGATGGAAGATGAAATGAATGAAACAAAGCGAGAAGGGAAGTCTAGAGAAAAAAGAATAAAAAGAAATGAACAAAGCCTCCAAGAAATTTGGGACTACGTGAAACGACCAAACCTACGTCTGATTGGTGTACCTGAAAATGACGGGGAGAATGGAACCAAGTTGGAAAACACTCTGCAAGATATTATCCAGGAGAACTTCCCCAATCTAGCAAGGCAGGCCAACATTCAGATTCAGGAAATACAGAGAACGCCACAAAGATACTCCTTGAGAAGAGCAACTCCAAGACACATAATTGTCAGATTCACCAAAGTTGAAATGAAGGAAAAAATGTTAAGGGCAGCCAGAGAGAAAGGTCGGGTTACCCACAAAGGGAAGCCCGTCAGGCTAACAGCTGATCTCTCGGCAGAAACTCTACAAGCCAGAAGAGAGTGGGGGCCGATATTCAACATTCTTAAAGAAAAGAATTTTCAACCCAGAATTTCCTATCCAGCCAAACTAAGCTTCATAAGTGAAGGAGAAATAAAATACTTTACAGACAAGCAAACGCTGAGTGATTTTGTCACCTCCAGGCCTGCCCTAAAAGAGCTCCTGAAGGAAGCACTAAACATGGAAAGGAACAACCGGTACCAGCCCCTGCAAAAACAGGCCAAATTGTAAAGACCATCGAGGCTAGGAAGAAACTGCATCAACTAATGAGCAAAATAACCAACTAACATCATAATGACAGGATCAGATTCACACATAACAATATTAACGTTAAATGTAAATGGGCTAAATGCTCCAATTAAAAGACACAGACTGGCAAACCGGATAAGGAGTCAGGACCCATCAGTGTGCTGTATTCAGGAAACCCATCTCACGTGCAGAGACACACATAGACTCAAAATAAAGGGATGGAGGAAGATCTATCAAGCAAATGGAAAACAAAAAAAGGCAGGGGTTGCAATCCTAGTCTCTGACAAAATAGACTTTAAACCAACAAAGATCAAAAGAGACAAAGAAGGCCATTACATAATGGTAAAGGGATCAATTCAACAAGAAGAGCTAACTATCCTAAATATATATGCACCCAACACAGGAGCACCCAGATTCATAAAGCAAGTCCTCAGTGACCTACAAAGGGACTTAAACTCCCACACAATAATAATGGGAGATTTTAACACCCCACTGTCAACATTAGACAGATCATCTAGACAGAAAGTTAACAAGGATATCCAGGAATTGAACTCAGCTCTAAACAAAGTGGACCTAATAGACATCTACAGAACTCTCCACCCCAAATCAACAGAATATACATTTTTTTCAGCACCACACCACACCTATTCCAAAATTGACCACATAGTTGGAAGTAAAGCTCTCCTCAGCAAATGTAAAAGAACAGAAATTATAACAAAC
>NW_026652277.1:100786976-100832807 GCF_009828535.3 Hylobates moloch | reverse complement strand
TGTACCCTAAAACCTAAAGTATAATAAAAAAAAAAAGAAATTAAAGTTGGCAATAATTTGTTTTGTGCTGGGAGCCCTATAAGAAATATCTGAGAAAAATGAAATGTGTGAAAGATTTATAAAAAACAAGTGGAAGGCAGTTGGATTTACATGGCTTAATGTCAGTAAAATACATTGTCTTCATTGATACCAGTCAGATATTTTATAGCAGTGAAAATAGATTCTATCAACTATCTATTAACATATGAGGTAGGCTTTAAAACATTTAAATTAGTTTTTAACCAAATATCTGATTCTTTCATATTGGATAGACATATTGTTTATTCAATTCTGAAACTTAGAGATAAAATGGTAAGCATTTTAATTCCTCAGGGGAAAACATATCTCATTATGTAGTCATTAACTATTTTTTTAGTCTTTTTTATTATTTCAAGGAAGGATTTATTATATTTACCTCAAAGCTTCAACTTTTGGCTTATAAATTAGTAAGACAAAGGACCTGACTTTTCCAAGTATACAAGAAAGTTAAAATCTAAATCAAACTAATAAACAAACAAAAATTCTTATAGAATAATTTGTAAATCTTCTAATGAAACTCATTAGAAAAAAAGGTGGCATAGTCAATAGACTTTTTTCCATGTTACTACTTTAAGTGAGAATGTCTGTGTATGCATATATTTAATATGTATGCAATTTAATATATTAAATATTAGTATAGAGTTTTAATATATTATACATACTTTAAATACATACAAAAATTGTAATTCAAATTGAAAAATTATTATATGCCTTTTCATGTCTCAGAGATTCACAACTAGATTATGAAATAAACCAATGATAATCCAAATGTAATTTGCTCAAGAAGCAGCATTAAGCACAAATACTTCTTGAAAAATATTATAAATCAATTTAGAAAAGTAAGAATCTGTCTCTAAATTTGCAGCTACTATTTCCTGTGATATAAAACAAGTACAAATACTTAAAATCAGTGCTTTCAAAACACACTTGTATTCAACATAGTTTCAGGAGAAAATTATATTTAGAATTACATTAGAAAATAACTAATAACTAATAAACTAATAACTAATAACTAATAAAATAACACCTCTTTTTTAAAAAAAGCAAGTGTAATGTTAAATCTGTTTCATTCTGTGAGATATGGGATATTCAATGTACCTAGGTGAATAAAAATGTATTCACAGTTTCTGAGAATACTGATGGGTTTATGCTAAAAAAAGAAAAATGTGTCATAATTAATTCCAAAAGGAGTAAGTAAAGGAAAGCAAAACATATCCCGCAGACATTCAGCAAAAAGAATGCTCTGTGTTCTTCAGCTGACCTTTGGAGTTCTTCAATACCAGTTTTGGACAGCATTTGTGATGCCTTTGTGAAGGGAATGGTGGTAGCTAAGTAGGTGAATCAATAACTCAGGGTGAATCTACACACCTATACACAGTTGTAGAGCTAAAAAGACCCACATAGTTGATTCTTTCATTCCTAGCTAGAATCCACACTGGGTTAAAATAAAGATGAACATGGAAACACCAGTCTCTACAACTACTAAGACAGTTGTATAAGTGTTTACCCTGTTTCTGCTTCAATGCATAAACCACAGATACATGCCTCAACAACCTCAGAGTATACAAGATGTCATAGATATAACTTAACTCTAAGAGGGCATACAGGAATAGACTTCCCTCCAAGTTGAATTGAATGATTCACACATTTGCCAGGATTAACTATAGCAATCTCTTTGAACTTACTAAGAAAATATATCAGAATGGAAAATCTAATTTAATTTGAGAATTGATTTTGATTAATTTTGTTTTGATTGGTAAAATTATATGATACAAATAATATTTAAGCTAATGTGAAAATGACACAAAACATATATTTAAAATGTTTTAAATATTTATGGATGGTGTTCTTGAGTGCAAATTGAAGCTAAAGGACTATGTTATTGGCAAACTCTGACTTTTGTAACTCCCTGAAAATCCTGCTTTCTTCCAGTTCTACCAATTGCATAACCACAGAAGTGAAGATAAGCCACATTATGAAGTTTAGTTATTCATTTAACTAACAATTATGGATCATGTATACAAAGCGTGTGCCATATTTCCACCAATGTGTGAAGAGTTTATAATGTAATGGGGACATACACATACAAAGCTAAGTCAAAAATTGTGGTTCCCTGGACATAATATTTGGAATTGCTAAAAGGGTTTCTTTCACAAAATAATTTCTTATTGCTTCAAGAAATTTTTTACCGGTGGAGCTATTAGCCTTTATTTTCTCAATAAGAAGACAGGTACACTCATACAAATTAAGTCAGGTGAAGGGCTGTAACCACACCCAATTATCCTCTCCTAAAAGGTGAAAACAGTGGCACCTTCTCAAGAACCGAGGCAACATTTAAACCCTACTCAGATTCCTTTTGATTTTCTCCAAATCTTGTTCCTTCCTTGATCAGGAAGGCTTTTGTTATCTTTGCATGTACAAACAAATCGTCTTTATGTTTCACGCTGCATCCTTCTAAGCTCTCTGATTAACTTTCTTGAACTTTTTCTTGTCCTCAATGTTTGGTCTCAAATTCTAAAACTGAGTTCTTTTGAAAATCAAAAGCTATAATAAAATTATTTTTTCTTTCCAACTTTGGGACTCATACACATATAAAATGATTTGGCTTCCGACTCCTGTCTATGCTCTGACTAAAGCAATTCATTTACTTTTCCAATATTCCAGGCTGCAATCCTGCTGTTCTTTGGGTCAAAGTGTCAGGCCTCTGAGCCCAAGCTAAGCCATCATATCCCCTGTGACATGCACATAACATCCAGATGGCCTGAAGTAACTGAAGGATCACAAAAGAAGTGAAAATGGCCTGTTCCTGACTTAACTGATGACATTACCTTGTGAAATTCATTCTCCTGGCTCATGCTGGCTCCAAAGCTCCCACACTGAGCACCTTGTGACCCCCACCCCTGCCTGAGAAAGAACAACCCCCTTTGACTAATTTTCTTCTACCTACCCAAATCCTATAAAATGGCCCACCTCTAACTCCCTTCGCTGACTCTTTCTTTGGACTCAGCCCACATGCACCCAGGTGAAATAAACAGCCCTTTTGCTCACACAAAGCCTGTTTGGTGGTCTCTTCACATGGACACTAGTGAAATTTGGTGCCGTGTCTCCGATCGGGGAACCTCTCTTGGGAGATCAATCCCCTGTCCTCCTGCTCTTTGCTCCGTGAGAAAGATCCACCTACGACCTCTGGTCCTCAGACCAACCAGCCCAAGGAACATCTCACCAATCTTAAATGGGGTAAGCGGCCTCTTTTTACTCTCTTCTCCAACCTCTCTCACTGTCCCTCAACCTCTTTCTCCTTTCAATCTTGGCACCACACTTCAATCTCTCCCTTCTCTTAATTTCAGTTCCTTTCCTTTGCTGGTAGAGACAAAGGAGACGTGTTTTATCCGTGGACCCAAAACTCCGGCGCCGGTGATGGACTGGGGAAGACAGTCTTCCCTTTGTGTTTAATCACATGGGGATGGCTGCCTGATTATTCACCCACATTTCATTGGTGTCTGATCACTGTGGAGATGCCTGCCTTGGTCATTCACCCACATTCCCTTGGTGGCAAGTCAATTGCAGGGACGCCTGCTTTGGCTGCTCACCTGCATTGCAGCCCACGGCTGCTCACCCAACCCCTTCTCTCCGTGTCTCTACCCTCTCTTTTCTCTCCACTTTTCTGGGGGCAAGCACCCCCCACCCCTTCTCTCCATGTCTCTACCGTTTCTTTTCTCTCCTCTTTCCTGGGGGGCAAGCACCTCCCACCCCTTCTCTCCATGTCTCTAACTTCTTTTTTCTCTGGACTTGCCTCCTTCAGTATAGGCAACCTTCCATCCTCCATTCCTCCTTCTTCTCCCTTAGCCTGTGTACTCAAGAACTTAAAACCTCTTAAACTCTCGCCTGACCTAAAACCTAAATGCCTTATTTTCTTCTGCAATGTCGCTTGGCCCCTATACAAACTTGATAATGACTCTAAATGGCCAGAAAACAGCACTTTTGGTTTTTCCATCCTACAAGACCTAAATAATTCTTGTCATAAAGTGGGGAAAGGGTCTGAGTTGCCTGACATGCAGGCATTGTTTTACACATCGGTCCCTCCTTAGTCTCTGTTCCCAGTGCAACTCATCCCAAATCTTCTTTCTTTCCCTCCCGCCTGTCCCTTCAGTCCTAACCCCAAGCATCTCTGAGTCTTTTGAATCTTCCTTTTCTACGGACCCATCTGACCTCTCCCCTCCACCCCAGGCTGCTCCTTGCCAGACGGACCTAGGTCCCTATTTTTCCTCAGCCTCCACTCCCCTACCTTATAATCCTTTTATCACCTCCCCTCCTCACACCCAGTCCAGTTTATAGTTTCATTCTGCCACTAGCCCTCCCCAACCTGCCCAGCAATTTCCTCTTAAAATGGTGGCTGGAGCTAAAGGCATAGTTGAGGTTAATGCTCCTTTTTCCTTATCTGACCCCTCCCAAATCAGTTACATTTAGGCTCTTTTTCATCAAATATAAAAACCCAGCCCAGTTCTTGGCTCGTTTGGCAGCAACCCTGAGACAGTTTACAGCCTTAGACCCTAAAAGGTCAAAAGGCCGTCTTATTCTCAATATACATTTTATTACCCAATCCACTCCTGACATTAAATAAAACTCCAAAAATTAAATTCCAGCCCTCAAACCCCACAACAGGACTTAACCAAACTTGCCTTCAAGGTGTACAATAACAGAGTAGAGGCAGCCAAGTAGCAATGTATTTCTGAGTTGCAATTCCTTGCCTCCACTCTGAGACAAACCCCAGCCACATCTCCAGCACACAAGAACTCCAAACACCTGAACCACAGCTGCCAGGGGTTCCTCCAGATCTTCCTCCCCAAGGAGCTTGCTACAAGTGCTGGAAATCTGGCCACTGGGCCAAGGAATGCCTGCAGCCTGGGATTCCTCCTAAGCCATGTCCCATCTCTGTGGGACCCCACTGAAAATCGGACTGTTCAACTCACTGGCAGCCACTCCCACAGCCCCTGGAACTCTGGCCCAAGGCTCTCTGACTGACTCCTTCCCAGATCTTCTCAGCTTAGCAGCTGAATACTGATGATTCCCAATTGCCTCGGAAACCCCCTAGACCATCACGGATGCCAAGTTTCGGGTAACTCTTACTGTGGAAGGTAAGTCCATCCCCTTCTTAATCAATATGGAGGCTACCCACTCCACATTACCTTCTTTTCAAGGGCCTGTTTCCTTTGCCTTCATAACTGTTGTGGGTATTGATGGCCAGGCTTCTAACCCTCTTAAAACTCCCCAACTCTGGTGCCAACTTAGACAATACTCTTTTAAGCACTCCTTTTTAGTTATCCCCACCTGCCCAGCTCCCTTATTAGGTCAAAACATTTTAACTAAATTATCTGCTTCCCTGACTATTCCTAGGCTACAGCCACACCTCATTGCCACCTTTTCCCCCAGTTCAAAGCCTCCTTCATATCCTCTCCTTGTATCTCCTCACCTTAATCCACAAGTATAGTACAACTCTACTCCCTCCTTGGCTACTGATCATGCACCCCTTACCATCCCATCAAAACTTAATCACCTTTATCCTACTCAATGCCAATATCCCATCCCACAGCACTCTTTAAAAGGATTAAAGCCTGTTATCACTTGCCTGTTACAGCATAGCCTTTTAAAGCCTATAAACTCTCCTTACAATTCCCCCATTTTACCTGTCCTAAAACCCGACTAGCCTTACAGATTAGTTCAGGATCTGTGCCTTATCAATGAAATTGTTTTGCCTATCTACGCCATGGTGCCAAACCCATATACTCTCCTTTTCTCAATACCTCCCTCTACAACCCATTATTCTGTTCTGGATCTCAAACATGTTTTCTTTACTATTCCTTTGCACCCTTCATCCCAGCCTCTCTTCACTTTCAGTTGGACTGACCCTGACACCCATCAGACTCAGCAAATTACCTGGGCTATACTGCTGCAAGGCTTCATAGAGAGCCCCCATTACTTCAGTCAAGCCAGAGTTCTTACACAAGAGCTGGGACTGCACCCTGTAGCCTTTTTATCCAAACAACTTGACCTTACTATTTTAGCCTAGACTTCATGCCTCTGTGTGGTGGCTGCCACTGCCCTAATACTTTTAGAGGCCCTCAAAATCATAAACTATGCTCAACTCACACTCTACACTTCTCATAACTTCCAAAATCTATTTTCTTCCTCCCTCCTGATGCATATACTTTCTGCTCCCCAGCCCCTTCAGCTATACTCACTCTTTGTTGAGTCTCCCACAGTTACCATTGTTCCTGGCCTGGACTTCAATCTGGCCTCCCACATTATTCCTGATACCACACCTGACCCCCATGACTGTATCTCTCTGATCCACCTGACATACACCCCATTTCCCCATATTTCTTTCTTTCCTGTTCCTCACCCTGAACACATTTGGTTTATTGATGGCAGTTCCACCAGGCCAAATCGCCACTCACTGGCAAAGGCAGGCTATTCTATAGTATCTTCCACACCTATCATTGAGGCTACCGCTCTGCCCCCTCCACTACCTCTCAACAAGTCAAACTCATTGCCTTAACTCGAGCCCTCACTCTTGCAAAAGGACTACATGTCAATATTTATGTTGACTCTAAATATGCCTTCCATATCCTGCACCACCATGCTGTTATATGGGCAGAAAGAAATTTCCTCACTATGCAGGGGCCCTCCATCATTAATGTCTCTTTAATAAAAACTCTTCTCAAGACTGCTTTAATTCCAAAGGAAGCTGGAGTCATTCACTGCAAGGGCCATCAAAAGGCATCAGATCCCATTGCTCAGGACAATGCTTATTCTGATAAGGTAGCTAAAAAAGCAGCTAGCATTCCAACTTCTATCCCTCATGGCAGTTGTTCTTCTTCTCATCTGGCCACTCCCACCTACTCCCCAATGAAACTTCCGCCTATCAATCTCTTCCCACACAAGGCAAATGGTTCTTGGACCAAGGAAAATATCTCCTTCTAGCCTCACAGGCCCATTCTATTCTCTCATCATTTCATAACCTCTTCTATGTAGGTTACAAGCTGCTAGCCCGTCTCTTAGAACCTCTCACTTCCTTTCTATCATGGAGATCTATCCTCAAGGAAATCACTTCTCAGTGTTCCATCTGCTATTCTACTATCCCTCTGGGATTGTTCTGGCCCCCTCCATTTCCTGCACATCAAGCTCAGGGATTTGCCCTTGCCCAGGACTGGCAAATTGATTTTATTCACATGCCCCGAGTCAGGAAACTAAAATACCTCTTGGTCTGTATAGACACTTTCACTGGCTGGGTAGAGACCTTTCCCACAGGGTCTGAGAAGGCCACTGCGGTCATTTCTTCCCTTCTGTCAGACATAATTCCTCAGTTTGGCCTTCCCACCTCTATACCGTCCAATAAGAGACTGGCTTTTATTAGTCAAATCACCCAAGCAGTTTCTCAGGCTTTTGATATTCAGTGAAACCTTTATATCCCTTACCATCCTCAATCTTCAGGAAAGGTAGAATGGACTAATGGTCTTTTAAACACACACCTCACCAAGCTCACCCACCAACTTAAAAAGGACTGGACAGAGTAGTGCTGGGGCCGGGGATCGCCTCCCACCTCCCACCGTCCACGTCGCCCTCGCTGCCCGCGTCGCCCGCCATTGGACCACGCCACGCCGCCATGTCGGGCCCCGGACCGTGGGAGCCACTGCCAGAGGCAGGCGCGGCAGGCGGCGAGGCGGGCGTCGAGGACACGGGTGGCGGGGACGCGGCGCTGGGCGAGCTGGGGCTGAGCTTCACGACCACCCACCTGAGCCTGGTGGAGATGACGGAGGTGGAGTACATGCAGCTGCAGCACATCCTCTACTCGCACATGGAGGCGGCGGCTGACGGCGAGCTCGAGAGGTGCCTCAACTCGGTGCTGCTGGCGGCGGCCGGCCCGGGCGCAGGCGCGGATGTCTTCGCGTCGGGTGGTCCGGGGGGCGCGGCGCCCACGTACCCTGTGCTATGCCCGTCCGCGCTGGCGGTCGACGCGCCCTGCCTGAGCCACATCGACTTCCAGGAGCTGTGCATGATGCTGCTGAACGAGGCGGGCACGGTGGAGAAGACGTCTGGGAGCGGAGACGGAGCGAGCGCCCCGGGCGGACGGCGCCGCCAGGGAGGGCGCAGGCGCAGCTGGACCCGAGGGCACGCCCGAGGCCCGGGCCAAGCCAGCCATGCGCGTCCGCCTGGAGGACCGCTTCAACAGCATCTCCACTGAGCCGCTGCCTGCGCCGCGTGGCACCCAGCCACCCGAGCCAGGCATGGCGCTCAACAATTTGGTAGCTCTCATTCGACATCCATCTGAATTAATGAATGTTCC
Source organism: Hylobates moloch (assembly GCF_009828535.3). Taxonomy (NCBI): domain Eukaryota; kingdom Metazoa; phylum Chordata; class Mammalia; order Primates; family Hylobatidae; genus Hylobates; species Hylobates moloch. The sequence continues at coordinate 100,824,385 of NW_026652277.1, read as the reverse complement.
TCTTCATCAGCAGCAAAACAAATGTACAACATTAGTGAAAAATAAAACTGCTGCTACAACTACTGCTTTGCAATTTACATACCCACTGTTTACTACAAATGCTTGCTCTACTAGTGGAAATTCTAATGTTTCACAGACACAGAGTTCTAGTAACTCATTTCTATACTTGAAGCTGCCAAACACCAGGGTATTGGATTCCCTAGAGCATTTTCTTTCTGTTATCAGCAAGAAATTGAATCCACTAAACGGACCTTAGGTAGTAGGAACAAAGCTTTGCCTGAGCAAGTTTGGATTAAAGTGGGAGAAGAAGTGCTATGCAAACAAGCACTGAAGAGGAATCCGAGTAGAATGCGTCAGTTGGACACAAATGTAGAGCGAAGAGCCCTTGGAGAGATTCAGAATGTGGGCGAAGGTGCCACCGCCACACAAGGTGCTTGGCAGTCCTCAGAGTCCTCACAGGCAAACCTGGGGGAGCAGGCCCAGAGTGGGCCCCAGGGAGGAAGGTCTCAGCGTAGGTAGAGGCATAACCGAATGGAAAGAGATAGAAGGCGCAGAATCCGCATTTGCTGTGATGAGTTGAATCTCTTAGTGCCGTTCTGCAATGCTGAGACTGACAAGGCCACAACTCTGCAGTGGACCACAACATTCCTGAAATACATCCAGGAAAGACATGGAGATTCTCTTAAAAAGCTGCCCCAACTCCCAGGAGACGGATTGTGGGCGGGCCCTGCAAGGTCCAGATGGAACCATAACTTAACCCTGCCTCTGCCCAACTGTTCATAGTGAAGGCGGACGCTGGGACTAGCCTCATCACTGTGTGAAAATAGTTTAGAAGATCTCGCGAGTGCCTGGTTATGTCGTCTGAGGATGATTATTTTCTTCCTTCCTTTTTTTTTTTTTTTTTGAAATTATCTTCTTTTAAATTTAGATGGATAATTAAGAACACTTCCAATTTAAGGTTCTAAGCACAAACTCCAGATACGTCATGTTATGGACTTGCTTCCTGAAGATGAAATCAGCAGTTGATGGAAAGAATCCACAACACGCCTACAGAACAGCAAATCACAAATGGTTGTCTCCATGAAGCCAGGAGCTTTGCATTTGAAATTTCTATCTGGGCTCATTTCCAGCTGTTCAGGATTCAGATTCCTGAAGGCTTCCTCAGCGTTTAACTCATTCCTTGTTGGCTGAAGGCACTGGGACTGTTTCTCCACACGCAAACTGATCTTTGTCATAAATCACTTTTATAATGACAGAGCAGCTAGGACACATTGCCACGCCTTCCCCATTCTCCAACTCTTCCTTGGTGATGGAGAAGTTATCTCCACATGGGCAGGGAATACATCTCCGAGTCCTCGTCATATTGGAAGTCCTCAATTTCCACCTTGTCGTGAAATACTGCCATGGTCAGCGGGGGTCGCTGAAGGGGTGACGCTCCGGCAGTCCGAGACCAGCTCCGAGGGTCTAACTTCGCCGGAGCTGGCCCAGGCTCTGACTTTCATTTAATTATCCTAAAAGGTGAATTCTGTCTTGCCAAATAGGCAAGTGTTTCTTATATGTAGGCTTTAGGTGTCAGAATATAGGAAATTATCAAAATGTGGGGTCATCTTAAATTGCATCCTAAAACCTTTTAAAATTTGGGAAGAAGCTGGGTATCATAGCTCATGCCTGTAATCCCAGCACTTTGGGAGGCCGAGGTGGGTGGATCACCTGAGGTCAGGAGTTTGAGACCAGCCTAGCCAACATGATGAAATCCTGTCTCTACTAAAAATACAAAAATTAGCCAGGCATGGTGGCACATGCCTGTCATCCCAGCTACTCAGGAGGCTGAGGTGGGAGAATCACTTGAACCCAGGAGGCAAAGGTTACAGTGAGCCGAGATCATGCAATTGCACCCCAGTCTGGGCGACAAGAGTGAAACTCCATCTCAAAAAAAAAAAATTGGGAAGAAAATGAGTATATTTATATGCAGGTGTAGATTATAAGTGTACATGGTAGTTGGAAATGGCAGCTTGCTTGGTTGGAAAGTTGCTTAAAAGTGGATGGGTGGAATGTTACAGCTGCTCCACATGATTCGGAAGTTAAATCCTTGACAGCATGGTGCTTATGTCCTCCTGGACTTAAATTAACTATAAACTTAACTACAACTCAGCAACAAAAAGACTACACAGACTGGGAACCGTGGCTCCCGCCTGTAATCCCAGCACTTTGGGAGGCCGAGGTGGGTGGATCACCTCTGGTCAGGAGTTTGAGACCAGCCTGGCCAACATGGTGAAACCCCATCTCTACTAAAAAAACAAAAATTAGCCGGGTGTCGTGGCGGGCTCCTGTAATCCCAGCTATTCAGGAGGCTGAGGCAGGAGAATTGCTTGAACCCTGGGAGGCAGAGGTTGCAGTGAGCCGAGATCACACCGTTGCACTCCAGCCTGGGTGACAGAGTGAGACTCGGTCTCAAAAAAAAAAAAAAAAAACAGAAAAGAAAAATGTTAAAACCAGGCATGATGGTGCACACCTGTAGTCCCAGCTACTCGGGAGGCTGAGCCTGCAGTGAGCCATGGATGTGCCACTGCATTCCAGCCTGAGAGAGCAAGACCCTGTCCAAAAAAAAGACAACGCAACTCAAAAATGGTCAAAGGACTTGAATAGACATTTCTCCAGAGAAGATACACAGATAGCCAATAAGCCCATGAAAGATGTGCCAAGCTGTTAGTCATTAGGGAAATACAAATCAAGACCCAATGAGTTACTACTTCACACATACTAGGATGGCTATTTAAAAACAAAAACAAAAACAAAAAACAGAAAATAGCAAGTGTTGGCAAGGATGTGGGGAAATCAGAATCCCTGTGCATTGCCACTGGGGGTGTGAAACGGTGCAGCCACTGTGGAAAACAGTATGACAGCTCCTCAGAAGGTTAAACAGATCACCAGAGAAGCATAAACCCCAAAGAGGTGAAACAGGGACCCAAATGGATGCTTTTCTGTGAATATTCATGGCAGCACCTTTCACAGTGGCCAAAAGGTGGAAACAACTCAAGTGTGCTCCAACAGATGAATGAATAAACAAATGTGTTACAAGCACACAACAGAATCTTATACAGCCATGAAAAGGAATGAAATTCTGACACAGGCTACAGCATGGATGGCCCTTGAGGACATTATGCTGGGTAAAATAAGCCAGTCACAACAGGGCACACCTTGCAGGATTCCGTAAATGAGGCACCTAGAGCCATCAGATTCATAGAGACAGAAAGTGGACTGGTACATGCTGGGGGCTGGGGCCGGAGCGGGTGTGGAGTTAGTGTTTAATGGGTACAGAGTTTCTGTTTAGGGTGATGAAAAGGTGGTGGTGGTGGCTGCACAGCACTGTGAATGGACTTCACGCTGCTCCACTGTACACTTACACATGCTTAAAAGGCAAATTTTATTCGATATTTTAATACCACAATAAAAAATATATAAACCTGAAAAAAAAAAAAGGACTGGACAATACTTTTACCACTTTCCCTTCTCAGAATTCGGGCCTGTCCTTGGAATGCTATAGGGTACAGCCCATTTGAGCTCCTATATAGACACTCCTTTTCATTAGACCCCAGTCTCATTCCAGACACCAGATCAACTTGGACTGCAACCCAAAAAACTTGTCATCCCTACTATCTTCTGTCTAGTCATACTCCTGTTCACCATTCTCAACTACTCATAAATACCCTGTTCTTGTCCACACTGCTGGTTTACACTGTTTCTCCAAGCCATCACAGCTGATATCTCCTGGAGCTATCCCCAAACCACCACTCTTAACTCCCTCTTAAAGTAAATAAATAATCTTTGTTGGCAGGGCTATGCTGAACCCCCTTGAGCACTCTCTAATTGGATGTCCTGGGTCCTCCCAATTCTTAGTCCTTTAATACCTGTTTTTCTCCTCTTAATTTGGACCTTGTGTCTTCCATTTAGTTTCTCAATTCACACAAAACCACATCCAGGCCATCACCAATCATTCCATATGACAAACGCTCCTTTTAACAACCCCACAGTATTGCCCCTTACCACAAAATCTTCCAATCTTCCTTCAGCTTAATCTCTCCCAGTCTAGGTCCCAAGCCACCCCTGATCCCACTCAAAGCAGCCCTGAGAAACATCGCCCATTATCTCTCCATACCACCCCCAAAAATTTTTGCCACCCCAACACTTTACCACTATTTCATTTTATTTTTCTTATTAATATAAGAAGACAGGAATGTCAGGCCTCTGAGCCTAAGCTAAGCCATCATATCCCATGTGACCTGCACATATACATCCAGATGACCTGAAGTAACTGAAGAATCACAAAAGAAGTGAAAGTGTTGTGAAAGTTCCTGCCTTAACTGACGACATTACCTTGTGAAATTCCTTCTCCTGGCTCATCCTGGCTCAAAAGCTCCCCCACTGAGCACCTTGTGACCCCCACCCCTGCCTGCCAAAGAAAACCCACTTTGACTAATTTTCCTTTACCTACCCAAATCCTATAAAACGACCCACCTCTATCTCCCTTCGCTGACTCTTTTCGGACTCAGCCCGCCTGCACCCAGGTGAAATAAACAGCCTTTTTGCTCACACAAAGCCTGTTTGGTGGTCTCTTCATAGGGACATGAGTGAAACAAAGAATAAGGAAGAGTCTCTGGGCCAGCAAGAGCAACTGGAAATGGGAAAGAAGTACTTTGAAGTTAAAATCTGTAAATATTGTTCCTTACATAAAAATCACCATATTTCTCCAAATATTGATGAAAATGTTTGCAGCTTTTCATTAGAACATCCTTGAGACTTTGTGAAAGTGGTGCTTAGTAGTTTATAGAGGAGAAAATTAGAAAAAAAGAGGGAATTAGTAATTCAGTGGTTAGACAGGAGAATATTTTCTGAATGACCACTGCTTCTTCATTGTGTCTTCCATTGCTCCTCATTACCTCTTCAGAAACTGCTGCTTTCATTGTTTCTAATGGTTAGAAACGCACGGGGGATATGGTGCTGAAGCAGGCATTGGAAGAGTATTTGGGTGTGGACAAAAGCCAAAGGAAATAGTAAAATGCATTAAGTGAATGATTTAGATTAGAAAATAAATATTTCCTGGTTCTGGATGAAAATACAAAGCTGCTCTAGTTTAGACATTTTACTTTGCATCTGAGAAGGATGGTGCTCACGCTGGCTGAGTCAGAGAAACATAGATAATGGGTGTCCATATTGAATATACAGTTAGGTTCTTGACTTTCCTTTGACAGGGAATTGTATAGCCTCGTGTAAAAAAGCTAGAGTAAATTGATCTTACTATTTTCTCTTCCTTTAATCTGCTTTCATGTTCCCTTTTCCTATTGGCCAAATGTAATCAGAAGCCCAAGGGAAAGGAAGCCATTGATAATACAGTTCACACTGCTCAGAGACAGAGAGCAGGTGAATAAGACAAGAGAATAAATCTGGAAGAGAAACAGGTAACTAACATGCTACTATTTTTTTTTTTAATTTGTCCTTTCAAGGTTTTCCCATGAGTTTAATTTGATTAAAAACACTTTGTTGAGAGTTATATTCTGGTCACTATTCTCTTTCACACTTACATATCATTTAAGATTGTGAACCCTTACATGTGCTCAAGGTGGTCAGAGCACAGTTTGGTTTTAAACATTTTAAGGATACATGAGACATCAATCAACATATGTACGACAAGCATTGTTTCAATTTGGAAAAGGAGAGACAACTCGAAGCAAGGGTGGGACAACTTGAAGTGGGGAAGGGGCTTCCAGGTCAAGAGACAAATGGTTGCATTCTTTCGAATTTCTGAATTAGCCTGACTTAAGGAGGCAATGAGATATGTATTTATCTCAGTGAGCAGAGGGGTGACTTTGAATAGAATGGGAGACAGATTTGCCCTAAGCAGTTCCCAGCTTGACTTTTCCCTTTAGCTTAGTGATTTGGGGGCCCCTAGATTTATTTTCCCTTCACAAGTTATAGAAGGGATAAATACATTTTCTTTTTTTAGAAAACCAGGCCAACGTATATTTTTTCCTGTCCCTCTTACCTAGTTTAAATGGTATAAGGCAAAGGTGTTACAAATAACTATGAGATGGAGTGATACTGATGACATAGAAAAGTAAGAGTGATATGGTAATGTTCAATTCGCCATGCTGACAAGAGTGACTTTCGCAACTAATTTAGTTCATTTACTGCTGTTTAAATATAATTATAAGTGTGAGGGATATTTCCTATATTCTGTAATTTACCACTTGTGCTATCTACAAGTGTCTTTATTCTAGAAAAAGTAACCCAACCATATCACACACCAAAAAAAAAAAAAATTAAAAAAAATCAAATGCTTGAATACATAGGCAAAAGAAAAATTGTTCTTGACCCATGTAGGTGAATGGTTTGCATCATGAATATGTTTTATTACCCATATCATTGTCCTAGGCTAAAAATATTTATGGGTGGTCATAAAATTAGCTATCCTTTTACAAATATTTAACCTGTAGCGTGTATGCTGTTGATCTCCAGTGGAGGGTATTACTGGAGTTGACTATGTTGTATATCTTATTTAAAGAATGACTAATTTGGGGGGGAGCTTTAAAATTACTTCACTTTAACTTTCTTAAGTTTTTCACAATTTTATTTTATGAAAAAACTTCAAGTTAAGAGTTCAACTGGTTTTCATTATGTCCTTCAAAATAGTTTCCAAACAAGTATATTTTCATGCTTAACTGTTTCAGACAGCCTAACTTAACAGATGCATACAGTTATACAGAGAAACTCAAAAACTGATTTCTAAGGATTTTCTTAATAGTAAACTAATTTCACCACTTAACATGTTTATCATTTCTATTTTTTTCTCTTTTTTCTTCTTCTTGTACTCTTTTGTTGAAATTTAATTTTTTTTTTTATTTTTTACGGTACACAGTAGGTGTATATATTTGTGGGGTACATGAGACCCGACAAAGACATTTCAAAACACACAATCTAATCACACTCTTTAAGCTATTTTAACATGTATCATTAAGTTATTATGGACTATGGTCACCCTGTTGCACTATCAAATAGTTGTTCAGTCTTTCTATTTTTTTTTGTAGGCATTAACCATCCCTACCTCCCCCCAAGTCCCCCACTACTCTTCCAAGCCTCTGGTAAGCATCCTTCTAGAAGAAAAAGTTACCTTTGATGAAGATCTTCATACAGATTTAAATAACAGACAATATGTTCTAAAAACTTTGGTAAACAATTCAGAATTAGAAAAAAAAAAATACATAGGTTCATCACCCACACAGGTGAAGAAAGTCTATGTAATAGAAAGAAAAATTCAAAACACTGTTGTGTTTAATTTTTAAGTACGATCTTAGATTTGATCTTGTAAAAATCAAAGCCTGAGGCAAGGATTAAAGCCACATTCTTTGGGAAGTGCAAGCCCAGGGTGTTGAGAGTGAAATCAAAATGAGGTGACAACAATGAAAAATGTGCTTATCACTGCACTGGACACCTTTCACAGTTCTCAAGGTGAAACAGACCTTGTTCAGCAGGCATAGGTTTCTTTACATGTGGGACTTTCTTTGCAAGAACTGTAAAGAGAAATCATACCTTAGAGAAGAGTATGAAAAGAAAAAAAGAGAAGAAATGTCTTTGTTTCTTTCTCTTACATCTCCCAGTTCTCATTAGTCAAGGAACACTCCATGGAATGAAATTCCTTGAATTTCTGGGTTGTGGCTGCCTTCTACTTAGCAATCATTCAGGAAGCTATAGTCCCTACCCAATAAGGTGGCATTTCATCTAAGTAAGAAAATGGCAGGAGATACAGGAGCTCAGTGATTATAGGAACTTGATGAGCCAGCTAGATGAGCTTGTAAAGAGGAATCTTCTTTGGAAAGAAGGAATTAAGAGAACGAATCTGAGAAGGCATATAAAGTTGGCACACTGGAAAAACTAAAATGGTTTGAACTTGAGAATGGTTTACAAGGGAACATTCAAGAAATATTTAATATTTACTGATAAACATATTATATTAGAATTACTCCTGTGCTTGTCTCTCCTATCGGCTTGTAAATATTAGGATGGGATTTTTTTCTCATTTATTTTTACAATCCCCATATGCTTAGGCTTTATAATTAACACCCATCCACACACATACACACACTCACATTATATTTTACCAAGATATTTCAAATAATCGAGTGACAAAAGTGTGCTTCTATGAATGTACGATTTCTAAAGGTGGTAATTTGGGGGAGATATTAAAACTCAGTTAAAAATTGGATATTTGTAAGAAAACCTTTTTGGGTAGCAGAACAGACACGAGGCAGAAGAAGTTGAAAATTTAAGACAGCTTTTACACCTTTTTACACCTTTTACAAGGTCTTAATTAATAAAAATATGATTTATTTTATTCATTAAAAATTTATTCAACAATGTTCATGGAATACATACTGTATTCTATATCCTGTATTGGCACTGAAGACCTCAAAATGTGCAATACTGTTCTTTCTAGAAACTTAGAGACCAATGAAAGAAATAGGCATGTAGGCAATTCATTATTTGTTAACATAACTTTTAAGAGGTGGTTTAATGGGTAAATAATGAACAAGTACTGCTCAAGTCAGTTCTATACAGCTACATTACTCTGAACTAACTCTACCTAAAATTATAGCAATGAAAAATAGAAAATAAAAATCATCCAGAACATTTATAGCATCTTCAACATACATAATGAAGCTTGCTTTCTTGCTTGCTTCCTTCCTTCCTTTTCCCTCTGTGGCCCAGCCTGGAATCTAGTGGGCTCACTGCAGACCCCCTGCCTCCGGCTCCCGTGATTCTCCGGCCCCGGTCTGCAGGCTGCCTGGGATTGCCGGCGCGCGCCACCACCTCTGCCTGCTTTTTCTCCTTTGGCTGGAGGCGCGGTTTCGCCATGTTGGCCAGGCTGCTCTGCGGCTCCTGACCCGGAGTGCTCTGCCGGCCTCGGCCTCCCAAGGTGCTGGGACTGCAGACGGAGTCTCACTCACTCGGGGTGCTCGGTGTTGCCAGGGCTGGAGTGCGGTGGCATGGTCTTGGCTCGCTGCAGCCTCCGCCTCCCAGCCGCCTGCCTTGGCCTCCCAGGGTGCTGGGATTGCAGCCCCTGCCCCGCCGCCACCCCGTCTGGGAGGTGGGGAGCGTCTCTGCCTGGCCGCCCCTTCTGGGAAGTGAGAAGCGCCTCTGCCTGGCCACCTCGTCTGGGAAGAAGTGAGGAGCGCCTCTGCCCGGCCGCCCCTTCTGGGAAGAAGTGAGGAGCCCCTCTGCCCAGCCACCCATCGTCTGGGAAGTGAGGAGCACCTCTGCCCAGCCGCCCCATCTGGGAAGTGAGGAAGCGCCTCTGCCCGGCCACCCCGTCTGGGATGTGGGGTGCGCCTCTGCCCGACCGCCCCGTCTGGGAGGTGTACCACGGAGGCCAGAAACAATGTGAAGGCTGGACGTGGTGGCTCACACCTGTAGTCCCGGCACTCTGGGAGGCCGAGGCGGGTTGATCACTTTGGGCTAGGAGTTCGAGGCCAGCCTGGCCAACATGGCGAAACATATGAAAAATACAACAGACAAACAAACCAACCAACCCAGCGACAACAAAACAGGTCCACCCTGGAGTCATACTCTAATTTTTTCTATTTTCTTCCCTTTCTGATCCTTTATCCCACTTTCTTTTTCTTCCTCTTCCTTCTCCTTCTTCTTTGTCAAATAGAGGATTGAGTTATTGTCATTGATCCATACAAAGTCCCTCTCTCATTCATTTTGTTTAATTCCCACTCCCCATTTCTATTCCCCGTCTTCCCATGTGCAACCTTCCTAATATGTTTGATACGCATCTTTTTGTTTGTGTGTATTTTTAGAAAATGTTTATTGTTTTGTGTGCAAAAAAAATTGATAAAAAAATAAAAAACATACATAATGAAGTAAGCAGAATGAGAATCAGGAATAGAATCTGGTGCATAGCATTGATATTGCATAATTGTAGCAGTGCACACAGGTTACTGTAATATTCTATAGGATAAGTCAAAATTTGACAACATTGGTAGAACTATGAATGTCTGTATATACAAAAAGCTCAAATAATTTATTAAAGGAAATAAATTAAGTTTTTACAGGCACATATTGTCTCATCGTGTTTTGCTTTGTTGCACTTTGCAGATACTGCATTTTTTACAAATCAAAGGTTTGTGGCAGCCCTGTGTCAAGCAAGTTTAACGGCACCATTTTCCCAACAGCTTGTGCTCATTTTGCATCTCTGTGTCACGTTTTGATAATTTTCACAATATTTCAAGTCTTTTCATTACTGTTCTATCTGTTATGGTGATCTGTGATCAGTGACCTTTGATGTCATTGTTTAATTGTTTTAGGAAGCCAAGAAATATGCTCATATAAGACAGCAAATTTAATAAATACTGTGTGTGCTTTGACTGCTTCATCCACTGGCCATTTCTTCGTTTCTATTCCTTCCCTCAAGCCTCCCTAGTCACTGATATTCACTGACATTGCCTATTCGCTCCCTACACACTGATATTTACACAATAATGTTTAAATTAGGCCAATTAATAACCCTACGATACCCTCTAACTGTTCAAATGGAACAAAGAGTCATATATTTCTCACTTTAAATTGAAAGCTATACCTGGGCGGGGTTGGGAGGCCGAGGCAGGTGAATCACGAAGTCAGGAGTTTGAGACCAGCCTGGCCAACATAGTGAAACCCTGTTTCTACTAAATATACAAAAATTAGCCAAGTGTGGTGGTGGGTGCCTATAATCCCAGATACTCAGGAAGCTGAAGCAGGAGAATCGCTTGAAGCCAGGAGGCAGAGATTGCAGTGAGCTGAGATCTCCTACTGCACTCCAGCCTGGGCAACAGAGCAAGACTCCATCTCAAAAAAAGAAAAATCAAGAGCTATAAATGGAACAACAAATTCTGTACGATAGTACATCTGTTTACAGCATGGTTTACTGAATATTTTAAGCCCACAGTTGAGATCAACTGAACAGAAAAACAGATTCCTTTCAAAATATTACTACTCATTGACAACGCCCTAGTAACCCAAGAGCCCTGATGTAGATGTACAAGGAGATTAATGTTGTTTCCATGCCTGATAACATAGCATCCATTCTGTAGCCCAGGGATCAAGTAGTAATTTTGACCCTGAGTCTATTATTTAATAAACACATTTTGTAAGGCTATAGCTTTCATAGATAGTGATTCATCTTATGGATTTGGGCAAAGTCAATTGGAAAACTTCTGGAAAGCCTTCACCATTCTAGATGTCATTAGGAGTATTAGTGATTCATGGGAGGAGGTCAAAATATCCACATGAACAGGAGTTTGGAAGAAGTTGATTCCTACCCTCCTGGATGACTTTGAGAGGTTCAAGACTTAAGTGAAGGAAGCCACTGCAAATATGGTAGAAACAGCCAGAGAACTAGAATTAGAAGTGGAGCCTGAAGATGTGATTGAATTGCTGTAATTGCATTGATACGGTTTGGAAATTTGTCCCGCCCAAATCTCATGTTGAAATGTAATCCCCAATGTTGGAGGGGGAGCCTGGTGGTAGATGTTTGGGTGGTGGGGCTGGATCCATTATGGCTTAGTTCTGTCCTTGCAATAGTGAGTGAGTTCTCATGAGATCTGGTTGTTTAAAAGCATATGACACCCTTCCCCTTGCTTCTGTTCTCTCCACGTGACATGCTTGTTCTCACTTTGCCTTACTCCATAAGTAAAAGTTTCCTGAGGCTTACCCAGATGCCAAGCAGATGTCAGTGTCATGCATTTACAGCCTGCAGAACAATGAGTCAATTACACCTCTTCCCTTTATAAATTACCCAGTCTGTTATTCCTTTATAGCAATGTAAGAAAGAGCTAACACATGCATGATCAAATTTCAACAGATGAGGAGTTGCTTTTTATGGATGAGCAAAGAAAGTGGTTTCTTGAGATAGAATATACTTTTGGTGAAGATGCTGTGAACATTGTTGAAATGACAACAAAGATTTTAGAATATTACATAAACTTAGTTCACAAAGCAGCAGCAGGATTTAAGAGGATTGAATCCAATTTCGAAAGAAGTTCTCCTGTGGGTAAAAATGCTATAAAAGAGCATCATATACTACATAGAAATCTTTCATAAAAGGAAGATTCATTCAATGTGGCCAACATCATTATTGTCTTATTTTCAGAAATTGCCACAGACACCCCAACCCTGATTAGTCAGTAACCATCAACATTGAAGCAAGACCCCCAGCCAATCAAAAGATCAGGACTGGCTGAAGGCTCAGATGATCATTAATATTTTTTAGCAATGCGATATTTTTAAAATTAGGTATGTACTTTTTTAAGAACATTGTGATATTGAACAAATTAATAGACTATAGTATAATGCGAACATAACTTTTATATACAATGGGAAACAAAAAATTTTTGTGACTTGCCTTTTTATGGTGGTCTAGAGATGAACCTACAGTTTCCCCAAGTTATGTCTATATTTTTATGAGTTTTTATTTCATGACATCCAAAGTTTCTTGGAGGATATTTTTATGTACATAGACATATATATGTAAATACATATGTATTTTTTTGAGATGGAGTCTCATTATGTTGCTCAGGAACTCCCAAGCTCAAACAATCCTTTTGTCTTGGCCTCCCAAAATGCTGGGTTTACAGGCGTGAGCCACCATATCTGTCCTATTCTGTATTTTTATTCAGATGCCAGAGAGCAAGGACATGCATGCCCTTAAGCAAGGAGAAAAAAGAAGGTGCTAAATAATAATGTTGATAATATGAGACTAAAAACATTAAAACAGAATATACTTATTCCTTGTTTAGAAAATGATTTAAACCATTTTATAAAGATGTATCAAATCAAAGATACAATAAATCTGGAAAATGAAAGGCAAAATAAAAATAGAGTGGGAAAATTTTTAAACAGCTTAAATTATTTAGATTAGTACATATTATGCTTGCCAGAAGTGGGACACAAATATGAAACTAAGCTTCTGGCAGCCATTTGTGTTTGTGTGTATGTGTGTGTGTGTGTGTCAGAGAGAGGGGGAGATATTATATGCCTACATTTTAGAATTTATAAGATAAAAACAAACTATTTTCTAAAGACAGACAAAATTACCCTTGATAATGAAATTCGAGTTTAACCATAAACCTAGTAACATGTTCTTAATACAGATTGATGTCATGATACCAAAGCACAAAAACTCACTTAGAGCAGGAGAGAAGAACAAAAGTAATGACACTCAAGTGTGTGGCTCTCTGATGATCTAGCTTATTTCAAGGATAAATTTTGAACTATCTAAAAGATTAATAAATTGCATATGCTTCCTGTTATATTACTGGAATAATGAATTCAATATCTATTAACTCTATTTCTCTTTACTGGGCTTTTGAAAGCTTTCTATTTAGTGACAGAGGTTTGAAGTTATACTCCTTGACAGGTGGCTGGAATATTTGTATTCTTTATAATATAAGTGCACAGCTGTGTATTTTTAATAGTCAGCTAAGCTGAAGGCAGAGTAAAAATTGAAGAACTAAAAGAGAGAGGGAGAGGGTCTGAATACAATGGTATTCCAAGTACTCCTAGAAGTGAGCAAAAAGAAACCTAATTGGAGCCACATTTATGTGATGGTTTTTGCCTAAATAAATTTCCAAAGCAGATAAAGGGACAGTTATTTTAGTCATAACAAAATCCAAGACAAACACATGCCCATACGTGTCCACACAAACACATGGACACATAATAAAGGTCCTGGAGCATATTGAGGTTGGAGATATATAAGTTACTTTTATACCTTTTCAAAGAAACTAGTGACAAAAGGTACATGTAAATAGTTAGTTGAAGTGATTTGAATAATATAATGGAGTACCTTTTAGTTTTATTTGCTAAATTAAAAAATAAGATTTTAAGATGTTTGCTAAAATAGCTTTGGTCATAATTAATAACAATTTGGTCAATAATATATCTGTAACGCAGTTTTTGATAATAATTAGACAGATAGAAGAAGCAGCTATATACTACAAATATTCCTAATTCATGATAACTCCATTTCCTCTCTACAAATCCAGGAAAAATACATATTATATACATAGTAGACAACAAGCTTGTATCAGATCATCCAACATGACATCAAAATATAAGAAACAAATTAAAAAACATGGGTCAGTCTCTATCTCTTTTTTAGTATAATAGTGAAATAACACTTTTTAAATAGTGTATTAAAAAACCTCAGTAATGTATATTTCTCTTCAGCTGTGTGCTTATTAAAGTTAAGATAATCTTTGATTTGGGACAAGGAGATACCGCCAGAGAAAAGGAACAAAGAATTTATAAGCGGTTTTGGTTTTCAAATATAATTTTTAATACCTGGAGCAGAAACAAAAGTAGTCTTGAAAGTGACTTTAGTTTGCAGAAGCCAGAATTTTGAAAGAATAAATGTTTGTGGTCCTCTAAACTACACAGAGTATAGAAAATTACCTAAGCAAAGTTTCCTGTTATGCAGAAAAGAAGATGATTCCATTTTAGGCTACAGGAGATGAACTGGGAGAGAGGAATTAGAGTGGCAGAGATAGGTTTAGAAGGTAGAGGTTTTACAACCCACTCCATCCTGGGACTGCAAATTAGACTTTTCTTGTTTGTTGAGACCCCTAATAGAGGCGTCCTGCACACTGGAGAATTAATCGCTGGGCAAATGCCAGGGAGGGGAGACATCAGGCATTGGCAAGGGGATTCCATATCTCAGAAGCCCCCAAATCTGAGCATGGATAAGATATGTGGCTTTGCCTCACAAGGCTGCATCAGAGTCTGAGGAGAGCTGAGCTAGAAGGCACATTATATGTGTTTGAGGTGATGGGTCATGCCAGGGATGAGGGATGATCAGCAGCAGGGGTGTTACCATTGTGTATTTGATTGTTCTGAAGGAATAGACCATATATTACACCTATCACAACAATTAAATAGCACATAATATGAGGACAGATGTTGTCAGTGTAAAGCATTGTATCAGTTATATTCTATCAGAAATTATCTGATTCATGTGGATTTATTTCTCATCAAATTGACTTGTCACAATTTCATTGCAGGTTCAGTATGATCATGTGTAGCCACAGATCTACAGTGAGTTCATGGAGGTTAGGGTCTGATATAGTTTGGATGATTTTCCCCTCCGAATCTCATATTGAAATGTGACCCCCAGTGTTGAAGGTGAGGCCCGGTGGGAGGTGTTTTGGTCACACGGGCAGACCCCTCGTGAATGCTTGGTGCCCTCCCTGTGGGAGTAAGTTGGTGCAGTAGTTGATTGCTCCCAAGTCTGGCACATACTATTCTCTCTTCTACTCGTTCTCTTGCCGTGTGATACGCTGGCTCCTCCTTTTGCCTTCTGCTATTATTGCAAGCTTCCTGAGGCCTCACCTAAAGCAGATGGCACTATGTTTCTTGTTCAGTCTGCAGAACCATGAGGTAAATTAAAGGAAAATAAAAATAAATTACCCAGTCTCAGATATTCCTTTATAGCAACATAAAATGGACTAACAGAGAGTCATAAATGATTTCTGTCTACAGTGTCCAAGAACAAAGAAAAGTACATGAGACCTGCTATCGATCCTGTATTATTCACAGCAGATTTCTTTATAAGGCTATATGTAATATAAGGACAATCTTTAGTGTTCATGTTTAGATATAATGCTTTTCTAAAATTTTACTTAGCATAGTTTTGGACTTGGTTTTTGTTTCTGGTGAAGTCCCCAAAAGTAATTCTAATAAAAACAAAAACAGACAATAGGACTTAATTAAACTAAGGAGCTTCTACACAGAAAAAAAAAAAAAAAAAAAAAAACTATCAACAGAGCAAACAGACAATCTACAGAATGACAGAAGATATTTGTGAACTATGCATCCAACAAAGGCCTAATATCGAGAATCTATAAGGAACTGAAATCCACAAGCAACATACTGAATTTTAATTATGAGATATTTACTAACATTCTTTTGTGCTAAGATTATCCATATCATACTACTGCTAAAAATCTTTTTTGTATTTAATTTGTAAACATTTCCTAAAAATGTGTAAGTAGTTTAAATGATATATACTCTTCTCATTACAGTTGGCCTTGAACAACTCAGGGGTTAGGGGCACTGGCCTTCTCTTGTCCCCTAGCAGCAGTTAAAAATCTGCATGTAACTTTTTACTCCCATGAAACAATTACTAATAACCTACTGTCGATCAGATGTCTTCTGATCACACTGTAGATGACACATATTTTGTATGTTATATGTTTTGTATACTATAGTCATACAACACAGTAAGCTAGACAAAAGAGTTATTAAAAAGTTATACAGAAAAAATATATATTTAAATTATCACAATAAAGTCATATATTTTCATGTGAATAATTTTTTCGGGGGGTAGTATTCCAGAGTGTATTTTCTATTGGAATTATTAATTTACATTTTATTATTCAAGAGATATTTCCTTCTTGTTGGTTTGTAAGACTTTGTTTTTTTAAAAAAGTTAAATCAAAAACAGGGTTTCAATAGGAAGTTGGCAATACCAGCTAGATAATGACAGCTCCCAAAAGAGAGCATTTTGTGTATCAAGCAGATCAACATAGATTAATTATATTCTGAAAACTGAGATAAATAAAACAGATTAATAAATATGAGTGCAACATTTTGAAAATCAGAAAGTTTATTTTAATGAGTTAGTCAGAAGCTTTCATTAACAAAATGTACATTGAATTATTATTTTGAACAATACTGTGCTGAGAATGGAAAAATAGTAAAACTCATTGCTGATCTACAGATGTTTTGTATCATTTTTTAACTGTACACAAAAATTGATGCTGCTTCATTGTCTATAAACCAGCTGTAATATTTTGTTAAGACATCTGTAAATTCTTTGTAGAAAAAATAGTGAAATCAAAATGTATTTAACCTAAATGCAAATTATAGAAATTGAGTTTATAGTTATTTAATGAAAAAACAATAAAATAAAATATATACCTTTTCTCTACTGATAATACCTGAAAATTTGATGTAAAGATTTCAGGAACAGCACAAGAAAATATAAATTTTCTGCCTGCAATATTTTTCTTCTTTTTCACTGCATCAAATCTTTTCTTGTTCTGACCTGAGCATGTTCTTAACTGCCTATACTGCTGTAGAACAAAAAGTGCTGAATCATTCGTTCTAAATTTTTAATATAATTCAGCTAACTGGCAGCTCCTAAAGGCATGAGATTCCTAGCTGAAGTGAAGTAGTAATAAAAAAATTTTGTGAATAGAATGGCTCATTAAGTAGACACATTAATTACATGCTGCTTGAAGAAAGAGCAGTTAGCTGGTAGATCCCTTCTCCCATCTACTTCTCATTCCAGATCTGGGATGAATCCCCACATTTCCCAGAAGGCATTTGGTGTTGAAGCCCAAGCCTAGTGAAGCTCCTGGTCTTTTCTCTGCTGTCTCTAATGTTCCTTTACCCAGGCTAAGCTCTAGCCTTGATGTTCTCATCTGCTGGCTGTATCAGCTGATACATTTGTTGGTCTTTGGGGTACCCAATGGGCTGCTTGCAACAGCTTCCTAGTAGCAAGTGTCCTTCAGACATTGGGACACTGCACACCTTTGCCCTAATTTGCTCTAGCATTCTGCCATTTCCACACTACTTCCTGATTGGCATCATATTGGGCACAGTGATTCTCTAAGGTAGCTTGAAATTTTCTAATCTATGTTACAAGATTACAGAAGCAAACTTCTCTGGTCCAGAATTCTTCTAAACATATTTACCTGTTTCCTGTGTTCCTCTCACTACATCCCAGCTCCAGCTAAGAGTGGGGAGAAAGAGTATGCATCTGAAATCCTGTCATCCCCTCTCTCTTTCTCCTGAGTCTTTGGGAAACCAATGGACAATATATTTCATCTAGTGATGTCTTTCTTCGCATTTTTTGTGTCCCTTAAGACAGAAGTAAACTTGTTTAAAAGAAGAAATATATTTCAGGGCATATTTTAAAATATGGTCTTTGTTAAAATATAATTCTATTTTAAATATGTTTTACAATTTTGCTGTCCTTACCCCGTAGAAGGTCCTTTATGAAAAGGCCTTATATTCCTTTTCCATTTCTATTTCCTCAGTACCAGCAAAGCCAGGCACATAGTATGTCCTTAGAAACTTCAATAAGTGAATAAAAGAAAATGAAAAAGAAAGTATGCAATAGTCTAGCAGCCTCTAAAATAGCTTCCATGGATCCCGGCTTTCCTTGTCTGTGGGCTGGGCCTACTGGCAGGCATCCAACAAACACTGATAGAATCCCATTTCCAAGATTGGATTACAAAAAGACTGAGTTTCTCACCTTCACTCTCCATCTCTCTGCCCATCTCTTTCTCTCTCTCAGCTCTCACTCTGCCATGTCTTGAGTTATCCTATTAAGAAGCTTACTGGCAAGGATCTGATGTCTCAGGCTAGTGAAGACCTGATGCCTATCAACAGCCACATAAGTGAGAATGGAGGTATATCCTCCTCTAGTCTAACCTTGAGATACATGTCTTGTTTGGTACCTTGATTTCTGCCTGTGAGAGACTCATGCAGAGGACACAGCAAAAGTGTATTCTGATTCTGACCCACGGATTGTGGTACAATAAACACTTACTGTTTTAAGCCACTAAATTTTGGAGTAATTTTAATATAGAAACAGATAATGAATACAAATCTGTAGAGCCTTAAGAATGTACAGATCAAGAAAAAATTACCTTAGGAATTCTTACCTTCTATATAAACCCCATTGCTAATGTGTTATATATTTGTCCTGATTGAGATTATAAGGATTTAAGTGCTTATTGGTAATGTGATACATTATCCAATCCTTCTATGCAAATAATATGCTTGTCTAAATGCTTTGCTGGATACCCTTGATGAGCAGTTGCCTTGTGTGCATGACTGTGATTAAAGGTACTTCAGACATCTTTAGAAAAATGATTAAAAACAGGGAGACTTCTTTGAAAAATATGAGGAACAAATAAACTTTCAAAGGTACATAGCAAAAAAATTATCAATTGAGTGACGGAAGGCAAAAAGCCCACGCCATAAAAGGCAGGAAATAACTCTGTGGCATGTACCTTCAGGGCATCTCAACGGGCCAGCTGAGGCCTAACTCTGCTACTTGATTTGTCCTCTGAAAGGAGGCCAGGCAATGGCCATTTCAGTCCAAGAATAACTCATGCCACATCATGTCAGGAAGTTGTCCTCAGAAACCTGTGTGGTTCTATTTTTAAGAAGAAGTTCTCTATCTCTATTAGTGGGGGCTGTGGGAAGAAAGCAGGAAGCTTACATGTTTTCTGTATTAGCTAACACGTGCCAAATAATGTACTCTGCTTTAAGAACTTCTTTAATTTGTCCCCACTGTGGAGAGGAAAATATAAATGATGGTGGATACAGAGAAGAGTAACTTACTTGTTAGAGAGTTAGAATTAATCTGGAAAGCATTTATAGTTCAGTTTCCAATAACAGTAGTATAGCCACTAGGAATGTTGGCTCTTCATCAGTGGACCAGTAAGGGGACCAGATGAATGATGCTGATTCTCATCTAATCAGACCTTCAAATAAAAATCTCCAAACAAATATCGAGACATTATTAACTCACTTTTGGGCTGGAGAATTAAGATGGGGAAATGACTGATAATATCTACATGGTGCATCTAGATCCAATCCAAGTAACTGGGATTCAGAATAGTGGTCAATATTTTCCCATTAGGAAGCTGGACTGATGTCAGGAAACTAAGTCCACCTGTATTATCATAGGACATGATTGTAGAGTTAGGAAGAAAGAGTGGCTGAGAGTGCATAGGCTGCTGGATACTGGCCTTATATGAATCAATTTCGCTATAGTACTCACTTAATAATTTATAACACATTCCTAGGTTTGGTCAAGACCAGCTCGGACTCTGTTGACAGAGGTTCTACAAATATAAGGCCTGGCAACTGGAAAAATAACTAGAGGAGGGAGACTTAACACCTGACATTTTTTATTTTATATCTAAAATCTTCTAAAACTTTTAAATCCATTTATACTATATGCAAATGTACTTTGAAAATGAGAAATAGTTTGATATTCCCAGAACATCATGACAGCACAAATAAATATTTATTGACATCACCTTAACCTTTTTATTGCTCAAGGATAGTACCTAACCAAGCCCATAAATACCTGAAGCACTTCTGAGTTAGCTTAGTAAGAACTTAAAAAATTAGATACCTAAATCCAACTCAAGAGTCATTTGAAGGCTCTTAATACCTGAGTTGAATTTAGATATCACCAAAACTTTGTTTCTTAATTTTTTTTCCTGCATCTTTTTCCACTCTGTCGTTGCTCCTTGTGTTTTGAAACCAGATTTGCACAAGTCTCTCATATGGAGTGGTCTCTGCCCAGAGACTGAAAGTCACTGCCATCCTGTGCAGTGGTAAGCACTAATGGTTGATGTTTTTTTTTAAAAAAAGTGTTTAATTATACTTGTTAAAGACAGAAAAGTAGATTTATTCTAGAGGGGCTATGATGATAGGTATAGGGGCCACTGCAATAGGGTCTTGTGGTAGGGGAAAGATTGTGCTTGACTCCAAATCCAGTAAGGGCAAGTTTGGATTTATAACCAAGCAGCAGGGTGGGAAGTAAGAGGAAACATCAGGAGTAAGGGAGATTCTTGCTTAAAGCTCCTCCTGGGCTTCCTTTACCATCACTGTATGTTCTGTTTGTTAACTACCATGCTCCTCTTCCATTCTTTTCCTCTTGTGGTTTTAAAATCATCTTGAACAAGTTTGAGAGGCAAATGGCAATAGACGCAGAAATCTCGTAAAATTTGAGTGCTGGACTGAGAACCAAAATTCACCATTTACAGTATTGTTTTTATAAGGGAGGAAATACATTCAAAATTCAAATAATAAACATACAAATGAATATTTGAAGACAACTAAATTGTCTGAATTAATCTGTCCTTTATTAACTTTAATTATCATCTTTCCAAACTGAAGAATCATGAATGCACTCCTAAAACTATATATAAATTTTATTATTAGAAACTTAAAGTCATCATCAAAAGTACTATAGCTGTATGAAAAATAAAAGGTTAATTATGTTTTCATGTATTTATCAAAATCTTTCTTGTACCTATTTTCAATTTTATAAATATAAATCCCATTTATCACTAGTTTAAATTAAATTAACATTTTCTTATTTGTTGGCATAAGGCTGAATTTTTACATTCAATGAGAGAACTCCTAATTCTCTCAAGTAAATATCTACATTTCACTTATTATATTATTT
This sequence comes from Hylobates moloch, assembly GCF_009828535.3. Classification (NCBI taxonomy): domain Eukaryota; kingdom Metazoa; phylum Chordata; class Mammalia; order Primates; family Hylobatidae; genus Hylobates; species Hylobates moloch. The sequence goes on along the minus strand of NW_026652277.1, from coordinate 100,803,072 downwards.
TTGTAAACACTTAAAAAACCTTTTTATTTAGAATACAGTTGAAGTGGGTATTTATAATACCCACTGTGTTGAATCTGTATTTATAAATCTCAAAAGATTTACAAGGCACACCATGATTCTTGAATAGCTAATGTTCATTAAAATTGAGGCACTTGCTATTTCTACAGGAACTAGAACTCCTTACAATCAGCCTCACCAAACGGTACTCTGTGCTGTTTAAAATATTAGGCTAGCTGAGAGCTGAGGGAGGGTGACACTGTTGCCATTATGTAAACATATTCCATACCACCAAACTTTTAAATTTTTCCTTCTATTCCATGATTTTTAAATGTCTATTTAATCTATATATTTGAAAAGCAAATTACTTTCTTTTTTAACTGATTAGGGATCAACTGCATGTGAAAAGTTCAAGGGCTAATTTTGGATAAAGATGATGTCTATATGATTATATTCACTATATAAATAGTGATGGGTTAAATAAAGACTATCTGGAAATATTTTCATTAACTAATCTATAAATAAATAAAAGTCAAATTTCAAAAGATAGTCTCTAGAATCTGGGCAATGGCATGAGGAATGTCAAATATTTAATCATAATGTTAGATTTATATTTTATTTTAGACAAAGAATAAAATATAATAGAAACTAAATGATAGTTCAATAGCTGACATAGTGTAGTAAGTAGGTTTTACAAAGGCACATTGATATTTTACTCAATTACCAGATTAATAAGGATTTTTGATTATCATCTTACTGGTGTGTGGACATTAACCAATATTAAGTTGTGTATGAAATAATGGCTTGTAATAAAATCAGAGGCACAGATTTTAATTAGTTATTAAATGTTCAGTTCTTTAATCAACATTTTATGGTTAAACTGATAGTTAAGGATAAAAGCCTCAGGCTTTTAAAATGAATACTATTTTTAAAAATTATATGTATGCATAAGATCTTTAAATTAGAGAACTCAAATTTCTTAATAGTTAATCACATTTGATTTTATAATATGAAATTTATAGAGTATATAGTAGCCACTTCATAAATATTTGTTGAATTAATGGACGATTTTAATATTGATAGTCAATTGTAGTAGTTGCTTTGGAGTGGAATACAATTATTTTCAGAATTGAAGAATTTATAATATTTCTGACCTCTAGATCTCATCTTCCTATTCTCCCCCACTATCAACACTAACACTTTCAAGTACACGCACGTAAACCCTTGCACCTGAACAATGTAAAAGATGCTTTAACGAGACATTCAGCTTATTGAAAACTTGAAAACTGCTGTTTGTCCAACTGATCCCTAAGGAAAGGACATGGGGGAGATATGTATTTGTCACTGAGTTTTCCTTAAATTTGGAGGAGGTGGTAGACAGGTATGAAAACAATGAAGGACTTTCAAATGTATAGTAAGGCTTTTTCAGTAGAGCAACTAAGTTGTGTATAAGGGAGGCAAATCCAATTAAGCTGATTCGAGTTGTTTTGTTGAGGAGTCTTGAAAAATGTTGGTGAGGTAAGTAACTTAGTATTTTTAACGTTTATTTTACTATAAGGAAAGAAAAAATAAAAAATCTTCCAAAAGAAAATAAGCAATGTGTTTCAAGTTAGTTGAGGCGGGAGGCGAATGCATTGTTGAATCTCTAGTGCCTAACAGCGCCTGACACAAGGAGAGCTCAATACTGGTGACCTGAGGTAAGCTGGTAACTCAGAGGAGTACTGCATAGCGGGTAAGAGCACAGATTCAGGATCCTCACTGCCTTGGTTTAAATTTAGTTCAACCACTTAGTAGCTATGTGATCTTAGGCAATTTCCCCATTTATAGAAAGGAAATAATAATATTGTCAAGATTAAATGAGTGAATATATGTAAGGTGTTTAAAGCTGTGCTGGCACATTAAGTGCTATATTAAGTTTTGTATATCAATTTTTCTCTTCTGCAAATTAAAGACTGTTTCCATAGAACTGTAAAGGAACTTGACAAATAAATAGTAGGAGATCTTTTTTTTTCTTGGAGGATTTGTTTAAATGCTGATTGAAATCAGAGTTATCAAAAGAGCTTAGTGATAAAATGTGGGACCTAATTCAGAGAAAAATATGGTAAATTATTCAGAAAACTCCTTGTTCAAGAGGCCAAAAAGATCATGTGCCATTGACTTAAAGGTATCCTTATCAGATATTATAGTTCTATATAGAACTATCTATGAATATATATGTGTGTATACACATGTATAGGTTGTTTGAGTATGTCATTAATTCTAATTTTTAGTCACAAAATTTTATAAATGTAAAAACAAAGAGATTATTTAGCCAGATTAGTTCATTTTCCATGTAAGAAAATGGTCAGTGAAGGTAGCCAATACTTCAAGGACATGCAGTCAAGAATCTGAATAAGCCCTGGGTCTTAGGACAATACACTTTTTATTACGACATGCTGCCATTCAATCACAGAACTTTTTTCTTAGCTAACAGGTAGTGCTCTCAGAGGAAAATAGAACTTGTAAATATTATTTGTTTTAAGCCCCATAAATCTTCCTTTCTCATGTCTTAAAAATAATTTTGTTAGTTATATAAAAATTATAAATTTGTTATACAGTATTAAGCAATATAGAAAAGTAAGAAGTTTATTCGATCAACTGAAATCCTATAACCCAAAATAGTAATCATTAATAGAAAATTAATATCCCATTTATCAATTCTGGCTTTTGTTGCAATTGCTTTTGGCATTTTTGTCATGCAGTCTTTGCCCATTCCTATGTCCTGAATGGTACTGCCTAGGTTTTCTTCTAGGGTTTTTATGGTTTTGGGTTTTACATTCAAGTTTTTAATCCACCTTGAGTTAATTTTTGTATAAGATGTAAGGAAGGGGTCCAGTTTCAACTTTCTGCATATGGCTGGACAGTTTTCCCAGCACCATTTACTGAATAGGAGATCCTTTCCCCATTGCTTGTTTTTGTCAGGTTTGTCAAAGATCAGACGGTTGTAGATGTGTGGTGTTATTTCTGAGGTCTCTGTTCTACTCCATTGGTCTATGTCTGTTTTGGTACCAACACCATGCTGTTTTGGTTACTGTGGCCTTGTAGTATCCTTCCAGACACCTTTCTGAAGATAAATACAGATACAAAACCAGATAGCAAGATACATAGCCATTGTTTTACATAAATGCTATAGTATTTCTATATATTAGTATACAGTTAATATATATTTTAAAATTAAGTTGTTAAATATATTTAAACTTCATTTGCATTTAATTTGAAAAATCAGCTAATTTAAAATGAAGGGAATTGTTGAAATATAGCCTATCTTCTCAAAACTTGATGTCTTAATTTTGATTCATGTCTCGCTTGACTGAAATTTGTTATTACATTATTGGAGACTTGGTTGCAAACATATAAATTGAATTGACTAGGTAACATGAGAGAATAAATTTATTTTAAAAGCATTGAGTAATTCACAGAATTTACAGAATGATTGGAGAACTTGGCTCAGGCAGGAGTCAAGGGTGGCCAGGCATTGACAAGTTGCTGCTGTGTGATCAGTCTCCTCCATAGTTAGCCGGGAAGATACTTGCCACTGCTTGGATCATTGACATGATTCGATACACATTGAAATGATAATGTACTTTGATGCCCTTGCAAATTCATTTCCATGCTTCTGGAAAGTTATTTCCATGTAATAATATATCTCTTCTTCTACTCCAAAGTCCATGAAAATACCTAAATGTCCCTATTACATACATTACATTCAATAGTCTTGGTTGTGGGTGGGAGAATTTAGCTATGCTTCTTACACATGCCCATGGTCCAGCTGTCAGGGGATGGGTAAAGGAAACATTTAATACTTTCTATATTCTGCAGATAAGACAAATCCCATCTTTCTAGGATTTCTTTAAAATAGGAAGTTTGTTCATGTGCAAGACTTACAGATTGACAATTATCTACCAAAATAGTAAATTACTTTTTTTGAGCATTCAAAATTGTAGTATTTTCTTTTTTGAATGGTGATTACTCTTTGTTACATTAAACTCTTATTGTACTTTGACTTGGCTATTTGTTAACTTCTTGATTTATACATGCCCTTCAGATTTTGAAGATAATGTACCATTATCATCTGTCATCAGCATGATACTAGTTCTTTTATTACAGCTTCTCTGTTCAAGGTGACTTGTTTTTCTCACTAAGTATTCCTTATCCTTGAACATCACAACAGAATGAGAAAATGTGTTTCCTGGGGTATGATTAACAACATTTTTTCTAGAACACAATATATCCTTTCAATCTGCAGATTTTATTTTTCCCCTTTCATTTGGGTAAATATTCTCTACTGGAAGTATGCACAGTCTTTGTTGAAGGACCCTGTTTTTGGTTTTGTTTTGTTTTGTTTTTTTGAGACGGAGTTTCCCTCTTGTTGCCCAGAATGAAGTGCAATGATGTGATCTCGGCTCATGGCAACCTCTGCCTCCCAGGTTCCAGCAATTCTCCTGCCTCAGCCTTCTGGGTAGCTGGGATTACAGGCATGTGCCACCACGCCCGGCTAATTTTGTATTTTTAGTAGAGACAGGGTTTCTCCATGTTGGTCAGGCTGGTCTCGAGCTCCCGACCTCAGGTGATCCGCCCGCCTTGACCTCCCAAAGTGCTGGAATTACAGGTGTGAGCCACCGCACCTGGTGGACACTTTTTAAATGAAATTTAAATTTCATTTAAATCGTGAAATATCCTGTATCAGAGTTCAATACACCAAATTGGACATTTACCTTAGACCCATACTTTCCAAATTAACTTATCCTCAAAGTTCATCATGAAAAATGACAAGTCATGGTGATTTTTTTCTTTCCTCTGTAGATTCTAGATATTTTGTCAAAGCTAGGTTAAGGTATATACCTTAGTGATTTTCCACTTGATTTTTCCGACTCTAGACTCACTTTCTTCTGTTTCTTTTCTCCCATTTTTGGATATATTATAGAACAGTACCAGAATGTTGCCTTCTTGTTGTTCAGTTCCTGCAAGGTATGGGTAGGTTGAAAAGCCTATACCTTCTGGGATTTTTATCTTCTATTTTTTAAAAAATTAGGTCAAGAAGTTTTTATCTCTTTTTATATCCGCTTTTTGAAGATAAAATTTGAACAGTTTTGCCTCTTACTCTTTCAATTCCATGAAGTGATGGAGAAAGAACATTTGTAATTTCTCTTTACAGTGCTATTTTTTACTAAGAAAGTAGAACTTCTCAAGAATTTTGTATGTGCATTCACTTTGTTATTACAATTGTAAGTTAATTTTGCTTTATATTCAGATAGTTTCCGTGTTCATAGTCAGGTCTTGATGTAGTTAACAATCAAGCCTTGAGCTTTCCATTATTGTTAAAATGATTATAAGTATGAAGTATGCACTTAAGTATTGAAATTTTCTTTGGGGAGGGTATGCAATAATTGTTTTTTCTAAATAAACCTGATGTCATTCTTTGCTTTCTATCATAAATAAGAATCCTTGTAGATTACATATTGTATATTAGGCCTGCTCTGAACTGTTGGTAGGCAGGCATATCTTTAAGAATGCTTCTACAATTCATAGAAGATTTTTCATCTTTGTTGATGCACTTGTTCAAAGTTTCCTTTAAACACAGTGTATTTAAATGATTTTAAAAAGAGATTTGCTTTTCTTTCTACAATCCAAAAAATCCTTGCTCTCTATTTTGTACTCCAAGAAATGATCTATTAGCTTGGAACTTCAGTTCTCTATAAAAACAATAACCTGCATTTCACTAACCTACAAGTGCTGTTTATACTTCCAGTAAATAGTTTTATGTTAACAATATGTTATCTAGATTATCGTAATGAAGGTTGTAATGATGTAGGACATTTTAAAGAAATTTTAAATATTCCTTTAGTATATAAATTAACTGTATTAGAAAGTTTAAATTCTTACTTATTTGAAAACTAAATTATATTTGTTGTGATGGCTTTCTTGATGTGTCAGCTCAGCTAGTCTACAGCCCCCAGGGATTCGATCAAATACAAATCTAAAGGTGTCTCTAATGGGATTTTGCAGATATGCTTAAAATTCTTGATCAGTTGAATTTAAGTAAGGGATATATAAGAGCAAATATTCTGGTTAGTCTTCTTGGGTCTAACTTAATCAGTTGGAGGCCATAAAAATAGAGAATTAAGAGAGAAAGAGACTGACTGACCGACCAGCCAACCTTCGTTGTCTGTGGACAACAGATTTGGTCTATTCCTGAGGAGCTTGAGCTAGTGGGGTTCTAGACCCCCTACCTGCTCCCTCCAAATAGTTCTTCATTTATTTAATTTACACATAGAGCTTCTATGTATGATTTAGTTTGAGAAAAACACTAATTTAACACATATTCATTCTCTCTCTGTCTATATATGTATATAGACATGAAATATATTTTTTTCATGTCTATATATATAGAGACATGGCATAAAATACACACTGATGATGACTGTAGAAAAGAAAAACCTCTGCCCTAAGAGGCTCGCATTCTGAAGTTGTATTTGGCAAATACATTACTAAACTTGTTGGGTTAGAGGGATATAATTAAGGAACAAAAGGAATACAGATGGAAAAATAGGTAGGACTTAGATTGTGAAGAGTCTGGAGTTCCAGGTTGTAGCTCCTGAAATATTACCCTAACAATGAGGTGAAGACATGGAGAACAATTGAAAGTAACTGCAGCCTTGTGAAGAGGAAATGATCAGTAAATAAAATGGGTCAAGTGGCATATTAGCTTTCTTCTGTGGCTGTAATGAATTTTCATAAACTCAATATCTTAAGGCAAAACAAATCTATTGTCTTATAGCTCTGTAGGTCAGGAGTCTGATGTGAGTCTCACTGAGCTAAAGTCAAAACAGAGCTGCCTGCCTCTCTGGGGGCCCTGGGGAAAAATGTTTCCTTGTCTTTTCTAGCTTCTAGAGGCCCACTAGGAACAAGATTCCATCCCTCCACACAGGACATTATCTGATCCATATATTTGGGCTCTCTGTAATTTCCAAACAGGTTCCCATGGGTGCCCACACCTCAGCATCATAGAAGACCCAGGGCAAGAAATAAGAATCAAGAAGTGCACTTCTAACGCAAGGCACTGTCAGCTTGCACCTGTGTGAAGCTAATAGATGCCTGAGTGAAATAGGTTGCTATGGTTGTGGCTAGATTAATAGGGCAAGAGGATTAATTATGAAGTAATTTCTAAAAGATGTGCAATACTCTCCTTATATGGCACCTTTCATGTCTGTTTGTGCCCTTCGTTAGATCCAGACTATCACATACAGTCTTATTCCAGGGGATAGCCAGCAACAATATTCATTAATACTGAATGAAAGAAGACTAATAAACCAAACTACAGTCCTTATTGCTGTAGCTGGTCCTCAGGCTGTTAAGTGCTTTTAATCACCTGGCTCTTCTGTCACTGATTCTGGATATTCTTTGCCTTCCAATATAGCATTTGAACAAATAAGTGTTGCTGTTCTGCTGTGGCACCTGGACCCTCATTCTTAAATGTCCTGAGCTCTTAGTTGAGTCACTCTTTTTTGTGTCATGATTTTTTTTTTCTTTTGAGACAGAGTCTTGCTCTGTGGCCAGGCTACAGTGCAGTGGCACAATCTCGGCTCACTGCAATCTCCGACTCCCTGGTTCAAGCAATTTTCCTGCCTCAGCCTCCCGAGTAGCTGGGATTACAGACATGCACCACCACACCCAGCTAATTTTTGTACTTTTAGTGGAGATGGGTTCTCACCATGTTGGCCAGGATGGTCTCGATCTCCTGACCTTGTGATCTGCCCGCCTCGGCCTCCCAAAGTACTGGGATTACAAGCATGAGCCACCATGCCCGGCCTGTGTCGTGATTTTTTAAATAGCTCTTTAAACATTATCTCTGGGCATAGAAAGTTCAAGGTCATTCTGATGAAGCTCCTGGCTGCCATATACACTCCTCTCATCTCTCATTTTTAGCAGCAACTGTATGTCCTTGTGGTCATCAGTTAAATAGTTCCTTTCTTTGCCTGTTAATCTAGGCAGGGATCCAGTTGATCTAAAATCTGGGAACCAGGACAAAGTCAGGTAGAATATACGGTTGCAAGGACAGAAAAATAAATTCAGCAAGTTGAGTCACAGGAAGTGATGGTGAGAAGTCCCAATGCCACTTCTTCCCCTTGGTTCTGGACTCATGAGTTCTAGCTACTTGCAACACAACACTATGTATCAGCAGTTGGTTGAGAATAATCACTCATCATGGAGGACAAGGCTCAACCTGCCAGAGGTTGTTCCTAAGCTGTTACCTTAGCTTAACCTTTACAAGACATTCATTGTTTTGTCACATAGGCTGCTTCTTGGTGAAGGTATATACTAAGAGAAATATACCCCATAGACACACACCTATTGTTGCAACTCCTTTGTTTTAAAACAAATCCCTTACACTGAGCCGATATGGTGTGATATATCATGACAAAAAAATCCGTCAGGCAGTATGTAAGCTCTCAGGTGAGGATAATGGTGGGGGCAGTAGGGGCAGGTAAAACAGATCCATAATTATATGTTATCTGTACTCAGAATAAATAGCCATTCCACCCAGCATAGGAGGGGTTTGATATAATACTTATGCCTGCCATAAAATGACCTTGACTTCTCCAGGAATTGTGCCATATTGAGAGTTTACCATAAGTCTTTGCTACTAACTGAGCTTTGTTAGTGGCAGTAGCTAGATTAGCCTTGACAAGAAGGTGCACAGTTGGGTCCATGACTTGATTCCTATAGCTGTGCCTTCTCTGTACTTTGGACTATTGTATCAGCACAGGAGAGACTGGCTCTCACCCAAAGGATGAGCCATTCTGTGCATATAGTTATTCAGTGACCTATTTTGTGGTGGGTGCTCTGTGATGAGCATTAATATGAGACACAAAAATCTGCATATTCTGTGTCCACTCCTGTAAGTCCCTTCCCATGCCTTTTCTAGAAATTTCTTGTGAGCTGTCTTCCCAAACTATTTGTTTCAGTATCTCAGTCAACAAACCAAGGCATTTTATCCCATCCAGGATGCTACGTATATATGTGCCTCTGTTAATGTCTTCCTTCATATATAATAAACTGGTAATAGTAAATAAAGTGCTTTCCTGGGCTCTGTGAACTGTTCTAGCAAATGATTGAACTTGAAGTAGGGGGTCGTGGGAACCCCCACATCATATGCAAGTCACACAGAAGTGCAAGTACCTTGGGTACTCAGCACTTGAAACTGGTATCTGACATGAGGGCAGTCTTTTGTTACTGACCCTTAAATCTCTATAGAGTCTGATGCTAACTCTAAGCAGTTAGTGTCATATTTGAATTACGTTGTGAGGCACTCATTTGGTGTCCAGAGAGTTGGAGAATTGGTTGTTAGTGTGGGAAAACCTAAACATTTCGTATCAGAAGAATTATAAGTAAAAACAGCTCATATTCACATTGCTTTTGAAAATAACTTGCTGCCTCCTGGCTTCTTTCTGCCTTTCTAAAATTCCATAATTCTCCTTTTTTCTTTCAGTTAACCATACTTTATGGAAGCAAGCAACAGCAGAGCTTCCTACAGATATTAAGGCTCTTCTTGTTAGTGTATTCTATATTGCATTAGGTAAGAAGTTGTCCTATAGGCCAATCTAGAAAACATAGATGATGAATGCTTCTGATCTCATGTAATAATGAGCCTAAACTTTTAGAATCTATTTGAGCCTTCTGTTTTCTTCAATATTAGGCAAATCAATTTTAGTATCACCATATTACTTATTGTAGGTTATATCTCAAGAAGCCATTGAATCCTTGTATTAGTCTGGTTGAGTTGCTGTAACAAATACCACAGACCGGGTGGCTTAAACAATGCAAATTCTCACTGGGTCCCCTCGTGGCCTTCCTCAGTGCACATGTGACGAGATATGGTGTCTCTTCCTCTTATAAGGCCAGGAGTTCTATTAGATTATGGCCCCATCTTTATGACCCGATTAACCTTAATTACTTAAGACTCATCTCCAAATATAGTCACAATGGGGCTTAAGATATGAATTTGTGGGGAACACAATTCAATCAATTACAAGTCTATTAGGACTAGATTTAGTTGTCCTTCCCAGAACATTGAGTTGCAGGTCAAGGATGAATGCCTAAATGTCAATAAATTCTCTTCCATCTAGCTCTTAATACATTACCAATACCTCCTCTCAAATCAATGCCTAAAATATTCACTCTTGCCTTGCTCTCCTAATAACTATATCTTGATAAGTGAAGACAGGATATGAATAAAATAGTGTCAAATAATTGAACCAACTTCCACCTTGAAAGCAATAAAACAACAAAAATTTACAGGACTATATATGTTTGGAGTGGCTTCAGGATGATCAACAAAGTCTACCAATGATTTTGAGCTGTCATAAAAAGTGGTATTAAATACAACTAAGTTCAAGAATATTTAAATGAAAAATGAAAACAAAAACCTGAAAGACACAACAATTGAATTTATTAATAAGTTATTCTTTTAACTTAAAAAAGTAAAATACTTGCTTATTGAAACAAATTGACCAAATATAGAGCTACATGAGGACAACTAATAGTTTCTCCTCACATACCCCTTCCAATCTACATTTATAAGTAAATATATTAACAATTTTATGTATATCATATTTTGCCTTTCACTTAACCCACAGAATGTGTGTATGTATACACATATTTACATATATTTGTATGTAATAGTGGGATATTTATTGAATTGAGGGATATCTATTCATATCCCTCTTTACTTTTTAACAAAATAAAATCAATGCACAGTGATTTGTATTTTACATATTTTGCTAAGTTACTGCCTTTGGATATAGTTTATGATTTAAAAATAGGTCCATGAAAATCAATATATTGAGAGATATCTGAACTCCCATGTTTGTTGCAGCACTGTTTGCAATAGCCAAAATTTGGAAGCAACCTAAGTGTCCATCAATAGATGAAGGAATAATGAAAATCTGGTACTTATACATAGTGGAGTACTACTCAGAAATACAAAAAAATTGGATCCTGTCATTTGCAACAACACAAATGGAACTGGAGGTCATTATGCTAAGTGAAATAAGGCAGGCACAGAAAGACAAATATTACTTGTGGGATCTAAAAATCAAAACAAATAAACTAATAGAGATAAAGAGTAGAACGATGATTACCAGAGGCTGTGAAAAGTAGTGGGAGGGTAGAGGGGGACAAGTGAGGTTGGATAATGGGTACAAAAAAAAGAAAGAATGACTAAGACCTAGTATTTGAGAGGACAACAGGGTGACGATGGTCAATAATAATTTAATTGTACATTTTAAAATAATCAAAAGAGTATAACTGGATATTTTGTAACACAAAGGATAGATGGTTGAGCGGATAAGTACCACATTTTACATGATGTGATTACTACGCATTGTGTACCTATATCAAAGTATCTCATGTACCACATAAATATATACACCTACTGTGAACCATCAAAAATTAAAATTAAAAATTAAAAAGAAATGATTCCATGATTAAAAAGAAATGATTCCCATCCTTTGATGTATCAGATAACTTTCAGATTGTTATTTTTAAAATAATAAATAATATATTCACTGAACTTCTTTGTACATGTATTCTAATATACTGAAGCTTTTATTTCTGAAAAACATATTTCTAAGAGTGGGATTGCTAGGTCAAAAGAAATGAGTATTTTACACTTTAATAGGTGTGTCAAATCATTTTTTAAAAAGGTTATTGTAATTCACACTTCTACCTTGATAACAATAAATAATTATAATAGCAATAATAAATAAAATTAATAAAGTAATAAATCAAGATAAAATTATATATTTCTACACATTTCTAACAGATATATGTACAATCTGTCAGTATTAGTTGACAGAAAAATAATTACTGCTGATTAAAAATTGCTATTTAAAAAGTAATTAATGATAAATTATGTTTTGTCCAATCTTGAAATTTGTTAATGCTTTGGTTTCAGAGCCAAAAAAAGAAGAGCATATCTTGTTAAAAGACCTAATATTTCTATGTAAAGATAATTTTAAAAGGCAGCAAAACTAGCACATTACTCATCAGATGCCGCTGTTTTTATGAGTTAATGTTAGTAAGTAAAATTTTTAAACATCATAATAAATAGCTATGGTAATTTTTTGGTAAGCATTTGCATAAAAATTGTTGGGTCTATGTAATAGCAAAGTGTTTAGTACAAGTATTTAAAATTGTAATATATATCTCATTTTTTAACTATTTGTACCAGATAGTTGTTTGTACCAAATACAGATATATAGATTATGCTTATTGAAAATTATGGCTCAAAACATGAAGTATTCTATTCATTTTTTTCTGTATATATTTTTGTACATTTTAAACCATTTTGCTTTATTACAAAACATATACTACACACACAGGTTCATGGTAAATTATATTTAACAGTTTCATAATAATTTAAGATAATTGGACTTAAAACTGTAACATATGAAATCAGCTATTTGCAAAAACAGCAACTAACATCCCCATGCTAATACACAGTTCATTGCCATGAGAAAAACCCTTCCTAAATGAAATCAGAATAAAAAACGCATTGCTGAAATGTAGTCAAGGAACTTAATGAATAAACTTTAGACAGCATTAATGCAATACTACTGATGTACAAGAAAGACAATCTAATCTACCTTGTTTTAGCATTTTGGAAGATAAATAACAATATGCTGAGTGAAGGCAGAAATTCTATATAGAGTCCACCAAAAGGATAATAAAACAGCAAGAACACACAAGAGTAGTTTCAGGGCTATCCAAGGACAGTGACGTACATCTCTTGTGGCTGCCTCAGACCATTGCAATCTTTTAACCCTATTATGATCATCTTCCTGGTTGCTCTTGCTCATCAAGCAATATTCTGATGATACCTGCTCCACATAAAGCTTTATTGCTGAAGTGAAGATATACTGACCAGCTGATAACAACGTTCTTGAGCATTAGAAGTTCTATTTCATTTGAATTAATGCATTAGCAATCTGTTTTATAGATGAGTCTTTTGTGAGCTTGATTAATGGGAGTTTATCACTGAGCCTGATACATTCTGAGTGTCCTGGCAAAATCAAATTCTTTTTTTTCTTATTCTTTCTTTTTCATTATTGTACTTTAGTTCTGTGATACATGTGCAAAATGTGCAGGTTTGTTATATAGGTATACACATGCCATGGTGGTTTGCTGCACCCATCGACCCATCATCTCCATTAGGTATTTCTCCTAATGCTATCCCTCTCATAACCCCTCTCCCCCCGACAGGCCTCAGTATGTGATGCTCCCTTCCCTGTGTCCACGTATTCTCATTGTTCAACTCCCACTTATCAGTGAGAACATGCGGTGTTTGGTTTTCTGTTCTTGTGTCAGTTTGCTGAGAATGATGGTTTCCAGCTTCATCCATGTCCCTGCAGAGGACATGAACTCATCATTTTTTATAGCTGCATAGTATTCCATGGTGTATATGTGCCACATTTTCTTTATCCAGTCTATCATTGATGGGCATTTGGGTTGGTTCCAAGTCTTTGCTATTGTGAACAGTGCTGTAATAAACATATTTGTGCATGTTTCTTTATAGTAGAATGATTTATAATCCTTTGGGTTATCTCCAGTAATGGGACTGCTGGATCAAATGGTAGTTCTGGTTCTAGATCCTTGAGGATCACCACATTGTCTTCCACAATGGTTGAACTAATTTACACTCCCACCAACAGTGCAAAAGCATGTCTATTTCTTCACATCCTCTCCAGCATCTGTTGTTTCCTGACTTTTTAATTATCTCCATTCTATTGGTGTGAGATGATATCTCATTGTGGTTTTGATTTGCATTTCTCTGATGGCCAGTGATGATGACCTTTTCTTCATGTGTTTTTTTGGCTGCATAAATGTCTTCTTTTAAGAATTGTCTGTTCGGAGCGGGGTGGAGCCAAGATGGCCGAATAGGAACAGCTCCGGTCTCCAGCTCCCAGCCCCAGCGACACAGAAGACAGATGATTTCCGCATTTCTGCTGGAGGTACCGGTTTCATCTCACTAGGGAGTGCCTAACAGTGGGTGCAGGACAGTCGGTGAAGCGCACTGTGCGCGAGCCGAAGCAGGGCGAGGCATTACCTCACTCGGGAAGCGCAAGGGGTCAGGGAGTTCCCTTTCGTAGTCAAAGAAAGGGGAAACAGACGGCACCTGGAATATCGGGTCAGTCCCACCCCAATACTGCGCTTTTCCAATGGGCCTGGAAAACGGCACACTAGGAGATTGTGTCCCGCACCTGGCTCGGAGGGTCCTGTGCCCACGGAGTCTCGCAGATTGCTAGCACAGCAGTCTGAGATCAAGCTACAAGGCGGCAGCGAGGCTGGGGGAGGGGCGCCCGCCATTGCCCAGGCTTGCTTAGGTAAACAAAGCAGCCAGGAAGCTCGAACTGGGTGGAGCCCACCACAGCTCAAGGAGGCCTGCCTGCCTCTATAGGCTCCACCTCTGGGGGCAGGGCACAGACAAACAAAAACTCAGCAAGAACCTCCACAGACTTAAAGGTCCCTGTCTGACTGACAGCTTTGAAGAGAGTAGTGGTTCTCCCAGCACGCAGCTGGAGATCTGAGAACCGACAGACTGCCTCCTAAAGTGGGTCCCTCACCCCTGAGCAGCCTAACTGGGAGGCACCCCCCCAGTAGGGACAGACTGACACCTCATTCAACCGGGTACTCCTCTGAGACAAAACTTTCAGACGAACTATCAGACAGCTGAATTTGTGGTCTCACAAAAATCCGCTGTTCTGCAGCCACCGCTGCTGACACCCAGCCAAACAGGGTCTGGAGTGGACCTCTAGTAAACTCCAACAGACCTGCAGCTGAGGGTCCTGTCTGGTAGAAGGAAAACTAACAAACAGAAAGGACATCCACACCAAAAACCCATCTGTACATCACCATCATCAAAGACCAAAAGTAGATAAAACCACAAAGATGGGGAAAAAACAGAACAAAAAAACTGGAAACTCTAAAAAACAGAGCACCTCTCCTCCTCCAAAGGAATGCAGTTCCTCACCAGCAACGGAACAAAGCTGGATGGAGGATGACTTTGATGAGTTGAGAGAAGAAGGCTTCAGACGATCAAACTACTCTGAGCTACGAGAGGAAATTCAAAACAATAGCAAAGAAGTTAAAAACTTTGAAAAAAAATTAGAAGGATGGATAACTAGAATAACCAATGGAGAGAAGGGCTTAAAGGAGCTGATGGAGCTGAAAGCCAAGTTTCGAGAACTACGCGAAGATTGCAGAAGCCTCAGTAGCAGATGCGATCAACTGGAAGAAAGGGTATCACTGATGGAAGATGAAATGAATGAAATGAAGAGAGAAGGGAAGTTTAGAGAAAAAAGAATAAAAAGAAATGAACAAAGCCTCCAAGAAATTTGGGACTATGTGAAAAGACCAAACCTACGTCTGATTGGTGTACCTGAAAATGATGGGGAGAATGGAACCAAGTTGGAAAACTCTCTGCAAGATATTATCCAGGAGAACTTCCCCAATCTAGCAAGGCAGGCCAGCATTCAGATTCAGGAAATACAGAGAACGCCACAAAGATACTCCTCGAGAAGGGCAACTCCAAGACACATAATTGTCAGATTCACCAAAGTTGAAATGAAGGAAAAAATGTTAAGGGCAGCCAGAGAGAAAGGTCGGGTTACCCACAAAGGGAAGCCCATCAGACTAACAGCTGATCTCTCAGCAGAAACTCTACAAGCCAGAAGAGAGTGGGGGCCGATATTCAACATTCTTAAAGAAAAGAATTTTCAACCCAGAATTTGCTATCCCGCCAAACTAAGCTTCATAAGTGAAGGAGAAATAAAATACTTTACAGACAAGCAAACGCTGAGTGATTTTGTCACCACCAGGCCTGCCCTAAAAGAGCTCCTGAAGGAAGCACTAAACATGGAAAGGAACAACCGGTTCCAGCCACTGCAAAAACATGCCAAATTGTAAAGACCATCGAGGCTAGGAAGAAACTATAGCAACTAACGAGCAAAATAACCAACTAACATCATAATGACAGGATCAGATTCACACATAACAATAT
>NW_026652277.1:100726423-100781976 GCF_009828535.3 Hylobates moloch | reverse complement strand
CTATGCAGCCATAAAAAATGATGAGTTCGTGTCCTTTGTAGGGACATGGATGAAACTGGAAAACATCATTCTCAGTAAACTATCGCAAGGACAAAAAACCAAACACCGCATGTTCTCACTCATAGGTGGGAATTGAACAATGAGAACTCATGGACACAGGAAGGGGAACATCACACTCCGGGGACTGTTGTGGGGTGGGGGGAGGGGGGAGGGACAGCATTAGGAGATACACCTAATGCTAAATGACGAGTTAATGGGTGCAGGAAATCAACATGGCACATGGATACATATGTAACAAACCTGCACATTGTGCACATGTACCCTAAAACCCTAAAGTATAAAAAAAAAAAAAAAACTAGCATAAATTAAAAAAAAAAAAAAAAAGAATTGTCTGTTCATATCCTTTGCCCATTTTTTGATGGGGTTGTTTGTTTTCTCGTAAATTTGTTTAAGTTATTTGTAGATTCTGGATATTAACCCTTTGTCAGATGGATAGATTGCAAAAATTTTCTCCCATCGTTTAGGTTGCCTGTTCACTCTGATGATAGTTTCTTTTGCTGTGGAGAAGTTCTTTAGTTTAATTACATGCCATTTGTCAATTTTGGCTTTTGTTGCCTTTGTTTTTGGTGTTTTAGTCATGAAGTCTTTGCCCGTGCCCTGAATGGTATTGCCTAGGTTTTCTTCTAGGGTTTTTATGGTTTTAAGTCTTATGTTTAAATCTTTAAGCCATCTTAAGTTAATTTTTGTATAAAGTGTAAGGAAGGGGTCCAGTTTCAGTATTCAGCATATGGCTAGTCAGTTTTCCCAACACCATTTATTAAATAGGGAATCCTTTCCCCATTTCTTTTTTTGTCAGGTTTGTCCAAGATCAGATGTTTTTAGATGTGTGGTGTTATTTCTGAGGCCTCTGTTCTATTCCATTGGTCTATATATCTGTTTTAGAACCAGTACTATGCTGTTTTGGTTACTGTACCCTTGCAGTATAGTTTGAAGTCAGGTAGTGTGATGCCTACAGCTTTGTTCTTTTGGCTTAGGATTGTCTTGGCTATACAGGGTCTCTTTTGGTTCTATATGAAATTTAAAGTAAAGCTTTCTAATTCTGTGAAGAAAGTCAATGGTAACTTGATGGGGATAGCATTGAATCTATAAATTATTTTGGGCAGGGTGGCCATTTTCACAATATTGATTCTTTCTATCCATGAGCATGGAATGTTTTTCCATTTGTTTGTGTCCTCTCTTATTTCTTTGAGCAGTGGTTTGTAGTTCTCCTAGAAGAGGTCCTTCACATCCCTTTAAGTTGGATTCTTAGGTATTTTCTTCTCTTTGTAGCAGTTGTGAATGGGAGCTTAGTCATGATTTGGCTCTCTGTTTCTCTGTTACTGGTGTATAGGAATGCTTGTGATTTTTGCACAGTGATTTTCTATCCTGAGAATTTGCTGAAGTTGCTTATCAGCTTAAAGAGATTTTGGGCTGAGACTATGGGGTTTTCTAAATATGCAATCTTGTCATCTGCAAATAAATACAATTTGACTTCCTCTCTTTCTATTTGAAAATGCTTTATTTCTTTCTCTTGCCTGATTGCCCTGGTCAAAATTTCCAATACTATGTTGAATAGAAGTTGTGAGAGAGGGCATCCTTGTCTTGTGCCGGTTTTCAAAGGGAATGCTTCCAGTTTTTGCCCATTCAGTATGGTATTGACTGTGGGTTTGTCATAAGTAGCTCTAATTATTTTGAGATATGTTCCATCAATACCTAGTTTATTGAGAGCTTTTAGTGTGAAGGGGTGTTGAATTTTATCGAAGGTGTTTTCTGCATCTACTGCAATAATCATGTGATTTTTGTCATTGCTTCTGTTTATGTGACCAATTATGTTTATTGATTTGCATATGTTGAACCAGACTTGCATCTCAGGGATGAAGCCAACGTGATCATGGTGGATAAGCTTTTTGATATTCTGCTGGATTTGGTTTGCCAGTATTTTATTAAGGATTTTTACATAGGTGTTCATCAGGTATATTGGCCTGAAATTTTCTTTTTTTATTGTGTCTCTGCCATGTTTTGGTATCAGGATGATGCTGGCCTCATAAAATGAGTTAGAGAGGAGTCCCTCATTTTATACTCTTTGGAATAGTTTCAAAGAGTATGGAATGGTACCAGCTCCTCTTTGTACCTCTGGTAGAATTCGGCTGTGAATCCATCAGGTCCTGGGCTTTTCTTGGTTGGTAGGCTATTGATTACTGCCTCAATTTCAGAACTTGTTATTGATCTATTCAGGGATTCAACAGCTTCCTGGTTTAGTCTTGGTAGGGTGTATGTATCCAGAAATTTATCCATTTCTTCTAGACTTTCTAGTTTATTTGCATAGAGGTGTCTATATTATTCCATGATGGTAGTTTGTATTTCTGTGGGATCAGTGGTGATCTCCCCTTTATCATTTTTTATTGTGTCTATTTGATTCTTCTCTCTTTTCTTCTTTATTAGTCTGGCTAGTGGTTTATCTATTTTGTTAATCTTTTCAATAAACCAGCTTCTGGGCTCATTGATTTGTTGAAGGGTTTTTTGTGTCTCTATCTCCTTCAGTTCTGCTCTGATCTTAGTTATTTCTTATCTTCTGCTAGCTTTTCAATTTGTTTGCCCTTGCTTCTCTAGTTCTTTTAATTGTGATGTTAGGGTGTCAATTTTGGATCTTTCTGTCTTTCTCCTGTGGACATTTAGTGCTATAAATTTCCCTCTAAAAACTGCATTAAATGTGTTCCAGAGATTCTGGTATGTTATCTCTTTGTTCTCATTGGTTTCAAGGAACTTACCCATTTCTGCCTTAATTTTGTTATTTAACGTAGTCATTCAGGAGCAGGTTGTTCAGTTTCCATGTAGTTGTGCAGTTTTGAGTGAATTTATTAATCCTGAGTTCTAATTTGATTGCACTATGTTCTGAGGGACTGTTAGTTATGATTTCCATTCTTTCCCATTTTCTAAGGAGTGTTTTACTTCCAATTATGTGGTCAATTTTAGAATAAGGGTGATGTGGTGCTGAGAAGAATGTATAATCTGTTGATTTGGGGTGGAGAGTTCTGTAGATGTCTATTAGGTCTGCTTGATCCACATCTGAGTTCAATTCCTGAATACCCTTGTTAATTTTCCATCTCATTGATCTGTCTAATATTGACAGTGGGGTGTTAAAGTCTCCCACTATTATTGTGTGGGAGTCTAAGTCTCCTTGTAGGTCTCTAAGATCTTGCTTTATGAATCTGGTGCTCCTGTATTGGGTGCATATATATTTAGGATAGTTAGCTCTTCTTGTTGCATTAATCCCTTGACCATTATGTAATGCCTTTCTTTGTCGTTTTTTATCTTTGTTGGTTTAAAGTTTGTTTTGTTAGAGACTAGGATTACAACCCCTGCTTTTATTTTATTTTATTTGCTTTCCATTTGCTTGGTAAATATTCCTCCATCCCTTTATTTTGAGATGGGCCTCCTGAATACAGCACAACGATGGGTCTTGACTCTTTATCTAATATGCCAGTCTGTGTCTTTTAATTGGGGCATTTAGCCCATTTACATTTGAGGTTAATATTGTTATGTGTGAATTTGATCCCATCATTATGACGCTAGCTGGTTATTTTGCCTACTAGCTGATGCAGTTTCCTCAAAGTGTCGATGGTCTTTACAATTTGGTATGTTTTGCAGTGTCCAGTACCAGTTTGCCTGATTTTAAAGATTTTATGTTATAGATGTGATTGGAAAACAACAGTAAAAATGCTGTTAAACAAAATAGTACACTTAATTCATTTATGTAGCAGAGTATTCTGTAAAATGTTGCAATACTAAAAGTTAAAGTTATGCATGCTTGTTAATTTTTGTATCCTTTTTTAATGTTTAAGTTCAGAATACATGTGCAGGATGTGCAGGTTTGTTACATAGGTAAATGATGTCATGGGCTTTTTTTTGTACAGATTATTTCATCACCCAGACATTAAGCTCAGTACCCATTAGTTATTTTTCTTAATTCTCTCCCTTCTCCCATCTTCCATCCTCCCATAGGCCCCAGTGTGTGTTGTTTTCCTCCTTGTGTTCATGTGTTTTCATTGTTTAGCTCCCATTTATTAGTGATAACATGTGGTATTTGGTTTGCTGTTCCTGCATCAGTTTGCTAAGGATAATGGCCTCCAGCTCAATCCTTGTCCCTGTAAAAGGCACGATATCATTCTTTTTATGTCTGCATAGTATTCCATGGTGTACATGTACCATATTTTCTTTATTCTTGCTTTTATTGTTGGGAATGTAAGTTGATTCCATATCTTTGCTATTATGAACAGTGCTGCAGTGAACATATGCATGCATGTGTCTTTATGATAGAATAATTTATATTCCTTTTGATATATACCCAGTAATGGGATTGTTGGGTTGAATGGTATTTCTGTCTAGATCTTTGAGGAATCACTACACTGTATTCTACAATGGTTGAGCTAATTTACACTCCCACCAACAGTATATAAGTGTTCCTTTTTTCTCTACAACCTCACCAGCATCTATTTTTTTTTTTATTTTCATAGTAGCCATTCTGACTGGTGTGAAACGATATTTTATTGTACCTTTGATTTGCATTTCTCTAACAATAAGTGATATTGAGCTTTCCTTCATATGGTTGTTGGCCTTCATATGAATGTTGCTCCCTTCTGGAAGGAAAAACATTTTCTTTGCTCTTATTTTAAAAATTATTTATTTCAATGTTACTATATCCTGAACAAAGTGATGTACATGCTGGGTGCAGTGGCTCACACCTGTAATTCCAGCACTTTGATAGGCCGAGCCAGGTGGATCACCTTAGGTCAGGAGTTTGAGACCAGCCTGGGCAACATGGTGAAACCACATATCTACTGAAATTGCAAAAATTAGCCTGACATGGTGGCTTGCACCTGTGGTCCCAGCTACTTGAGAGGCTGAGGCATGAGAATTGCTTGGACCTGGAGGTGGAGGTTGCAGTGAGCCAAGATGTGCCACTGCATTCCAGCCTGGTGACAGAGTGAGACTCTGTCTCAAAAAAATAAAAGTAAAAAATAAAATAAAGTGAATGTATAACAAATTCGATTTAGAGCCACAGTCAGAGTATAGTTGGCCTCTTATATTAATCCGTGAATTCAACCAACCACAGTTCAAATATTACTATATTCAAATATTTGAGAAAAAGATGCATCTGTACTGAACATGTACAGTCTTTCTTTCTTGTCGTATTCCCTAAACAATACAGTATAAAAATATTTACATAGCATTGACATCATATTCTGTGTTATAAGTAATCTAGAGATGATTTAAAGTATATAGGAGGATATGCTTAGGTTATAAGAAAATATGCCATTTTCTATGTCAGACTTGAGCATTCATGGATTTGGGCATCCAAGGGAGGTCTTGGAATCAATTTCTCCCTTGGATACTGAGGGGCAACTCTATTTACTTATATTGACATTTATACCCACATCAAAGAGCAACACAAAGCATTTATATGTAGAATATTTGAAAGAGAGTGCTGGGTAAAACACAAAATTGATTAAACTTAATAGGGAATTTACTTCTCATTTCCACTTACCTCTTGAGATCCTTGATACTGAAATAAGCTACTGAAATTGCTTTACAATGATAGCAAATATCAAAGTTACAAGGATCTGGGACTATCTGCCTTAAATATAAAAAGATTTTTTTTTGTTCAACATGATATATATCTATCAGATAGACTGTATAAAAATTAAATTCATCAGAAGGATAATTAATAAGTGATTTGAGACATTCAAATGGCAATGAATACATTATATTAATATTTATTTCCTTTAAAAATTTAATCGACACATTTATTAAAAATTTACTGAATATTATTACATGCCAGAATTTGACTTTGGATTCAAAATTTAATGTTTATAAAATATGGAACATATACCAACTTTATGTTCATGTAGATTTGGGCTTCTTTAAAATTTATGCTGTTTAATAAAGAATAGGAAGGACATTTTATTTCATAATAGGAGTTCATTCCTTTCTTTTAATGAATTAAATGACATATTTTTCAATTTTGATAGTAGTAATTCCTATTTTGTCCTGTGATATGTTAACCTGACTTTATACTATTTTCATATGGAACCTCATCTAAATGATAATCATAATGTTAAAAATGATTGGAAAGATTTTCCATTAAGTATCTTGGATTTTACATAAGTTCCATTTTGTAGTAATATTTTTATTCTCTGATTACTTTGACCAGATTTTATATCTGATTTATCTTGCTAGATTTATCAATACTGTTTAAAACAAGTTGGACTAATTTAATCTCTGTTGCAGTATTAAAGGGACGTTCCCCCAAGAGCTTATAAAGAAAATAAGATTGCTCTCTGAGATTTAAATTTTAAAATCAATACATAATTGATCAGAGGAAAAGGTTACAAAGCACCTCAGAAAGACAGACTCGCTCATAGGCCTTCAGTACTTGGTGTGAGCTATAAAGGCTGTGAAGACATCAGTGCCTGACAGGTCCATAGCCCTCTTGTGAGGGAAGCTGTCTAAATCAGGAAATCGTTCCTGAGTATCCATTCCTTTTGTGTTGAGACCCATAGATAAGCATTCTAACAAAGGCAGCCGTCGATACACTGAACATATAGGAGATAAATGGCTTATGAAGAGAGAGAGTCTCGGAATCCTATACAATTTGAGTTTTTGATGTTAGTAAGAAACCCAGCAAATCATATTCTCTCCAAGACACATGGATTATGAGACATTCAGAGAGAACCAAAGGTAATAAAAGAGAAATATAAAGAAAAGAGGGGTTACAACTATATTTAGAAATGCTGGCCGGGCGTGGTAGCCCATGTCTGCAATCCAATCCCAGCACTTTGAGAGGCAAAGGCAAGAGGATCACTTGAGGCCAGGAGTTAGAGACCAGTCTTGGCAACACAGCGAGACCCTGTCTTTACCAAAAATTTAAAAATTAACTGGGCATGGTAGCATGCACCTGTACCAGTTATGTGGGAGGCTGAGGTGGGAGGATCACTTGAGCCCTGGAGTTTGAGGCTATGGTAAGCAAAGATGTGCCACTGCATTTTAGCCTGGGTGACAGGGAGAAACCCTGTATCTAAAAAAATAAAAATTAAAAAAAAATAAAAGAAATGCTTAAGTTGACATTACAAAAGACCACTTCTGGGAGCATATTCACATGATTAGTGAATAGAGATGCTGCTATTAATAGATTCTGACTGATACCAGCTACAAAATTATTCTTTCCTTGAACTCTTATAATGAACTTGCATTCAATATCACCTGTGGAAATCTGAGAATGACTATTCTTTGCAACCTCAGTGAGACTGTGCTAAAAGAAGACTCAAACCCAGCCAAATGCATTACCATGTCTAGAGTAATCATATACCTATTTTCAAAAAAGGTTAACTAGCCATGAAAGCACGATGGAAGGAAAGCCACAGAGGAATATATTGAGTGTCCATCTTAGCACTGCCAAAGGGAAAGAAAAACTAGTTTTTGGACTGCAAGTGATCTGATTCATTATAAGAACATCTAAGTGTGATATGGAAGCTTCTATCTCTTTAGTCTGATGGAATAACAGTTCAATTAATCCAAATATTCTCCTTATTTGCATTTCATATGTAGTAAGCAAACTTAGATTATGGCTTTGTTTCTCATGTTCATGAGTCAACAGAAATAAAATGCATTAATCATTGAGACATGAGTGTTATGCTCAATGTAGTAATAATTTATTATTTTGAATGGATAAATTGGAATTCTTATATCACTTGAGTTAATTCAGTTAACAAAAATACAGTACCCAATGATTGCATAGGCTTTCAGACAAAATAAGATTTCTTACTTTGAAAAGGCTTGGAATCAGAACTGGGTCACTTTAAATTTACTATAGTAAAAAAGGGCACCTAAGAATACCTCTTAGAAGACAACCAGTGACCAAAAATGTCATTGCCATAGGCTATAAACCAGAGCCTTCTTTTCCTATTTAAATTTCCACGGTGACAACTAGAAAGGAATGATGTCACCATCCATTACTACAGAGGCAAATAGAGGAGGCTCATTTTTTCCTTCCAGACCACATTCATTAACATGTGCTATCTCTGCTAATACCAACCACAATGTCACCATCTTATCTGACACTGTACTCAATTCAAAGCCACTTATCCAAGAATTCTAAATCTAACAAATATGAAATACTTCACATTTACATAGTATTTTAAGGTAGTCAAAATTCTTTCACTTATTTATTTTATATCTTATCTCAAGCTTAGCAAGTTGGCAGAAAAGATGACTGTGCTGTAAAACAGTGCTTCTCAACATGTAATCCAAACTCCTTCTTTTTAAAAATTTATTTCTTTAAATAATTTCAACTTTTGTTTTAGATTCAGGGGGTACATCCACAGGTTTGTTACGTGGGTATATTTTGTGATGCTGAGGTTTATGATATGACCGATCTCATTACCCAGATACTGAGCATAGTACTGGATAGTTTTTCAACCCCTGTTGCCCTCTTCATCTCCCCTGTAGTAGTCCCTAGTGTCTATTGTTCTCATTTTTATGTCCATGTGTACTCAACATTTAGCAACCACTTAGAAGTCAGAACATGTGGTATTCATTTTCCTACTTCTGCATTAATTTTCTTAGAATAATGACCTCTAGCTGCATCCATGTTGCTGCAAAGGACATGGTTTCATTCTTTTTTATGGATGCGTAGTATTCCATTGGTATATATGTACCACATTTTATTTATCCAATCCACTGTTGACGAGTATTTAGGTTGATTCCACATCTTTGCTATTGTGAATAGCCTGATAGTATAGTTTGAAGTCAGGTAATGTGCTGCCTCCACCTTTTTTTTTTTCTTAGCATTGCCTTATCTATTTGGGCTCTTTTTTGGTTCCATGTGAATTTTAGAATAGTTTTTTTCTATTTCTGTGAAAAATGACATTGGTAGTATGATAGGAATAGTGCTGAATTGCTTTGGGCAGTATGGCCACTTTATTGATATTGATTTTTCCAATCCACGCACATGGGATGGTTTTCCATTTGTTAGTGTCATCTATGATTTTTTTCACCAATGCTTTGTGTTCTCATTGTAGAGATCTTTCACTTCCCAAGCTCCTTCTGCATCAGAATCACTGGAGCACCTGCCAAAATGAAGATTCCTCTAAGCCCCTAAGGGAATTCTACACATACTGAGATTTGACAAATGTGACTCTGAAATATACATAACAGCTCATGGCCCCAGTTCCTGGAATGCTGTGACAATTGATGTTATGCTACTCTCCCCCAAAGGTTTTAGCCAGTGGTTCTCATCCTAACTGCCTATTTGAATCACCTGAAAACATTTCAATGCATGGCCCCATCTTATACCAAGTGAATAAGAATCTGAGAATGGGATTCAAAAATCAGGATTTTAAAAGCCCCCATCTCCCATCTCCCAAGTAATTCTAATGTGTATCCAGGGTAGAAATGCCACTACTGTATAAGCTTATATTTTTCACTATTAACATAGGTTTATTTCTCTGGGCTTTTCTGAGCCAACTTCAGTACAATCACCAGATTTTAAAATATCTCAATTAAAACCACAATATAGGCCAGGCATGGTGGCTCACATCTATAATGCCAGCACTTTGGGCCACCAAGGCGGGTAAATCACTTGAGGCCAAGACCAGCCTGGCCAACATCGCAAAAGCCCATATCTACTAAAAATGCAAAAAATTAGCTGGGTGTGGTAGCACACACCTGTAGTCCCAGACACTTGGGAGGCTGAGACATAAGAATCACTTGAACTCAAGAGGCCAAGATCAAGACACTGCACTCCAGCCTGCTGACAGAACGAGACTCTGTCTCAAAAAAAAAACAGAAAACACACACACACACACACACACACACACAACAAGCATAGACTTCATTAAGAAAGTGGTCACTTATCATTAAAATATGCAAATATAATGGAAAAATAAATTGACTTGTGTATAAGTGAAAACAAGTAAGGCCATCTCAGCCCAATAATACCCAGCACCTCAGATACTCCCTGAAAGCTGACCACTTCTGGGAATAAATGAATATCATGGGTCTAAAAACTACTTTTTCCAGTTATAGTCTTGTTTCGTCGATGAATGTATTTAAATTTAGAATCCCGGAATATTATAGACCAGCATTTTCTGACATGATAACTACCGGCCACATGGCCCTATTTAGAAGTAATATTCAGTTCCTTGTGTTCCTTGTGCGGCCAGTGAATGTATATAGGAAGAAAGCTATGCTGTACAGAACTGTAGACGCTTATAGTTAGTTTCGCTTCACAGATGAAGAAATAAGGCCCAGAAGATTTAAGTGCCTTGCCCTATGTTATATATCTAGTTAGTGGAGGACCAAGATAATTAAACGCAAGTTTAATGTCACAAATTAATAAGTGAATCAATACTTGCGATGATGATGATCATGATATTAATATTGGGCATAATTGCAAAAACATAATTATCACTGTAAGCCAGACATTTTTCTGAAAGTGTTGGCTTATTATCTCTTTCTCACAAGAAACTAAAATGTTAGGTACCATAATATACTTACTTTAGAAATATGGTAGCAGAACCACAAAGGTCACCTAGAGATTGACAATTATTAGGTGACAGAAATGGAATCACCATATACATAAAAAGCTAATACAAGAAATTAATTTTATCACCAAACTTTAGTCATAAAGTTAAAAACAATTAGCAATTTATAATACACTTGAAATGCCACCAAACATAAAGAATTTTCTTTTTTTTTTCACTTTTTCACCATTTATTAGTCATGCAATGTTGGGCAAATTAAACAATCTGTGCCTGTTTCCTCATGAGCATAATGGTAATCACAACAGTACTTAACTCGCAGAGCTGTGTGGATTAAATGAATTATACATGTAAAGACTTTAGAACACTCCCTGCAACATGGTAAACAGCATATATTTAGCTTGTTTCCAATTCTTTGCTACAGTGTGGAATGAGCATCCTTCTACATGTAGTTTTTTAAACTAACACAATTATTTTAAATATAAATGTTTTTTATTATACTTTAAGCTTTAGGGTACATGTGCACAATGTGCAGGTTTGTTACATATGTATCCATATGCCATGTTGGTGTGCTGCACCCATTAACTCGTCCTTTAGCATTAGGTATATCTCCTAATGCTGTCCCTCCCCCCTCCCCCCACCCCACAGCAGTCCCTGGAGTGTGATGTTCCCTTTCCTGTGTCCATGAGTTCTCATTGTTCAATTCCCACCTATGAGTAAGAACATGCGGTGTGTGTTTTTTTGTCCTTGCGATAGTTTACTGAGAATGATGGTTTCCAGTTTCATCCATGTCCCTACAAAGGACATGAACTCATCATTTTTTATGGCTGCATAGTATTCTATGGTGTATATGTGCCACATTTTCTTAATCCAGTCTATTGTTGTTGGACATTTGGGTTGGTTCCAACTCTTTGCTATTGTGAATAGTGCCACAATAAACATACGTGTGCATGTGTCTTTATAGCAGCATGATTTATAGTCCTTTGGGTATATACCCAGTAATGGGATGGCTGGGTCAAATGGTATTTCTCATTCTAGATCCCTGAGGAATTGCCACACCGACTTCCACAATGGTTGAACTAGTTTACAGTCCCACCAACAGTGTAAAAGTGTTCCTATTTCTCCACATCCTCTCCAGCACCTGTTATTTTCTGACTTTTTAATGATTGTCATTCTAACTGATGTGAGATGGTATCTCACTGTGGTTTGGATTTGCATTTCTCTGATGTCCAGTGATGATGAGCATTTCTTCATGTGTTTTTTGGCTGCATAAATGTCTTCTTTTGAGAAGTGTCTGTTCATGTCCTTTGCCCACTTAACAAAGAATTTTCTTTTGAAAAGTTTCTGTTCATATCCTTTGGCCACTTTTTAACGGTTTTTTATGCTTTTTTTTCTTGTAAATTGCTTAAGTTCTTTACAGATGCTGGATATTAGACCTTTGTCAGATGCATAGTTTGCAGAAATTTTTTCTCATTGTGTAGACTGTCTGTTTACTCTGTTAATAGTTTCTTTTGCTGTGCAGAAGCTATTAAGTAACCTACGCTGATTAAAACAAAACACCATAAAACAGAAACTAAATAATTAGAAACATTTGTCAATATATAGTTGATATGTTTTCAATCAACTTGCAGGCTGATGCTACTGCCAATGTATATACACATATAAAAAGGGACTAAATTTGTAATTCATTTTAACAAAAACAATTAACCTAGATTAGACAAATTCTTGTTGGAACTGAGCCCAATTCTACATGTGTTTTCCTTAAATAGAATTTGTTTATAATTATTGAGCTAAAACTTTTCATTTCTAAAGAGAAAGGGGAAAGCTGAAGAATATCTTGTTGTGGTTCCTTACATTGATGAAGCAAATGAACTTACCATAATGATTCTAAGTGATCTAGTTAAGCAAATGCCTGGTATATTTATGCTGAAGAAAAAATTGTTTAACTTTTATTTTAAGTTTGGAGTACACATGCAGGATGTGTAGGTTTGTTACACAGGTAAATGAATGTCAGGGGCCTTTTTTTGTACAGATTATTTCATCACCTATGTATTAAGCCTAGTACCTATTAGTTATTTTTCCTGATCCTCTCCCTCTTCCCACCTTCCACCCATAGGCCCCATTGTGTGATTCTCCTCCATGTGTCCATGTGTTCTCATCATTTAGCTCCCACTTACAAGTGAGAACATGTGGTATTTGGTTTCTGTTCCCACCTTAGTTTGCTAAGGATAATGGTCTCTAGCTCTCTCCATGTTCCTAGAAAGGACATGAACTTGTTCTTTTTTATGGCTGCATAGTATTTCATGGTGTATATGTAAAATATTTTCTTTATCCAGTCTACCACTGGTGCACATTTAGGTTGATTCCATGTCTTTGCTATTGTGGATAGTGCTGCAGTGAACATATGCATGTGTCTTTATAATCGAATAATTTATATTCTTTCAGGTATATGCCCAATAATTAAATTGCTGGGTTGAATGGAGGTTCTATTTTTAGCTCTTTGAGGAATCACCACACTGTTTTCCACAATGGTTGAACTAATTTACACTCCCATCAACAGTGATAAGCATTCCCTTTTTTCTACAGCCTTGCTAGTATCTGTTTTGTTTGTTTTGTTTTGTTGTTTTTGTTTTTATTTATTTTTTAATAATAGCCATCCTGACTGGTGTGAGATGGTATCTCATTGTGGTTTTGATTTAAATTTCTCTAATGATCAGTAATGTTGAGCTTTTTTTCCATGCTTGTTGGTCACGTGTATGGCTTCTTTTGAAAATGACAATCTTCATAGAACTCGAAAAAACTATTTTAAAATTCATATAGAATCATTAAAGCCTGAGTAGCCAAGGCAATGCAAAGTAAAAAACAAATATTTAAAAAATAGAAAAATAAAAGCTGGAGGCATCACACCACCCAAATTCAAACTATACTATAGGCTACAGTAACCAAAACAGCATGGTACTGGTACAAAAACAGATACATAGATGAATGGAACAGAATAGAGAGCCCAGAAGTAATGCTGCATGCCTACAACCATCTGATCTTTGACAAAACTGACAAAAACAAGCAATGGAGGAAATAATTCACTATTCAATAAATGATGCTGGGATAACTGGTCAGCCTATGCAGAAGATTGAAGCTGGACCGTTACCTTTCACCATATAAAAATATTAACTCAAGAGGATTAAAGACTTACATGTAAAACCAAAAACTATAAAAACCCTGGAAGACAACTTACGCAATACCATTCAGGACATAGGCTTGGGTGAGGATTTCATTATGAAAATGCCAAAAGCAATCACAACAAAAGCAAAACTTGACAAATAGGATCTAATTAAACTTAAGAGATTCTGCACAGCAAAAGAAACTACCTATATTTCATTTTATTATCCTGAGAAGAGTATTAGTGAAACAGTGTTTTTTTTATGTTTGAGAGAAAAACTAAGCCAATGAGAACACAAAACTGGAAATAAAAAACAAAGACTAAGATATAGCCAACTCTGTAATGAAGAAAAATTATTAATGCTTATTATAGGACAAAAAAGAAATGAGCATAACAAATTTTGGTTTCTAAACTACAATTGTCACTGTAATTCTGCTGCAATACTTAATGGTGTTTAGCAGTGTAGAATTTTGTTAATCACACTTGAACAATCTTAATTTTATCTTTGAAAGCTTAGGAACCAGTAATAAATTACTTCAAGCATTCTTCCCAATAGATCTTCCTATAACTTGGACTAGGTGGTATGGACAATTTTATTTATTTGTTTGTTTATTTATTTATTTATTTATTTATTTTAGTGTGGCAGACACTGAGAATTGCCTACCCAATTGCCATCCTCCCCTTCTTTACTAACAACTTGAGCAATATGCCCAATTACTAAACTACATTTCCCAGCTACCCTTGAAAATGGTAGAGGCCAGTGAAATGTAAGGGGGGTGTGTGTATTGCCTGGAGCTTCCCTTTTTACCTTCCCTCTTGTTTTTGCTTTCTGCCTCGAACTCAGTTGTGAAGAGTGTCTGGGTTTCCAGAAACCATTTTGGGTTAAACATTGGGCTGAAAATTATGTGCTAATTACAGGAAACCAGAAATTTGGAAGGAGTTAGATGTCCTTGAACTACCTATTGCGGAACTTGCTCTATGTTAGAGCTACCTTTAAAAACCAAATGGAATTTATAAAATATTCAGTTTTACAAAACTATAACATTGATTATCATAAAAATGAAACACAACCATATGAAAGGCAATTTGAAAATTTTATAAATTGTGTCAATTTCTATTGTTTACAGAAGATTAACTTGAATTCTATTTAGTAAATTATAAATTTGAAGAAATAAAATTAGAAGTTTAAAAATAAAATCTAAAATATCAAAATAATCTCAAGGAGAGATTGAAACTAAATAGAACAAAGCCATGAGAAAATAAGAAACAGTGTCAAAGAATAAACTCCAAGGGCAATGTAGGACTCAGAAATATTTATAGAGAAATTTTCCCACATTTTTAAGAAATGGGTTATCCCTATTCTATGTGAATGTTTCACAACATATAAAAAAATGAAATATTATTGAATATGTTTTACAAAACTAGTATTATGCTATACCAAACCTAACAAAATAAACACTCTTTTAAACAGATACAAATATATTTTCATTAAATCCATGAATAAGCGTCCTATCTATTATTATTCAAGGTGACAGAGGTTTATCTATTGAACTTAGACTCAAGGTCCAATAGCTGGGCTAGGATCATCAAAGCAGAGAAATGAGTTCAATGGCCTTTTCTGAAACAAAGACATTTTCCAATTTACTCACTACTTGTTTTCCATAGTATGGACCCCTTAGGAAACAATAAATTTTATTGGCTAGTGTAGGCCAATAAAACTATGTCGTGAGTACAGTAATTCAGATATTACTATAAATTAAGTCTAGTTGTATTAGGAAAAGAATTATGCTGCAAGCATAATAAAAAACCTAACAAAGGTTTAAATCCACTAAATGGTTTTTATGTGTTTGCTTTGTCTTGGATTTCCCACTTAAAAAGTCTAGAAGGTAAACAGTCCAGACTGGTAACATCAAGGGGCTTCAACTGATTCTGTTTTTGACATACATATTGTCCTATTGTTATACATGTTCCAAGCATTCTAATGCCAGAAGATAAACATGTGTTAAATTTCCAAACACAATATGATCATATGCAATTTTTTTCCTAGAGGTGGTAAATCAATTGTGATACACATTAATAAAATGGAAAATGTACTGGAAGCTCAATCACAAATATGAGTGGTGAGGACAAATGTGCTCAATTGTAGTGTATTATTCTTATTATAAGCTCAGAAAATAAAATAAAATAACATCTGATTTAGGAATATTAACAAAGCAACATCAAAACCAACACCAATATAATATGTAAATATGTATGTAATATTTTTAACTATTATTGTTGAAATCTTTATTTCCTGATATACATCATATCAGAAACAAGTTATGAATTACATTGAAACCTAACTGTTAAGCAGTTATCAATTAACATGAAAGGAAAATATCTACTATTAATATAAATAGCAAACATTTTTTTGAGAATTCAGATGTTTCACACTCTAGACTAAGTATTTTAATTAAGATATATAAAAATCCAAGACTATGTTTTTAACTACTATTGCACTGCCTTCAATTATCTCATGTCCTCATTGCTACATTCTAACAACAACAACAAAAAAGAACTAAAATAATGGGACAAATGTCTGACCATTCTCTGCTGAAGTGGGCATTAACTAAAAGATCACTGTGTGGCAGACAATACGTTCATAATAGGAATCTATTTGCCATTGGCCTGTTTCCATTTATTTAACTGGATATTCACTGAACCTTCAGTCCACAACTTACTGTTCTGCTTACTGTTTGGGGAAATTTATTTAAAATCTTGGATTTTTTCTTTAACAATTTTCTCATCCACTTTCTGGAAATCTTACTATTTGGATTTTGAATCTTCTTTCCTTTTCTTTTTATTTTCTGGAAAACGTTTTCAAAGAAACTGCTATTTATTGTATTTTTGCTGTTAGATTTAACATTTCCAAGCATTTTATTCCTAAAAAAATATTTTTGTTGACAATTTATTTTAATAGTATCCTCTTCCACTTTTTTATATTCCACATATTCTCTTTTCATTCCAAGGATATTAGTTACAGGTGTCTTTGCATTTTTCTTCTGGTGCTTGTATTCAAACTGTCTTCTCTGAATTTCTTTTGTCATTTGTTTGTTTTGTCTGATTTTATTGTTGTTGTTATTGTTAGACAATTGCCCAAAATATAAAGTAATATTTTGTCATCCTGTGATATTTAGAAGTAAATTCTTACTCAAGCTTACTAGAAGCAATATGTAATTAAACGGGCTTGTGGAACACTACATATTGGAGAGATCAATAAGAAACCTTGTCCTTTGTTGGGGCATCCTCAAAATAGTCATATCCATAGATCTCATCAGTTTCATTAAGAAAGACTTATCGGCCAGGTGTGATGGCTCACATCTGTAATCTCACACTGTGGAAGGCTGAGGTAAGATCATTTGAGGTCAGGCGTTTGAGATCAGCCTGGGCAACACAGTGAAACTCTGTCTCTACAAAAAATAATACACAGCCAGATATGATGGCACATTCCCTCCTCTACTTGAGGGACTGAGGCAGCAGTATCACATGGGCCCAGGAGTTAAAGGTTACAGTGAGCCATGATGTGCCACTGTATTCCAGTCTGGCAATAGAGTGAGATCTTGTCTCAATAATGATAAAAAAAAATTAATTCTCAATTGTTCCCTGGATTGAAAGTTGTGGTGCTGGGATCATCATACTTAGAGCGAAGTAGGAGAAAATAACAGAGGTGTCAATGTTTAACACATACATCTTTATTTAAATCATCTATTTTCAATATAATACCTGAGGTCTCTAAAATACTCATTATTTTCAACCTCTGTCTTCTAGGCTTCACCTAGGAGAAATGCCATTCTGCAAACACCTTCACCATTCATTCTCTCAGTTATCCAAGCTTCAGCAAAATATATCACCATCATCAACTGCCTGTCTCTTTTGACTGCAAATAATCGCTTGTCAAATAATTCCTCAGAAATAATATGTCTGGTGATATGGTTTTGCTGAGTCCCCACCCAAATCTTATCTTGAATTGTAGTACCCATAATGCCCACATGTCACAGGAGGAACCCAGTGGGAGGTAATTGAGTTATGGGAGCAGTTACCCTCATCCTGGTGCTCTCATGATACTGAGTGAGTTCCCATGAGATCTGATGGTTTTATAAGGGGCTTTTTCCCCTTTTGCTCAGCGCTTCTCCTTCCTGCCATCATATGAAGAAGGATGTGTTTGCTCCCCCTCCCACCATGATTGTAAGTTTCCTGAGGACTCCCCAGCCATGCTGAACTATGAGTCAATTAAACTTCTTTATTTTATAAATTACACAGTCTTGGACGTGTCTTTATTAGCAGCATGCGAGTGGACTTATACAGTAAATTGGTAGCAAGTAGTGGGGAGCTGCTGTAAAGATACCTGAAAATGTGAAAGTCATTTTGGAACTGGGTAACAGGCAGAGGTTGAAACAGTTTGGAAGGCTCAGAAAAGACAGGAAAATGTGAAAGTTTGGAACTTCCTAGAGATTTGCTTAATGGCTTTGACCAAAATGCTGATAGTAATATGAACAATAAAGTCCAGACTGAGGTGGTCTCAGTTGGAACTTGTTGGGAACTGAACTAAAGGTCACTCTTGTTATGCAGAGACTGGCAGCATTCTGCCCCTGCCCTAGAGATCTGTGGAACTTTGAACTTGAGAGAGATGATTTAGGGTATCTAATGGAAGAAATTTCTAAATGACAAAGCATTCAAGAGGAAGCAGAGGATAAAAGTTTGGAAAATTTGCAGCCTGATGATGTGATAGAAAAGAAAAACCATTTTTCTGGGGAGAAATTCAAGCTGGCTGCAGAAATTTGCATAAATAACAAGGATCCAAATGTTAATCACCAAGACAATGGGAAAAATGTCCCTGAGGCATGTCACAGACCTTCATGGCAGCCCCTCCCATCACAGGTCTGGAGGACTAGGAGGAAAAAATGATTTTCTGGCAGGGTCAAGGATCCCCTGCTCTGTGCACCCTCAAGACTGCATCCCAGCTGCTCTAGCCATGACTAAAAGGAGCCACCATATAGCTCCGACTATTGCTTCAGAAGTTAAAAGCCCCAAGCCTTGGTAGCTTCCATGTGGTGTTGGGCCTTTTGGTGCACAGAAGTCAAGAACTGAGGTGTGGGAACCTCTACCTAGATTTCAGAGGATGTATGGAAAGGCCCGAATGTCCAGGCAAAAGCTTACTCCAGGGGCAGAGCCCTCAAGGAGAATCTCCACTATGCCCATGAAGAAGGGAAATGTGGGGCTGGAGCCCCCACATAGTCCCCACTGGGGCATTGCCTAATGGAGCTGTGAGAAGAAGGCGACTGTCCTCAAGACCGTAGAATGGCAGATCCACCAACAGCTTGCAGTGTGCACCTGGAAAAGCCACAAGCACCCAATGACAGCCCATTAAAGCAGCCAGGAGGGGGGGCTGTACCCTGCAAAGCCACAGTGGTGGAGCTACTGAAGACTATGGGAGCCCACTTTTTGTATCAGCATGACCTGGATGTGAGACCTGGGGTCAAAGGAGATCATTTTGGAGCTGTAAGATTTGGCTGCCCTGCTGGATTTCTGACTCACATGGGGCCTGTAGTCTCTTTGTTTTGGCCAATTTCTCCCACATGGAATGGGGTGTATTTACCCAGTGCCTGGATCCACAAGTTTACCTATGTAACAAACCTGTACATTCTGCACATGTACCCCAGAACTTAAAATAAAAGTTGAAAAACAAAACAAAACAAAAAAGCTTTGGAACCAGTCATACAGCCTCTCTGATAGCATCTCCATTAGCCACTCATGAGAAAGAATTCTAAGATCAGAAAGGAAACTCTCTTCTGCCCTTTGCCTTGGAAATGGTATTCTCAACACTATGTTAGAAGAAAATTAAACATGTAAATATCTTTGATATTTAAAAGCTTCTAAAAATGAATTAAATTATAAATGGCAATAACTTATGTTTATGTAGCACTTTATGTTTTTCAACGTCCTTCTAACTATATTTTGCCCCCGCCCTTGGTATAGCAGTCATGAATACTTCAAGTGACTTGCCTAAAGGAGCACAGATAACTAGCCGCCATAACACTTATAACAAAGATGCAAGATTCACATTTGCTTTTCTTTTCTGTGAATTTGACCTTACTAAAGGAAGCCATTGCCACAAGTAGACAAATTCTGTATTAGCTGTACTCACATGGGATTCCTGTTGTGGCTGTCACTGTCATTTTATCACATAGGCTCCCCCATAACAAGAACCATGGCATTTTTCAGGTCCCTCACCTGCCTTAGGACTCCCCCACAAAGTGTAGAGTGGGATATCCTCTCCACAGATGATTCTGCTACTTTGCTGTAGCCTAATCAGCATTGTAATAGTCATCCAAAGGTTAGAAATTAAAGCCATAACTGCATGCACACACATATTATAAAGACTTTTTTTCTTCTTTGGCAACTATTACAAATGTGGCCCAGGTAAAATGAAAAATTCTCAGGATTGCTATGAAATCATTTATTTTTCATGCCACACCAGAGTTTTAAAATGTTAGAAAATTAAGATATATGAATCTCTGTTGCTCCAAGCTAATGCATTTGTCATATATTTCAAGGTGGTCTTTTTGGCATGATGCCATATCTAAGTTTTTAGTTCAGAACTGTGACTAGCATGGCAATATCAAAAACCAAGGTCTTTCCCTTGTATTTACTAGAAATAGCATTCTAGAAAATATCTCAAAACTCCCAAGGTAGGAAGACCACTAAAAAGAAACCTACTTTTTTCATCTGGCACCTTCAAAATGAACTCAGCGTCATTTTTGGTCTACATTGAAGCATTTGGTCTAGATCCATCTTAGGTATATTCAAGGTAGCTTTTCCATATTAGAAAACTCAAAGACAGTATTAGTTGATGTAGAAGTCAGAAAAATGTATGAACTACAATTCTTTTAAAGTCTTATTTCCGTCAAAGTTATGTTCAATAATTTTTCTATTTTACTTTTATTGTTTTGCTATTCAATACATAGACATAGACATGGTTCACTTATCTGTGACCAAGTTAGAACAATTTTTTAGAAAATTTGCCTTCCTTATAAACAGATAAAAGTTGTAAGACCCACACTATTGTAACTGGAAGCAGACCAATAATTTTAACAATAGAACAAAATGCTTATTAAAACAAGAAATATTTAAACAACCATGTGTTTAACAAAGTACTATTTAAAGGACATACTCATTAAGTACCATAAAAAGCTGATTTTGGGCATGTGCTTATATCAACTCATTTAATCCTCACAATATTGAATTAGTTGGTCTACATGAGAATTTTCTGTTATGTGACCTCTCAAATGATCATTTGGGAATCCTGAATTCCCAGGTATTAGTAATGCATTTAATTGTGTAATGAAGTTTATCATATGATGAGCATCATATATGAACAAGATACTATGATAATAACAATGATTATCATTATTCATTGAATTCTTTTAAAGTGACATTGTGCTTTCTACACGTATACTTTTGTTTAATTATCTTAAAATCCTACTGAGTAGGTATTAGTATCCTCATTGAACTTATACGAAAGCCAAGCTTCAAACAACAAGGTAATTTCACCAAGGTCACAATTATAAAATGGTAAATGAATTCAGCCCCAAATCTTTTTTACACTAAAACTCATGTTCTCATTTCACCCTGCTGCCTCTAATTTTAGAGCATAAACCAGTTCCCATTTAGAAAAACATGCTTTCAAATAAAATGAAATAGGAGAAAAGATATAATGAACAGCTTGAGAATAAAATCATACATAATTTGAGAATAGCCTTATAATTCACAAAACAAGTTTGCATCTGTTATTCTAATATACTGCCTGTGTTATAATTGCATATTTTCATAGTTTATTCATGCTGTTACATTATTTTTTCTCAATGCAAATCAAATGTATATTTCTTTTACTTAGAAAATGTTTTCTAGTAAACCTGACAGAAAGTTTCCTACTAGCTGACACGTTGTAATAGACAATCAGAAATTCTCACTGCTATCAACATGTTAGAATGTTTTGTCCCTATTTAAGAGTAGTTCCTCATTCTAATTAGAAAAGACACATTTAAGAAAACTGAAAAAGATGCGCTTGACATGTAGCAGGTTGTCAACAAAGAGAAGTGAGTGTTGAATGAATGAGTGGTTGACACTAATATTTGACATTCATGTAGGCCAGCAGGGGGAGAAATTTCAGATTCTTCAAGTCACATGCTCATAGGTGAAAGCCCTGGGCACAGACTCTTGAGACAGATTTGATTATAGGAAATTTCTTGGGGAATATCCTCAGAAGCGGCACTCATGAGAGAGAGAAGAAAGAAAGATTGGGCAAAGGGAGAAGTTGAACTGCAATGCAGTTGCAGCAGAGACCTTAGCCAACCACATAGGGACATCTGGAGCCAGGACAGCCCTCAGAGATGCCACACTAAGGCATGGGGGCTGGGCCTTTGAAATCCTTATGAATCCATCACTAGGTTTAGCTCTGATCTGTTATCAGCCAAAAGTCCCTGCAGCTAGAAGAAGGAGTTCCACCATTACCAAGCAGGGAATTTGGATAGCACATCACGACATCCAATACATACAGCCACTTTTCTTATAAGTAGAAGTGTTCCTTTTACCACATTCCGCCAAATAATAATTACCACTTAAAAAATAGACTACATGTTTTACAATACACATAAAATTTTGTTTTTATAATCTTCATCATAACTTTATGTGAAATATTCTTAATCCTATTTTACAGATAAGAGTGAGATTCAGTAACATTAAATAACATCTTCTTACATTTTTTTCCATAAGTTACTGGGGTACAGGTGGTACTTGGTTACATGAGTGAGCTCTTTAGTGGTGATTTGTGAGATTTTGGTACACCCAGAACCCCAGCGGTATACACTGGAAAATATTTGTAGTCTTTTATCCCTCACCCCCCTCCCACTCTTCCCCCCAAGTCTCCTAAGTCCATTGTATCACCTTTATGCCTTTGCATCCTCATAGCTTAGCCCCCACATATCAGTGAGAACATATGATGTTTATGATGTCTGGTTTTCTATTCCTGAGTTACATCACTTAGAATAATAATCTCCAATCTTGTCCAGGCCACTGCAAATGCTGTTAATTTATTCTTTTTATGGCTATATAATATTCCATTTTATATACACACACACACACACCCCACAGTTTCTTTATCCACTTGTTGATTGATGGGTTGGTTTTTGGGTTGGTTCCACGATTTTGCAATTGTGAATTGTGCTGC
This sequence comes from Hylobates moloch, assembly GCF_009828535.3. NCBI lineage: Eukaryota > Metazoa > Chordata > Mammalia > Primates > Hylobatidae > Hylobates > Hylobates moloch. Next base: position 100,758,974 of record NW_026652277.1, on the reverse strand, counting down.
TATAAACATCCATGTGCAAGTATCTTTTTCAAATAATGACTTCTTTTTTTCTGGATAGATACCCAGTAGGGGGATTGTTGAATCAAATGGTAGTTGTACTTTTCATTCTTTAAGAAATCTCCATACTGTTTTCCATAATGTCTCTACTAGTTTACATTCCCACAAGTAGTGTAGAAGTGCTCCCTGCTCCATTGCTGGTGAACTAGTGTGATTTTTAGAGGTATTGAAGAGACTTGTCTTGTCATATTACCAGGGATGGTTTTCTGTTTCCTTCTCATTTTGGTAGAATCTGTCACAGGGAAGGTTTGGGGCTGAAGGCTGTTGTTCAGATTCTTTTGTCCCATGGGGTGTTCCCTTGAGGTAGTACTCTTCCACTCTTCCTATGAATGTGGCTTTCTGTGAGCTGAATTGCAGCAACTGTTTTCGCTCTTCTAGGTCTAGCCACTTAGCGAGTCTACCCGGCACCATGCTGGTACTGCACAAAGTCCCGTGATGTGAACTATCTATGGTCTCTCAGCCATGGATACCAGTGCCTGTTCCCATGGAGGTGGCAGAGAGTGCAATGGACCCCATGAGGGTCCTTAGCTTTGGTGGTTTCATGCTCTATTTTTGTGCTGGTTGGCCTCCTACCAGGAGGTGGCACTTTCCTGAAAGCATCAGCTGTAGTAGTGTGGAGAGGCGCCAGCAGTGAGTGGAACCCTAGAACTTCCAAGATTATATGTCCTTTGTCTTCTGCTGCCAGGGTGAATAGGGAAGGACCATCAGGTGGGGGCGGGGCTGAGCGTGTCTGAGCTCAGACTCTCCTTGGGTGGATCTTGCTGCCACTACTGTGGCGGATGAGGTGAAATTCCCAGGTCACTGGAGTTGTGTACCTAGGAGGATTACAGCTGCCTCTGCTGAGTTATGCAGGTTGTCAGGAAAGTAGGGGAAAGCCGGCAATCACAGGCCTCATCCAGGTCCCACACAAACTAAAGGGCCAGTCTCATTCCCACAGTGCCCCCCACCCCTGACAACAGCAGGAGTCTGTTCCCTGGCAGAGGATGAGACAGGCTTGAAAACTTGCCCAAGGCTATCCACTTCCCAGCTGTGAGAGAAAAGGGTTTTAGTTCTTCCCTGGCCTATGAAATCTGCAAGCCTCATTCACACCCTCCCCTGAGTTCTGGCCAGGAGGCTTCTTCCCTCCTTCAAATTGTTACAAAGTTCAGCTACAGAATTCCTTCTCCCTGTGGAGTTTTACCCCCTGCTCCTCTGGCCACTGTCCCAATGGATCACTGTGGTGCCAGGCAGGAATGGGGACCCAGCAAGCTCCCAGGGCCTTTCTGCTGCGTCCCTCTACCCCTGTATTTCGCTTGGCTTGACTCTCTAACTTGACTTGGCTCCAGATAAAGGCAGAAACTTCTGCAACTGGACCTTCAGCTTCTCCAGTGGTGTGTGTGCTCAGGAGAGGAGGGTCTCCTTTTCCCACTTCCGTAGTTGCAGCACTCACAGAAATTGGGATGTCTCTCAGGTCCTGCAGGAGCAGTCCACTTCCTTCAGAGGAACTGTGGGTCCTCTTGGAATTGCTGGTTTGTTCTTGCAGTCGATTTGAAGCTAAAATTTACAATGCAAGCCTCTGTATGCTGCTGTCTCCAGAGGGGCAATCTAGTCCTGCCTCCCTCCTGCCATGACCCCGTCTAAATAAAATCTTTATGATTACACAACCAGTAAATTTTTTCTCTACCGTAGCAGGCCACCACCCTTTTTGGTTTCATAAAGTGATAGGAGCTTATGGAAGATCTGTTCTTTCTTGCAGAGGAAAGTATAATTGCTAAAACACAGTGAATTCCAAGAGATCTCTTTTAAAATTTACATCTTGCATTATAATGCCCGTTCGTGCTGTGGTCCCGGATAATCACGCAGGACAGACACATAAGTTAATTTCTTGACTTTTCCGTTAAAAAGAAACAAAACATGAGATTTAAATGTCTTTTCAAAGTTAATACTCTTTTACAACTTAAATCCCTCAGGAACAGCATATCAATATATATTTTCTGAAATACCTTTGTTAATTAACTGAGGTTAGAAACACAAGATTTTGCAGATGTAACGTTTAATTCAAAACAACAGAAATCTCATGAACAGGGATGGCTCTAATTTCTTCTACAGGAAAAGTTGCATGTTAAAAGTTAGCTTACTGTAAATCATATGAAGATAACCAAGAATAAGCATTGTGAATTGGAAGAAGTTCTATGTTGTATAGAAATAACAGCAGAAATTAACAGAGTATTTAGATATAACAGTTTTAAAGGCATAATCATTTCTTTATCACCAAGAAAGTAGCTAAGAAGAGGTGCTAATTCTAAGGAATATTTTGAATCAGAGAGGACATGTTAACTAGGAAGCCATCCATCAGTGTGGAAGGATGGATTGCTGGAAATTTACTCTGGCCTGATCTCACATGCTGAGGTGAACTCTGGCAAGCCTAAGTATCCCTAATCTGAAAATCTGAAATCTGAAGTGCTCCAAAATCCAAAACCTTTTGAGAGCTGACAGGATGCTCAAAGAAAATGTTTATTAGAGCATTTCAGTTTTATTTTTATTTTTTGGATTAGTGAAGCTCAACTGTTATAACTGCAAATATTGCAAAATCCAAAAAGAAAGCTAAAATCCAAAACACTTCTGATCCCAAGCATTTTGCATAAGGGATAGTCAAACTTAGTCCCAGAAAATCCAACTCATTCCAATATGAGTAACAACAAAAGAAATAAACAAGCATCAATACAAAGTTACAGGAAGAAAAAACATGAAAAAGAAACAAAACTTTTCTATAAATGAGGAAGACTCACCAAAAAAAAAAAAAAAAAAATCATCTCATCACAAAGCAGATGAGCACTGTAGCCCTCTTAATGAAAGATCAAAGCATGAAGGAAGATTATAGGCAGAAGTAAAAGAATTTGGAGAAAAGGTCTCAAAGACCAGGGATGACCTCTATAAAAAAAGATGATAAAACAGGAAATGGCACAATTGCAGAAAAACAGACACCAAAATCACTTCAGAAATGAAGAAAACTTATAAGTAACTCAATGGGGAATAGATCCTATGAGAGTCCACTAAGAAACTTGTGAAAAAAAAATGGTAAAGAACAAAATAAAATGAAAATGAAGTCAGAGAAAGAATGAAAAAATTGGGAGAAAATTAAAAATATAGATCATAGATATAGACAATCCAATCTAGCATAAGTAGAGAGTCCTGAAAAGAAAAGAAAAACAATGAATCTGAAACTTAAAAAAAATTCAAGAAAAAAATTATGAAATGTAAAAAAAGGGCTTGGTTCTTCATATTGCAATGACTCATTATCTGTAAAGGAAAATTAACCTAAAGGTCAACAGTAATACATTTGTTACAAAGGTAACAAATTTTAAAGATAAAGAAATAATGCCTATGTCAGATACTTAAAGAGATCAAGTCACTTAAGAAGAAAATCAGTTTGGCATGAGGCTTTCACAAGAACATTCAATACTGAAAGACATTGAAGCTACACATTGACTATTCAAGAAAACGAAGTATTATCCAATCTGTCCTTTAAGGAGAACAGCTATAAACAGTTGTGAACAGTAAGAGTTAGAAAACACTGTTTACAAGAGTCTTGAGAAAACTAGTACACGATGAACTTTAGCCAAGCAAGAGATGACTAATAAAACCTAGCAAAAAGATTTATGATTAATACCTTCAGAAAGTTTTATAATTAAACAGTAAAATACTCTGGTGGAAGAAACATCTGAGAATAAATGAGAGTTAGCTGATATTCTTCTGTTTTATGCCTTTGCATATAATGAGAGTGGGGAGCAAGTACATAACACCTGCTATGGAGGGGTCAGAAGTTCTACTACTACTAACCAGCTATGAAATGTTGCTGACATACTCACTATCCTATGCTCTGGAATTTTTATCTTATGTGTGGACAAATTTAGAATCTGATATACCAAAGAAATTAAAATTAAAGGTCGATTGCTTAGCTTTGGGACAAGACAGACCATACATAGTGAAACAACAAATGGACCAGAAAACTACAAACTATAGTCCTTGTCCCATCTACAAGACTCAGAAGTCAAATGTTGATCACTTTCTTTGTCTCTGTTTTCTCATTGTAAATTGTGAAGAAATTGACAATAACATGGTCTTATTTTTATGCTTTTCTTTGTATATTATTGTTTTATTGTTACCACAAAGGCTGAAATAACAAACTTTTGTTTATTCATTCAATATTTATTTAACACCTACTATATGTCATGAACCATTCTAGTGAATAATCAAAGACAAAATCTCTACTCTTATAGACCTTATATTTTAGTTGGGGCTAGGGAAAAGAAAATAAGCCATAAGCATTATAAACAAATAAATTCCATAGTGTGTTACAAGACAGTAAGTATTACAGAAACAAATAAAGCAGATTAAGAAGGGCAAGGAATGTTGGGAGAATAATTTTGTTTTTAAAAGGAAATTTAGTGTAGGCCTCATTATGTCATTTAAACAAAAATTAGTTAATTACATTTTCAAAAATGAAAACACTTTGACCTTTGAGATGTTCTAGAATAATTTTCAAATTGTCTCCTTTATGAAAAATTGGACTATTGATTTCAGGTTATATTTTCTCTGTCAGAATTAACCCAGGATTTTCGCCAAGTCTCTTATTTTACTATGCCAATACATTGACTCTGATTTTAAGTATATTTGTTTCTTTTATATTTTCTCCATTGGGTACATAATGAAATGAAGGCAGAAATAAAGATGTTCCTTGAAACCAACGAGAACAAAGACACAACATACCAGAATCTCTGGGACACATTCAAAGCAGTGTGTAGAGGGAAATTTATAGCACTAAATGCCCACAAGAGAAAGCAGGAAAGATCCAAAATTGACACCCTAACATCACAATTAAAAGAACTAGAAAAGCAAGAGCAAACACATTCAAAAGCTAGCAGAAGGCTAGAAATAACTAAAATCAGAGCAGAACTGAAGGAAATAGAGACACAAAAAACCCTTCAAAAAATTAAAGAAGCCAGGAGCTGGTTTTTTGAAAAGATCAACGAAATTGATAGACTGCTAGCTAGACTAATAAAGAAGAATCAAATAGATGCAATAAAAAATGAAAAAGGGGTTATCACCACCAATCCCACAGAAATACAATCTACCATCAGAGAATACTACAAACACCTCTATGGAAATAAACTAGAAAATCTAGAAGAAATGGATAAATTCCTTGACATATATTTTCTCCTTAGATAAATTTTGTTATTCTTTTTCTAACTGCCTGTGCTAAAACTTCTCTTGCTTTCTTTTCATTTTTCCCATTTAATAGCAGCTTATAAAACTGTAAATTTCATTTGAGTAGTTTTTATCATATCTCATACATTTTTATAAGGAATGTACTAATTATTATTATTCATTTTATAATTGTAATTTAATTGTTTTATTATACCCAAGAGTTATTTAGGATAGTGCTTTATTTAATTCCCAAGACTTTCTGTTTACTTTAGTTATTAATTTCTGGTTTGTTACATTGTGGGCAGCAAAAAGATATTTGGATCATTTTGTATTTTGTTTCTATTAAACTTCTCTTCATCATCTCATATGTAGTAAATTTCAGTAAGTTATACCTAGAAACTTGAAAATGGAACATATTCCTGTCAGTAGAAAACAGATTTTTATGTATGGATATATGACTACTGTTCGTATGACTATGCTTTTGTGAATTTTTTGCATGTCTCCAATAGTTGGTGTGATATTTATTTAAATAATGTGTTTGTCTCAATGTAGGTTCTGTTTTTGACTAGTATAAAGACAATCCTTTTCATGTTAATAAAAAATAATTTAGCACAGAAGTGGAAGACAACAAGTGGATATGAAATGTGAGTTGGCAGAACTCACACTCATACACACACACACAAATAGACCAAAAAACACACAAACACATAAGAGAAATAACAACATTGGAAGGAGTAAAAACAGGCTAAACACTGGAAAAGATAATAAAGAATAATGAGAGGAAATTTTTTAATGGAATTTTAAAAAATTTCTAAAGTAAATATATACTGTCAAACAAACATCAACATTCACATAATTTAAATTCCCTAAGGAAAGTAAAACCAGCTATACATACATGAAAGCCACTATCAAGTTAGGTATTCATGCATTCCGATTTAACAAAGAAAACCCTGGGTTACACCTGTTTTTTTAGTGTCCTGTGCAGTTATTGTTCTATTCCCTATAAATAGTGTATTTTTCTTGAAGACATATTACCAAGTTACCCTAGGAATGAAGGGAAAAGTCAGCTTGGCTTCAGATTTCTACACAGCAACATTCAGTATTAGAAGATGGTTGAGCAACATTTACAAGGTACCCAAGTTATAAAGTTTGACGTTTACATCCAGACAAATTTTACCTCTGTTATAAACACTGCAGCTAAACAGTGTGAATGCATACTAACTCTGGTAATTTTGCACTCACGAGATTTTCTTGAAAAAATTACTGAATATCTAACATTAGCCAATTAAGTATGACTAGAGAAATTCACAAAAAAAGACTAGGAATAAGGATTTAAAATATTTAACTGCAGAAGACCAAAAAAGGGTAGGACAAGGGTGGTGACAGATTATAATGTAACTTTTTACATGGAAAGAATATGGTTCTTAACACTTTAGAAGCAGAAGGGAAAAAGATAGGACAGAATAAATTTGCAGTTTGCATTTCAAGAGCTAGAGGCAACAAAATATCATTAAAAATAAACAAGTAGTAAGAGTTTTAGCAAATTAATAAATAAATCAAGGAATAAGTATTAGCACATTTAAGAGAAAAAGTATATTTAAGGAAATGCATACTATTGATTAAAATTGAACCATGAAGAAGAGGAGAGGCAGAGAAAAATATAAAACTTTCTAACTATAATAAGAATCACCAGAACACATGGACACATGGAGGGGAATAACACACACTGGGGGCTGTTGTGGGGTGGTGGGCTGGGGGAGGAAGAGCATCAGGAAGAATAGCTAATGGATGCTGGGCTTAATACCTGGGCGATGGGTTGATCTGTGCAGCAAACAACCATGGCACACATTTACCTATGTAACAAACCTGCACATCTTGTACATGTACCCTGGAACTTAAAATAAAAGTTGAAGAAAAAAAATCACAAAAATGAACAATAAATAAAAACCAACCATGAAGAAAAAAAAAAAACTTTACAAGCCATCTAAAGAGAAAATATCACACATGACAAAATTAAAACTCAACATATATGTCATAGCATAAAATATAAATGAGTTTGACCTATTAAAAAAATAAATGTTCTGCTTAGATTATAATGCAAACACCAACCTTTGGATATTCACAAGAGACACGTGCAAAATGATTTTCTAAGTCTGAAAATAAAGGAAGTGTCAACTGTAAGCTAAAAAATAATATCAATATCACAAGCTTAACATAAAATTACATGGATTTCAACTTCAAATTATTAAAGGAGACCAAAAGGGCACTTTGTAACACTAAAACTTACAACTCATAATGAATATATTACAGTTATATACAATTATGCATTGAATAAGCAAAAATTGTATTGTCAGAAATGATAGGAGAGACAGTAGTAGTAAGACTTTAATTTACTCTTCATCGTATTACATATTAAATTAGGGAAAAATAAATATAGAATATGAATAATATAATTACTAAGATTACTCTGATGTATGTAAGTTTTGGTGGCAGAAAATAGGGAATACATCTCTTTTTCAAATACCCATAGAACAGTAACATTCAATGACCACTGAGAAGGTGAGAAGACTATAGAATATGATCAACAAGGTAGGTCTGATTGATATGTACAAATTCTGGGCAGAGGAAAAAATATCAGTCCGTGCTTATGCAATTTAACATATATAATTCTTGAACTGAATAAGATATTACCAGACATGCCAAGATACAGAACCAAATAATTTAAAAACAAAAGAAAAAATGACACAGTGACAGACCCAACAGTGGTTCAAGTATTGCAATTATTAGACATTAACTTTAAATAACTATGCTTAACGTATTTGAGTATACATGAAAAGTGAAGAATTCTAGCATAGAATTAGAACATATGGAGAAAAATTTAATTAACATTATAGAAATTTAAAACACAATAACTAAATAAGCATTGAATAGATGAATTTAAAGCCAAATGAGACATAGCAGAAACTATGACTAATATAGCTATAAAATGGAAAACACATGAAAGATATATAATGAATGGAGAGTTTTTGGAGCCCCAGAAACTTCAAAGACTGAAGGAATAAAGAAAACTAGCCATGAATTTTTCAAAACTGGTGGGAGCCATCAAGTCAAAGTTTCAAGAAACTCTTCATACTTCAAGGGGGGAAAAATAAGAAGGAAAAAAAGCGGGGGAAGAAAGAAAAACAAAATCATACTCTAGCCACATTCTCCGAGCCATGGAATAGGTAGTGTCTGGGAGGGAGCCTGAGTGAAATGTCTGGGATGTTATTAATGTTCTATATCTTAACCTAGGTGGTAGTTATACAGGTATTATCACTGTGTAAAAATTCACATAACTTAAGATGTGTGCATTTTCCAGTATGTATGTTACACTTCAATTTAAAAGTTTAAAGAATATTTCTAAATTTTTGTCTCTTATTTAGCAAGATACCCCTCCCTTCACTGTGTCCTGGTCATAATGGACTTTATAGAAGAAGGCAAGATGAACAACACATTAGGAAAAACAGGATGTAACATCAGATATCAACTGAACAGTAAAATCCTGTCTCTTCTTACCTGGCATATTTCACTTCAGAAGAAAGACAGGAGGAGGCACAAGTGGGTATAGTATTCGTTCGTGTTTTCATCCTTTGCTAGTAGAACTCCAAAGAGGAATGTCCAGAAAAATGTATTAAGCATTTGACCCAGCCATCCCATTACTGGGTATATACCCAAAGGATTATAAATCATGCTGCTATAAAGACACATGCACACGTATGTTTATTGCGGCACTATTCACAATAGCAAAGACTTGGAACCAACTCAAATGTCCAATAATGATAGACTGGATTAAGAAAATGTGGCACATATACACCATGGAATACTATGCAGCCATAAAAAAGGATGCGTTCATGTCCTTTGTAGGGACGTGGATGAAGCTGGAAACCATCATTCTCAGCAAACTATTGCAAGGACAAAAAAAAGCAAACACCGCATGTTCTCACTCATAGGTGGGAATTGAACAATGAGAACACATGGTCACAGGAAGGGGAACATCACACTCCAGGGACTGTTGTGAGGCGGGGGGAGGGGAGAGGGACAGCATTAGGAGATATACCTAATGCTAAATGACGAGTTAATGGGTGCAGCACACCAACATGGCACATGGATACATATGTAACAAACCTGCACGTTGTGCACATGTACCCTAAAACTTAAAGTATAATAATAATAATAGAAAAATATATATATTAAGCAAGGTTTAGAAAGCTCAGGACCATTGGCAAGATGGTAGATGCTGCTAGAATTTTGTTCCTAGGCAGCTTAAATCCCCTGGGAAAATTCCCTCATATGGTTAGTATTAACCTACTACAGGATAGTACTGCTGCTATAGTTCTGGAAGACGTACAGACCTGGAAGCAGCTCTCCGAGCTCCTTGTTACCTATACAGTATGTACAGGAGACCCATAAGTTTCCACAACCACCAGTGAGAGATTGTCAGCACTGCAGGAGCACTTCAAGGAGAGCAAGGAGAGACATCGTGGCATGACAAAGTGGCTTCTGTGTGTGAGATTAACTACTCAGGGTATACACTTTTGTAGGGCATCCAATAGTCACTCCCCAAAGCCAGCAGTCATCTGTAGCATCAGTCATACATCAGTTTGCACCAGTACAAAAAGCAGAACCAAATTTGCCACTCTTCAGCAGCAATTAGTGAGTGTAGAAGGGGTAAGCAATAATCTGAAGCTTCCTTCTGTCTTTCCTCCTTATGGACAGAACAATCCCTCAGATTTCTACACTCCAACATGCAAAGAAGGAGGGGGTGGGGATGAAACTGTAAGAGACTAAGCATTTATCTAAAAGGGCCTGAATAATCTTAAAAAGCAAAGTCAGAACCAATAGACAATTTAATTTTGAATAGAATGAACATTTTAAATACTTATAAACCTTAGTAAAATATAAGGAAGAAACACTATATGAACTTATACATGAGAAAAATCAGGTCACCACAGGAAATGAAGATGTATGTATTTTTAGCACATCAGAGCATAGGGCATCAATTTATGACAGTTAATGAACAATTTATGACATCGAATAAACCAATTAAATAGCAGATACCATTTTATACATTCTAAACTAACAAAAATCTAAAAAATGATTATTCCAAATACTGGCAAAGTTATGGTAAAATTATTGCACATATACACCGATGATGGGTTAAATTAGAACCCAATTTGGCAAAAGAAAAGTTATATATTACAAGTAGATACATGACAGTATGTCCTGAGGAAATATTTCACGAGAATCTACTGCAGTGTTATTTATGAAATAAAATGAATGAGAGCAATGTAAATGGCCAAAATGAACAAATAATTAAATAAATTCTGGTATATCAACTCTATGAAATGTTGGACAGCCATTACAAATGTATAATTATTAAAAGCTGCATTGATATATAAAAAGTACTTAGTGGAAAAAGAAAATAGATAAAAATAAAGTTATATATTATACTAAAGTCCATAACTATTTTAAAATTCTGTATTTTAATAAAGTCTAGAACAAAAATGGAAAAATAAAAATTGTTTAACCACAGAGGGTGAGAAGATACGTTATAAATACAAAATAAGAGCCAGTCATCGTTATGAAAAATCAGACTCTGACTTCATGCCTGGGTCTCTCTCATTGGCTGCCAGCTCTCCAAGATCAGCAGCGCAGATGAATTATGAATCCAGGGCTTGATTCTTCGCTTCTCTGCCTCACTAACCAGGGGACTTCAGGCAAGTTACTTAACCTCACTTTGCCCTAGTTTCCTCATCTATAAAACGGGATTATGGTAGTACTTACCTAACAGTGTGGTTGAGAAGCTTAGATAACTTCTTCTACTAAAGCAATTAGAAAACAATCTCAGCAATCCATAAGCACTCAGAGTTCATTGTTCTTTTTTTCCCTCATTGGATGATATGAGCAATACATCACGGTTCCTAAACAAAGCATGTGGCAAATACTGAATCATTCTCGAATTGAATTCACTTTATAATTTAATGAAAGAATGTGAGTGCATCTGTCTTTTTGTTTTGATTCCTTTTGTTTGTTTGCAGTATAGTTAATGTGTACAATCTTTTCTGTTGGTATTGAATGGGCAATTTTGGTAGCAGACAAATTGAGTTATTTAGAATAAGAATGTTGTTAGCAGTGTATTAAAGGCAAAACAAATGCTGAGTCCATGCAGCTGACTGATATTCGGACAAAATGTTTAAGTACCTGTATCTCCCACTTTTCAACATATGTTGTAGTAGTTGTCATCATGCAAACAGACTTGGTATGTTTCACCTCAATTTGCATTAGGTACATTTGCCGAAGAGTTAGGATCAGTGGTCTCTCCATTTCCCACAGAAGCAATGAAGACCACAATCAGTTATTTCACGCTGGAACATAAAATTTTATATGTTCTTTTACTTTCCAGTCATCCTATGCGCACACAAAATTAACAGGGGAATATACTTAAAGTTTTATGCTTTTCTAAGTTATTTTTTATAACGTACTCTTTACAAGTAAAAAACAAATACCCTAGAGAACAATTATTTGAATGAAAAATAATCAAAATATATTCTAGTCTTTCTCTTCCCTCTAAAGTTTCTTCTTTCTCCTCCCCTTACATAACCATAACTCACCTCCACTTTTCCCTTGCTCTTTTGCCTTTTTTTCTATTTGTGTCCTCTTTTAGACTCTGAGCACATGAATGGATATAAGTTGTCTATGTGGATTCTTCCATAGACAGTACATGAAATGGGACTCCATCAATAAAGGCTCAGTAACACAACACCCCACTCTCAGTAGCTTTAAACAAAAATGTATTTCTCATTCTCCCTCCTTATCCATCTTGAGATAGCTGTGGCTCTGCACCATGTCCTCCTCACCCTGGGAACCAGGCTAATACAGCCAACCATTGCCTGAAGTCAGCACACCAGGAAGAAAGGCAGAAGCAAGTCACACACCAGCTCTTAAAACCTTCTTCCAGAATTGACCCATATGGGCCAGGCATGGTGGATAACACCTGTAATCTCAGCGCTTTGGGAGGCCAAGGTCGGAGAATCACTTGAGGCCAGGAGTTTAAGACCAGCCTGGGCAACATAGCAAGACTGTCTCTATAAAAAATAAAAACAAAAATAAATTAGATGGGCATGGCAGTGCATGCCTGTAGTCCCAGCTACTCCGGAGGCTGAGGCAGAAAGATTGCGTAAGTCCAGGAGTTCTATGTTTCAGTGGGCTATGATTACACCACTACACTCCAGCCTTACAACAGAGCGAGACCCTGTTTATTTCTAAAAAGAAGAAAGAAAGAAAGAGAGAGAAAGAGAGAGACAGAAAGAGAAAGAGAGAAAGAGAAAGAGAGAGAAAGAGAAGTGACCCATATAACTTCTTATATTTCATTGACCAAAGCAAGTCACATAGCCACAATTAATTTCAAAGGGCTGGAGAGTGCCATTCCACTGATCTCAGAAACCAGAATGGCAAATATTTTTTAGACAGCATTACTGACTACTACAAAGAACAAACCAAAAATTTAGAGCATGTGATCGATTACAGCTGATCATACGTATCAGTACATACATACATATCAGTAACAAAAAGTTTGATCCTTCCTGGTACTATTGACCAAATATTTTTGGGTAATATTCATTTTTTTATTTAAAGTTAATTTTTTCTATAATATTCCCTTCTTTTATGTTATTTCATATTACATAATTTAGGTTTATGAGATGAGAAATCTATAGCTCCTTCAGATATCTAAAAGAAATTTATTTTTTACTCTTCATGGAAAAAGAGTTCAGTACCAAATTCTGTTTGCATGTTGGTCAGTTTGTTTGTATGGTGGGTTCATTGGTAGGTGGATTATATTTGACTTAGGTATTACCCAAAGCTTAGGAAACTATGAAATAATAGGAGGTGTGATGAGAGAGATTCCCCTGAGGCACCATAAATGTTTATCTAAAAAGAAAGCTGAGTCCAGCCCAAAGCAGGATTTAGAACTTTTATTTTATTACATGGCCATTTGGATAAAAATAATAAAAACTACCTAAACTGTTTGTTATGATTCATACTGTATTATAATTTTTCAGTAAGTGATAAAATTCTTGTGGTCAGAGTTGAAAACCACTGAAATATATTTTACATGCAGGTGGTTTCCTTCAATAGTCAGAATTCGAGCAGCTCATCTTTGTTTTCCTTCTGAGATGAAAGGAGAGTTTGACTCTACACATAAAGGAAATAGTTTTCTAACTGACAAATTATTAATTATTGGTTTATGTTGTCTCTATTGGAGCATCCTAAACTGGAGAAATACAAATTAAGTGCTACTATTTATTTATTTCTACTTTTACCTCACTTTTACAACTTTCTCTATGCCTGTAAAACACTCTTCCCCAAAGTCCTCAAAATAAGTACTTGAATAAAACTACAATCTAAGCATAGCTATAAAGAATGCATTTAATTTCAAGTGCTGCTATAAAGAATTTTACATGACAGGGTCCTTTTATTGTCCTCAATTTCATTACATAGCCTTCCTAACAGCCCTCCTGAGATCGAAGCTAGTCTAGTGTCAATCCTTTTTATCAATTCACTCAGTTACAAAAGAACATTGTCCTGACATTATGGGTATTGTTCTACTTATTTGCAGTGTCCCCATTGTTACTTTCTCTGAAATAGAGTACTGAACACAGATGCACTTTCTGAAGAACCTGCAAGTATTGTCAACATTAGTGATGTAAGTTCAAATTTTGTCCAAGTAAGCTAAAAGAAAACAACCCATTAGCTAAAATCAAATGTGTTCTGGAATCAGCACCAGTCCTCAGACAAGTTAGAAAGTGGTATTGCTTCCCTTCTTCTGAAAAAGTTTCTTAATGAAAGGCCCTTAGCAGGGCTTTTACTCACATATCTGTCAATGCTAATTTAGTTAGGTATTAGACAATTTCTTCTTTTAAGTCAGTGTATTCCAAACTGGGGTTTTCAGATTTCACATATCCACAGATGATTTATAATCATTAGAAAATTTTTAATTTTGTACTTTTGTGATAATTATAATCTAAAAAAATTAGACAAAAATGGTGGAAGAATTGCACAATAACAAGGCAAATGTTAATCTAGGAATGACAAATGCAACAAAGCATTGGCCTTCGTCATCAGTCTCATGCTCATCTTTCCAGAAAACAAATGTATCTCAACAAAAACAATTTCTAATATTACCAAAATATGGTTTGGGAGAATCTCAAAGAATATATACAGAAGGAAATAAAGAAGACACAAAAGCATGAACTACTCCATTTATATGAATTTCAGGAAGAAGCAAAATTAATCTCCAGCTGTCAGAGATGTTTAAACCAGACTGACTCCACCTTGAATACATGCTGGGTGAAATAAGGCCGAGACCTACTGGGCTGCATTTCCAGGAGTTTAAGGCACTCTTAATCACAAGCTGAGATAGGAGGTAGACACAGGATACCGGTCATAAAGACCTTGCTGATAAAACATCATGCGATAAAGAAGCCAGCCAAATCCCACCGAAACCAATATGGCAACAAAAGTGATGTCCAGTCGTCCTCATTGCTCATTACAAGCTAATTATAATTCATTAGCATGCTAAAAGACACTCCCACCAGTGCCATGACAGTTCACAAATACCAAGGCAATGTCAGGAATACCTTATATGGTCGAAAAGGGGGAGAAAACCTCAGTTCCAGGAATTGTCCACACCTTTCCCAGAAAACTCGTGAATAATGCATCCCTCGTTTAGCATATAATCAAGAAATAACTATAAATATCTTTAGTCTAGCAGCCCAGGCTACTACTCTCATTATGAAGTAGCCATTCTTTCATTCTTTTACTTTTTTAAATTTATTTATTTAATTTTTTTAATGAAACGAAGTCTCGCTCTGTCGCCCAGGCTGGAGTGCAGTGGTGCGATCTCGGCTCACTGCAACCTCCGCCTCCAGGGTTCAAGCGATTTTCCTGCCTCAGCCTCCTGAATAGCTGGGATTACCAGCCTGGCTACCATGCCCAGCTAATTTTTTGTATTTTTAGTAGAGATGGGGTTTCACCAGGTTGGCCAAAGATAGTCTTGAGCTCTTGACCTCATGATCCACCCACATTGGCCTCCCAAAGTGCTGGGATTACAGGTGTGAGCCACCGTGACCGATCTTTTTTTCTTTTTTTTGAGATGAAGTCTCATTCTGTTGCCCACACTGGGGCGCAGTGGTGCCATCTCGGCTCACTGCAACCTCTACTTCCCAGGTTCAAACAACTCTCCTGCCTCAGCCTCCCAAGTAGCTGGGTCTACAGGCACACGCTGCCATGCCCAGCTAATTTATTTTGTATTTCAGTAGAGACGGGGTTTCACCATGTTTCCAGGCTAGTCTTGAACTCCTGAGCTCAGGCAAACCACCGACCTCTGCCTCCTAAAGTGCTAGGATTACAGGCATGAGCCACCACACCCGGCCTATTCGAGTACTTTCTTAATAAACTTGCTTTCACTTTACTGTATGGATTCGCTTCAAATCCTTTCTTGCGTGAGATTGTGACCCGTTTTCAGTAACAAAACTAGCGGTTACATCTGTGGCAAGGAGGTGGATGGTGGACTGTGCTGACTGAGAAAGGGAATGAGGGAGTCATCTGGGGTTTTATATAGGCGTGCCTCAGAGATATTGCAGGCTCAATTCCAGGCAACTGCAATTAAACAAATAAAGCGAATCACACAAATTGTTTGCTTTCTAAATGCATACAAAAGTTTAGTAAGTGTGCAATAACATTATATCTAAAAAACATATATTTTAATTTTAAAATACTAGCAATCAACTGAGCCATCAGCCAGTTGTAATGTTTTTATCCGTGGAAGGCCTTGTGTCAGTGTTGGTGGCTGCTGACTCATAAGGGTGGTGGTCACTGACGGTTAGAGCATCTGTAGCAATTTCTGAAAATAATACGCTGAGGTTTATGGCATCTATTGACTCTTCCTTTCAGAAAAGATTTCTCTGCAGCATGTGAAGCTATTTTACCCAGAGAAGAACGTGTTTCAAAATTGCTTTATGAACTAAGTTAACGTAATACTCTAAATCCTTTGTCTTCATTTCAGCAAGTTCACACATCTTCATCTGGAATAGATTTCATCTCAAGAAATCACTTTTTTGCTTATCCATAGGAAGCAAGTTTTCATTCATTCAAGTTTGATGATGAGATTGCAGCACTTCAGTCACATCTTCATGCTCCACTTGTCACTCTGCTTCTCTTGCTATTTCTACCACATTTGCAGTGATATCCGCTGCTGAAATCTTGAACTCCTCAAAGTCATCTGTAAAGGTTACAATTAACTTATTCCAAATTCCTGTGCATGTGGGCATTTTGACCTCCTCTCATGAATCACTAATATTCTTAATGGCATGTAGAATGGTGAATACTTTCCAGGAGGTTTCACTGATTATTAAATGTCCTGCATAGTCTTAATGGGGTCAAATCTGCTTTGTATCCTGTAGCTTTCTTGTACTTGAATATTGAATTGGGAAAGTTTTCTTTTATTATCCCTTTAAATAAAATTTTTAACCCTATCTCTCTCTCTACCTTGTCTGTAAGGCCAACAACTGGTAGATTAGTCATTTTGAGCCTATTTTCTAGGTTTTGTAATTATCTTTCATTCTTGTTTAGCCTTTTTTCTTTTGCTCCTCTGTGTATTTTCAAACAGCTTGTCTTCGAGTTCACTGATTCTTTCTTCTGCTTGATCAGTTCTGCTAATGACAGTCCCGATGCATTCTTCCATATATCAATTAGATTTTTCAGCTCTAGCATATCTGCTTGATATTTTTTAAATTATTTACATCTCTTTGTTAAATTTCTGTGATAGAATTTTGAATTTCTCCTCTAGGTTACCTTGAATTTTGTTGAGCTCCATCAAAACAGCTATTTTGAATTCCCTGTCTGAAAGGTTATGTATCTTTGTCACTCTAGGATTGGTTGCTTGTGCCTTATTTAGTTCATTTGGTGAGGTCATATTTTCCTGGATTATCTTGATCCTTGTTGATGTTCATGGCATCTGGGTATTGAAGAGATGGTTATTTACTGTCATCTCTGCAGTCTGGGCTTGCTTGTACCCATCTTTCTTGGGAAGGCTTTCCAAGCATTCAAAGGAAATTGAGTGTTGAGATGTAAGCCTTTGGTTACTGCAGACATATCTGCCTTAGGGGGTACCCCAAGCCCAGTAACACTGTGACTCTTACAGAATACTAAAGGTACCATCTTGGTGGTCTTGGGTGAGATCAGAGAGAATTTCTGGATTACCAGGCATAGTCTCTTGTTCTCATCCTTTACTTTTCCCCAAATGAACAGCCTTTTTCTCTATCCTAAGCTGCGTGGGACTAAGGAAGGGATGACACAAACAACCTGGTGGCTACCACCACTGGGACTGTGCTGGGTCAGTCCTGAAACCACCACAACATTGAGTTTTGGACAGGGATTGTGGTGACTGCAGCCTGGCTGCCAATGCTGTTCACTCAAGGTCCAAGGGCTCTTCGGTCCACAAGTAGTTGTGGTAAATCCAGCTAGATTTGTGTCCTTCCCTTCAGGGCAGCAAGCTCCCCTCCCAAGCTCATATCAAGTCTAGAAATTCTGTCTGGGAGCCATGATCTGGAGTCAGCAACCTTAGGACTCTACCTGGGGCTCTATTCCACTGAAGCTGAGCTGGTACCCAACCTAAAAGACAAAATACTTGCCTCTCTTGCTCCCTTTTCCACAAGCAGAGGAGTGTCTCCCCAGGGTCACTACAACCCCAGCTTCGTGGCGAGTACTGCCTGGCTACTGCTGATGTTCACTCAAGGCCCAAGGGCTCTTCAGTTAGTTGAGTCAGTTGCTGCCAGGTCTTCAGAAAGTTGCTAGCATATCTAGGTCTCTCCCTTCAAGAAAGTGGGTTCCCCTGTGGCCCAGGGCAAGTCCAGAAATGCCATACAGGGGCCAATGCCTGGCATCGAGAACTCCAAAACCTGTGTGGTGCTCTATTGCACTGTGGCAGAGCTGGTACCCAAGCTGCAGGGCAAAGTCCCCTTTAAGTCTTCTCTCTCCTTTCCTTGAGCAGAAGGAGTCTCCCTGCAGCCACCACCATTTGGAATGTTCTAGGTCATGCCTTAAGTCAGCATGGCACTGGATCTTACCCAAGTCCTGTGGCAAGTGCTGCCTGACTATCACTGATATTTATTCAAGGCCCAAGGTCTCTTTAGTCAGCAAATGAATCCTGCAGGAACTGGGTTCTTCCCTTCAAGGCAGTGGGCTCCCTTCTGTCACAAAGTGTGTTTATAAATGTCATCTGGGAGACAGAGCCTAGAACACATAGAACACAGGTCTCAGGACTCTCCCTGGTGCCCTATTCTACTGTAGGGCTGAGCTGGTACCCTAGTTGCAAGACTAAGTCCTTTTTATTTAACCCCCTCTCCTCCTCAATCAGAAAGAAGGAATGTCTCCTTGGGCTTCATGAAGGAAGTGACCCTTTAAGATTTTCCTTTTAGTGTGAGTAAGACATTGACAGGGGGAGAATAACAAACAAAAAATACATTGATGGAAACATGCAATGTATATTTAGGGAATGGTCAGCAGGCCTACCTCACTGTAGCAGAGTAGAGTTAGATTCAATACAACAATATTTTGGAAAATGGATTAGAGCATAAAGGGACTAGAACTAGAACTATTTATTCATAATCCAGATCAAGAACACTGCAGAAGAATATGGCAATGGAATGGAAGCCTAAAGTCAGATCTAGAGACATTACAGAAGGAGAATTGCAAAAATTGGTCACTAGTTAGTCATAGGCATGGATGATAAAGAATTAAAGATGAGGCCACGGTTTTGAACTTCAGTGATCAGCGTAATTGTAGTATCATTAACAAAAATAAGAAACTCCAAATTTTGAAGGTCAAAGAGAATTTAAACATCACTTATTTGAGAACTTTCTCTTCGTCTGTGTGTTATTATGTGGCACTGCAACAGTTTAAGATACAGGGATTGGGCCGAGCACAGTGGCTCACGCCTGTAATCCTAGCACTTTGGGAGGCTGAGATGGGTTGATTGCCTGAGCTCAGGAGTTCGAGACCGGCCTGGGCAACATAGTGAAACCCCATCTCTACTAAAATACAAAAAAAAAAAAAAAAATCAGCCAGGAGTGGTGGCGGGCTCCTGTAATCCCAGCTAAACGGGAGGCCGAGCACGAGAATTGCTTGAACCCGGGAGGCAGAGGTTGCAGTGAGCCAAGACCGTGCCACTGCACTCCAACATGGGCAACAAAGTGAAATTCTGTCTCAAAAAAAATAAAAAAGATACAGAGATTGAAGAAAGAGTATTCAAATTGTAATCCTCTTTCTGCCATTTGGTAGCTGTGTCACCTTGGGCAAATTATATAGACTCTCGTTTCAGCTCCATCTATCTGTAAAAATGAATAATGATAACTTTCCCTACTTCAGAGGGCTGCAAAGTACATTGTCTGACACATCCTTGTCAAGTGCTCAATAAGTGTTACCTAGCATTATTATTACTATTTTAGCAAAAATGTATAATACAGTGATTAACAGATATTTGAGATATACATTCCATAGACATGGACTATAAGGTGAGACTGTACTACTGCCCCCCCAAAGTCAGTATTCCACCTTTCAAAGAGACTGCAGCCCGAACAATGAAAATCATGACAACTTTCAGTTGAGAAATTACAGTCCCATAGACAATCAGTCAAATGTTTAAAATGGCATATAGAGAATCAGGAGTTGAATCTAAGTGTATTTTAAATAAATAGAAGAGATTCAAAGGGTAAAAGAAAGCAATTTCACAAGTATAAGAAATAAGTATTCTTTCATCTCAGTAAATTCACATATCAACCCTTTAAATCCTGCTGCTGGAAGCTTCTTCCAATTAAATACACCTGTGGTTTTTCAGATTTCAAGATTAACTCTTCTATCTGAACCCTACATAACTCTTACACTCTTTGCTTGTGGTGTGCATCATACTATACACTACAGTGCTTTTCCATCAGTTTACTATTCTCCAAGAATATCAACAATTTTTGTAATTGAATATCATATCAGTAGTGCTACTGAAGGAGAAGTGATGTTCTAGAGACTGTCATTCTATGTTACCTAGGATTTTGTGTTCTTAAAAATAAATTCATTGGTCTTTTTATTTTTGTTCATAATCGATGTCTTGGGGAATGGTCACATTTTCACAGGCTGTGGAATAGATAATCCTCTTTCATGGTAAATATGCCACACATCTTAACAAATCCCATGGCTGTGTGCTTTGTACTGATTCATCAGACCACAGAGATGCAGACACAACTCTGTTGTAATTTAGTACCAACAAAATTCTTCTACTCTTTGGAAAATTTTTTTTGAAATCAATTCTCTCCTGATGTGTACACTTTTCATTAGCTTTGAAAATACTTACTCCTCTGTGTTCACCAATATGAACATCTGGAATATTGCATGAGTGATGCATTTAGTTCCTTTTAAAAATAAAAATTTTTCAGATATACAAAAATTATTATAAGTATATACTTATGAAAGCCTAAGTAAAAGTGTAATGTTCAGTATAAGCATCCAGATGGACATGACTTTAACAATTTGGGACTTTGGCAGTGACTACCAATGGGTAGTTTCCTTTGAAAAAATGATAATAAACACTCCATTTCCCCTTCATTAAGTAAAAAGTGGTTGAGTCAAAGTCACTTCTCATCAATTTCTACAACTCGATATTGAACCAAGCAAGAAAAAAATTAGAAATGTAAGATGTTTGCTGTTCTTTGAATTAGAATCATACAAGCATCTACTTGAAGTCTGGGAATTTGGTTTAAAAAATAATGTAAGTAGTCAAAATGGATAATTCAGAAAAAAAATTCTTTTTTCCTCAATATTTCCACACCCATTACTCTTAGCTTTCATTTCCTCCCCCAGACTCTCCTGATTTGTAATCAGAAAAAGTAATTGGACAATAAGATATTATTGACAAAGATTTATGCATTTCTCCAGGCACTTTCTGTGTTAAAAGCAGAATAGTCTTGGACAAAGGAATATTTTATCTAAACAATTATTTCAGTTTAGTTTGAGTTTATAGAGAACATAAATTTTTCCATGGACTAGATGAATATATCCAAGTCATGTAAAAATAAATTAAAATGGACTACAAAATATTATCTGCAATTCATTAATGCTATAGGTTTAAAAAAAACAAAAAGTTAAAAATTTCTAAAACCACAAGTTGGCTATTATCACTAAAATGAACACTTTATTTGTGGGCCATACAGTCACCTTGTGAACTATAAATGAGGCACTGGCCTGAGAACTGAAAGGTCATTTGAATGTGTGTTTTCTTGCTGAACATGATTATGTTTAAACTAGTTTCCACTGAATTGTAATCTGCTCCCAGCAAAAAAAAAAAAAAAAAAAAAAGGGATGCTTTTTCTGTAGAAAAGGGGCATCCATTTACACTGTGCTTTGTAGTTGGAGAGAGGAGAAGAGGTCAGTGGCCCATCATGTTTTAGTGTGCCTGGGCATATGGGTAATGTAATGGAGCTGTCACCACACATTGCTTGGGGAACATACTGTGTGTTCATTTTCATGCCTTGTATGAGATAAAAATTCCTGTACTCTTATAAGAAAGATATAAATTTCCCAGTGATTTTATAAATTCAATCATGAGATGATAGACTGTCTGAGCTCATTACAATACAATGTCTATAAACATTTTTTAAATGTCTGTTTTGTAAGAGGATGAACTACACGAAGATGAAATAGCAATAACAAATTTTAGTACATGTAAAAATATTGTATTTATTTATTATTTTACTTAATAAATATAAATATTGCTATTCTAGGTATTTATTTAGTATCTGAAATTTACATATCTTTATGTCAGGGCCTCTGTAAATTAGGCTAACTGATTTAATTTGCCTTAATTGCTTCTATAATATAACAGTCTCTTGATTAAGGTTAAGGCTTAGTCTTGACTATTAAGTGCTCTTAGACTGGTTAATTGAGCCTATATTTGGAGTATATATAAATGTAGTATATTTCCCTCTAATGCTTGTGGTGACTTGAGCAATCCAAAGGACTTTAGAATCTGACTGGAAATCCCTAGAGTATACTCACTGCTGTGGAATGGTATTAAATGTCTACAAACCTTATCTCCAGTGAGAACAAGGAAGGCAGAGAAGATGAATGGTAGCATTTGCTTATTTCTGTGATATAAATACTCCCAACATGGACAATTTTATGCCACTAACATTATGTCATGGAACCCAGAATTGAGAAAGAATAACATGCCAATGTGAGCTGACCTCACTGACCTCTTATTTTGTAACCTCAATGCCTAATGGTAATGACATGCAGTTGATCTTTGCAGGGGAGGACACTGAAAGCAGGATCTCACCTATTCTCTAACAGAAATATTACAAAGTTAGCCAGGTGCAGTGGCTCACACCTGTAATCCCAGCACGTTCGGAAGCCAAGGCTAGTGAATCACTTGAGGTCAGGAATTTGAGACCAACCTGGCCAACATGGTGAAACACATTCTCTGCTAAAAATACAAAAATCAGCCGGGCATCATGGTGTGTGCCTGAAATTCCAGCTATTCCCGAGGCTGAGGCAGGAGAATCACTTGAACCCAAGAGGATGAGGTTGCAGTGAGTCGAGATGGCACCACTGCACTCCAGCCTGGGTGACAGAGCAAGACTCCATCTCAAAAATAAATAAATAAATAATTAATTAATTAAATATTACAAAGTTGTTAATATGTTTCGTCTCCCGAGACAGAGAGTAAGAGATATAAGAAATTCTGTAGAACTCTTCATACATTTCTTTCTTTTGTTATTGCCTTACAGTATCATATTCTAAGAATGCTGGTGACACTTAATGAAGCTCATCTTCCTCCAGATGAAGAAAAGGTTGCTGTTTGACCAATGGTGATAGGCCTCCCCTCACCATCAGCATACAATATTGAATTTTCCAAAGGTTTTCTCACATAGGAGTTACTCTTGGCCCCGTGAAAATCAAGAAAAAGCATTGGTAAAACTAGATAATTTGCCCAAAGCTTCAAGTCCAGATATACCTGACTGAAAATATGGAGCTTTTGATCCTTATGTAGTTGAGAAACCTGCACTGGGGTCTACACTGGCCACATTGTTACCATTTTGACCTGGAATTTGATTTAACTCTGGCTTAAAATTGATTCCAGTATCACTAGATCTTAGCTATTTATGCTTTCTGATAAAGCATTAAGACTGTCCACCTTTTATGTAAATAATTGTATAGATATTACTTTTCCCCAAAAGGTTTTATTGTCACCACGTGTTTTTTACCTCCTGAAATTATTCAATTTGTTAAGGAGAATGCCTCTACAAACAAAGAATCATGGCAGTAAACATCTTGTGCTTGCATAGATATTAGTAACTTCTGTACTAAAAGTGTGATTGTCTAAGGCCATTATTTAATAGTATGTGTTTTTTCTTTGTTATCTCTTCTAAGAAAACTTTGAATAAAATAAAATATCAGGAAACCAATAAGTGATTCAACAAATGGGAGAGAGACGATTTCTAGTGGATGTTCTAGAGTTCATTCAGATTAAGAATCTCATTTCTAAGAAACTGATACGAATAATGATAATTCTGGTATATGAGAGAATCTTGATTTATCAAATAAGATTCTTACACTTAGAAATTACCAAGGCAGGTATATAATATTAAAACTTTTAGAAGTATTTTCAGCTCCATACATTGAAACAAAACTTTTTTTCTGGTTAATTATATGTTAATCATAAATGGTATTAACTAAAAATTTCCTGTCCTTAGGAGCACTAAAGTTTACATTTTTTTGTAAATCATTTAGAACAGGCATGACAAATATGTGGCGTGCCTGCAAGTACTCTCCTGTCTTACATCCACTGCAGGCATCACTAATCAATCAACTTCCTGCTGAGCCTAGATGTAGTCTCAGAAAACAATTTTTCAGAAAGTACCAGAGAGCTTCAGCCATTGATGAAAACTTACTTGCTATTCCTAGTCTGGATTGTCGTAATTCAACATTAAGAGTTTATGTAACATCCAGTCAGCTTCTGATCATTAAAGTATTTCTCTGAACATATTAAAGAAGGAAAAATTATATTACTAATCAGGGGATCTTTAAGCATTTTAGTTTTTAAAAAATAAAGTATGTCAATACTTAACAGTATTTAATGCACACAAAAGTTATTTTTAAAATATAATAATTACATATCAGCATATATAAAAGAAAAAAGCTCTAAAAGCACAGAAAGAAAAATTTGTCAATAGTGCTAGTAAAAAATAGAAGTAAAATATGTTAGAAGAAGTGAGAGTCAAAAACTTAGGACATCTTTGTGTAAAATACATTATGTTAACAAAATAAGCCTTTTACATTTAGAAATGTATTTTTTCTATATGTAAAGGTTATTTTCTTATTAAATATATGTATATTTCTTTTTATCATATACTGGCAAAGAAAAATGTAACTTTATTTTTTAATTTATGTTATCAATTCTCAATAAACTAATTTTTTAAAATATTTTTTACCCATACAAAAAAAGGAACTGCAATTAGAAGCTATATCATTATTTTAATATTCTCTATTATATTAAAAGGCTTAAATAACTTCCCCAACTTTAATAATCATTTTACTTAAGTGTCATCAGAATTTTTTGAATGAATTGTCCTTGGTTTTTGAAATTTATAGATAATCTCCATTAGGTAGAATATTACATGGAATGCTCCCTCAATTAAGAGTCAGAAGATCTGGGTTCTAAACAAAGCTCTACCATAAATTACATGAACAAGGAGAGGCTAGTCCTCTGTAAAATGTATGGATTAGGCTAGAAAATCTCCAAGATCCTTTCAAGTTCTAAAATGCTATTTTATTATACTTAATTTATCTATAAATTTTCAGTATTTTGACCATCAAGGAAAATTTACATTTTATTCTGTAGTGTCTGTATGGACCTAGTTGTTTTGGGTTTTTAAAAATAAGAGGTATTTTTATGTGGTGATGTGTAAACAAAAAAAAATTTAATTGAAATGATTTAATGCTTCTTTAATTTTGTTTAATTATTGAGGAGTATTGTTGGACTAAAAGTCAATGATACACTTTAGAAACAGCATGTGTGAGTGCTGAAATCATTAGCGAAATTATTTGCATGTTTGTTCACATAGTGTTCATTAAGTTATTAATAGGGCCTATGACCCAGAGAAAGTCTAAATGCTATCTGAGTCAGACTGTCATGCTTTGAGGACATAGTACCAAATCTATAGATTGTCCTAACTTCAAGAATATATAGGTCAGCAGATTTAGATTCAGAACATATATCCCTGCAGTTAGCAGAAAAATGCCCCTGAACACATGAACATCATCTGTCTAATAGAATAATTAGCCATTCTGAGCACTTCATTACTATTAGTGATCCACATGAATGGAACAATGGAGCTTCCTGTTGATCAACAGGCATTTAAAAAAACATTACCTGATTTGGAATCCAGAAGGTAAGGATTTGAATTTTTACCCTATTGCTTGCTTGTCGTGTGATCATAGGCAAATTAATCTTTCTGAGTCTCAGTTATGTCTCTTGTAAAATGTAATGATACAAATTTTGTCACCTGCTATTAATTTTTAATCTCCCAAACATTTCTCAAATTATACTATACCCACCAGTGCCCACCCACTCTTTGATCACTATCATCTCTTGCCTCACTGCAGCCCTTTCACTGGTCTCCCTGCTTCCACTGTGGTGTGTAGCTTCTCTCTAACCATTAGTGTGCTGGCAAATAGCTTACACACAAAAAGTTAATAAAATGAAATTAAAATTAAAATCCTCATTTCTAGCGTTTGCCAGTTTCAGCAATATAAATACTCCTGCTATGGTTACCAATGTGATGTCGCTGAACATAGAGTTAAGAAGAAACGCACTCAAGTGGCTCTAGAAACATAGTATAAGTTGATTCCTCATGCTACCAACCAGGAAAAGAACCTCATCTCTCTCCTCATGTATTAATAAGCTTAGTATCAAGAGACATGACTATGCATAAAAACTCTGTCAGCCCTTCAGATTCTTGAGACAAAAGAAAGAAACCTCACCAACAGAAGACACAAAAATCAGCATGAGAAATATCAGATTCTTACTTAATGTTATCTTCAATAGAAAATAAATGCAATTACTTAGAAAATCCTGTTGCCTGATTTCAGTCAATTGCAAGTTATGAATATTTTAGCTCAGTGCCCTATTTTTAAAAAGAATAAATTAATTAATTGACTGAAGCCAAACACAATGCTTTCTAATATTATTATAAGCAATTAGAGAAATAAAATGCATTACAATGTTTAACAAAATATCTAGTACATAGGAAGAAATCAATAAATGATTTTAGTGATTATAATTCTTATACTCTCTATAAAGTTTCCCACAAACAAAAAGCAAGTTCTCCAAAACAAAATAGACAAGTGGAAAATGGTCCTGGGTAAAAAAAAAAACAAAAACTTGCTCATGATACATCTTGGCTTTGCTTCATTAAATATAGCCTAACTTTTTTAACAAAGATAGAATAAACTAACCATTTTCCACAATATCTATGTCCTGACTTAGCAAAACAGGGCCTGTATAAACCTAAAAATAGGAAAACACATCTCTCTAAATTCTAGGTGGTGATTTGTGAGTCAAAGAATACCTTTCCCATAAATATGCCTTCACTGTTCTTTTTGTCTCTACCTCTTACAGAAAGAGATTTATATACCCAAGCATGAACTTAAAACCCTAGAAAAACAGGCCGGGCACGGTGGCTCATGCCTGTAATCCCAACACTTTGGGAGGCCAAGTCAAGTGGATCACTTGATGTCAGGAGTTCGAGACCAGCCTGACCAAAATAGTGAAACCCTGTCTCTACTAAAAATAAAAGAAAAAATTAGTCGGGTGTGGTGGCAGGTGCCTGTAATCCCAGCTACTCAGGAGTCTGAGGCAGATTGCTTGAATCTGGGAGGTGGAGGTTGCAGTGAGGCGAGATGGTGCCACTGCACTCCAGCCTGGGTGACAGACTAAGACTACATCTCAAAAACAAACAACAACAACAAAACCCTAGAAAAACAAGAAGAGTGTTTAAAAAAGAAGGTTAAGGAGAAAGAGAAAAGAGCACGTTGCATTCTTGGTCATTGAGCAGTCCCCTTCTTACAGCCCCACAAAACTTCTATCCTATGTACAACCATCACAGTATATTTTTTAATGTTTTATTTCTTCAATTACATTGGGACAAAAAATGAAA
This sequence comes from Hylobates moloch, assembly GCF_009828535.3. Lineage (NCBI taxonomy): Eukaryota > Metazoa > Chordata > Mammalia > Primates > Hylobatidae > Hylobates > Hylobates moloch. The sequence goes on along the minus strand of NW_026652277.1, from coordinate 100,731,426 downwards.
TGTTAATGTAAGCAACAACATTTGTTATCTCTGTCTTTTAATTTGGGAACCAATATTAGGAATTTGATGTGTGTGCTGGATGTCTCCATATTTTTCATGATGTAAACTCCAATACTTCTCTGGTCTGCATCAATGAGCTCCCTTGTACTTCAGTTTTGGGGTGGGTTTGGCGAGGGAAACATGAAGGAGAGATTGGAAAGCAAGAGGAAAGATATATATTTCTCTATCTGGCTCCCTCCCTGACTCTCCATGTGCTTGTATTCAAAAGTCACAGTTCCTGTCCAGCAACCTTCCTCTGTAGCTACACATGAGACATCTGGTAAGAAAAGATGACCACTGAAATAGAGTAAGTAATAAGAGTATATGAAGGAATGATATCTAAGGAGGTATACAAGTTTAAAGGAAACTAATAAATGATGATGAAGCACCCTAAAGATAGCAATAGTGAGGAGCCCTTACCCCCCTTGGCCTGGAAGCACAAAGAGAGAGAGCAGTTATATGTGCATACCCCTAGATGTAGCTGTAGCTGTGACTGTAGGACAGGGGCATATGGAGGCACTGCCAATCCATAGCCAGGTAAGTGCAGTGCTAATGAAATAAATACCCCAACCTCACACTTTAGTAATTATTCTTCCAGCATGTAATTCTTAAGGATATCATATTATAATGACATTATATAAGAAATGATAGGTATTCTTTAATAACAGAGAATGGTCACAGTATATTTTTAAATAAAATAAGCCCTTCAAAAGGGTGACAGTGTTGGGTACAGGAATTTGATAAATATTCTTTAAGTTTTTAAAAAACTGTCCTTCCTCTCTCTTTTTCTTTGTTTTGCCAAAGTCTACAAAGTCCAAAGGAATTAAAGACCAATTATAGAAAGTAATTTTTAAATTTTCTAAGAAAATAGGCAGAAGCAGTGGCTCATGCCTCTAACCCCAGCACTGTGGAAAGCAAAGGCAGACAGATGATTTGAGTCCAGGAGTTTGGGACAAACCTGGGCAACATGGTGAAACCCCATCTCTACAAAAAATACAAAAATTAGCTGGGCATGGTGGTTCGTGTCTGTTGTCCCAGCTAGCCAGAAGGCTGAGGCAGGAGGTTCAGCTGAGCCCAGGAGGTTGAGGCTGTAGTAAGCCATGATTGTACCACTGTATGCCAACCTGGGTGACAGAATGAGACTCTGTCTCACAAAAAAAAAAAAGAAAAGAAAAAGATATAGAAAAACTTTGTAACCTTAGGCAGAAGAAGAAAATGTGTAAATCATATTTTTAAATGTTAATAAATTAGACTATATTAAAATTTAAAATTAGATACAAAATATACATAGAGGGTTAAAAGACAGGTCACAATCTAGAAGAAAGTGTTGGTAATGTATGTTATTGATAAGGTAACTAAAATGTATATAAAACTCCCACAATCAAACAAATAATGCAATACGAAATGAGATGCCATTAACAGTAACAACTAAAATTATACTAAAAAGTAGCAACAATTTTAAAAAGTGGAAATATTCCATTTAGCACAGTGGTTAAAGTATACACTCTGGATACAAAGGGTCTGAGTTTGAATCCCAGTCATATCGATTATTAACGGAGTAACTTTGGTTAAACTATTTACTTTTTCTGTACCTTTATTTGTTGATCTGAAACAATATCAGATAATAAAAGCATTTGATTGGTAAAGTTTTTGTGATGGGGAAGGGAATTAATAATTTATGTAAAAATGCTTAGAAAAATCCCTAGCTCATAGAGCCATATAAGTGCTAGTTTTTAACTTTTCTATTATTTTTATGAATGAACCTTCCTTTGGGGAACTCAAAAATTATTCTAAAAGGTATATCAAAGACTAAAAGTCCACAGATTCCTAAGTCAAATATGAAAAGAAAAAAAGAGTGAGAATTGACCTCCTAAATGCTAAAACATACTGCAAAGCAATTATAATCAAAATATTATACAGCAGAAAAAAATACAAATTAGCCAATGAAAAAGTTGATGTGTAATTTTTCAAAGACATAGGGAAATGAACCACTTAGGGGCATAAGGAACTATACGGACATCAGTGTTCATGTGACCAAACTATGCAGTAAGTTTTCCAAAACCTTTAATCAGGGAACTCTTGTGTGAGAGTGTAGGATTTCACCATAATCCCTAGTCTATAGAGAATGGTATAGAGCCCCGATCTGGATGCAACTGTCAAGAAATTAAACTCTAGCGATGCTCCCAAGCTTGTGCTAAAACATGCCGTCCTAGAGGAGTATCAATATACTTTTTCACACATATTGGGGCACTAAATCATCTATCTATCTTCCCTCATATAATTCATTAGATCAATATTTCTAAAATGAAGACAATTCTCCTGCCTGGTTTCTCTTACATAAAAAGAGGGATTAGTAGTTCTAAACAAAAGGACATATTCTATAACCAAGTGCAAATCTGTAACTATTGTAGAAGAAATCATTGATAGATTGCTCTGCAAATAGGTTGAACTACCATGTCAGCTATCCCTAAACATTCCTGCTCTATCACAAAAAAAGCAAAGTAAAAATTCTCCTTTGTGGTGCCCTCAGTTTTTAGCTATATTATAATGGAAATGTGGTTTGCCAAAATGTATTGAGGTCTCTGACATTACATCATAAACATAGCAATCCAAAGGGATCTGCTGCTAAATTTACTTTATATATATCCCAAACTATAACTCATAAAGACTGCTGATAGAACCACAGCTGTTTCTTGCTTGTCTATAAGTGAAGGGCTCATGTTTACTGTGATTATGAATAGTGTCACCAGCAGAGCATAGATGGCTACAAAACAGTGGCAGAGGTGTGCTCATGCACTCAGGGGATAGTGCTGAACATTATCTCCAGTTATTTATTCTCTCTGCCAAATGGCATGAAGAGATACAAGATATGCAAGAAAATCAATGTATAGAAACATGTTCCTGACACGGAGCCAAGATGGCCGAATAGGAACAGCTCCGGTCTCCAGCTCCCAGCCCCAGCGACACAGAAGATGGATGATTTCTGCATTTCTGCTTGAGGTACCGGTTTCATCTCACTAGGGAGTGCCTAACAGTGGGTGCAGGACAGTCGGTGAAGCGCACTGTGCGCGAGCCGAAGCAGGGCGAGGCATTACCTCACTCGGGAAGCGCAAGGGGTCAGGGAGTTCCCTTTCCTAGTCAAAGAAAGGGGAAACAGACGGCACCTGGAATATCGGGTCAGTCCCACCCCAATACTGCGCTTTTCCAACGGGCCTGGAAAACGGCACACTAGGAGATTGTGTCCCGCACCTGGCTCAGAGGGTCCTGTGCCCACGGAGTCTCGCTGATTGCTAGCATAGCCGTCTGAGATCAAGCTGCAAGGCGGCAGCGAGGCTGGGGGAGGGGCGCCCGCCATTGCCCAGGCTTGCTTAGGTAAACAAAGCAGCCAGGAAGCTCGAACTGGGTGGAGCCCACCACAGCTCAAGGAGGCCTGCCTGCCTCTGTAGGCTCCACCTCTGGGGGCAGGGCACAGACAAACAAAAACTCAGCAAGAACCTCCACAGACTTAAAGGTCCCTGTCTGACTGACAGCTTTGAAGAGAGTAGTGGTTCTCCCAGCACGCAGCTGGAGATCTGAGAACGGACAGACTGCCTCCTAAAGTGGGTCCCTCACCCCTGAGCAGCCTAACTGGGAGGCACCCCCCCAGTAGGGACAGACTGACACCTCATTCAACCAGGTACTCCTCTGAGACAAAACTTTCAGACGAACTATCAGACAGCTGAATTTGTGGTCTCACGAAAATCCGCTGTTCTGCAGCCACCGCTGCTGACACCCAGCCAAACAGGGTCTGGAGTGGACCTCTAGTAAACTCCAACAGACCTGCAGCTGAGGGTCCTGTCTGGTAGAAGGAAAACTAACAAACAGAAAGGACATCCACACCAAAAACCCATCTGTACATCTCCATCATCAAAGACCAAAAGTAGATAAAACCACAAAGATGGGGAAAAAACAGAACAAAAAAACTGGAAACTCTAAAAAACAGAGCACCTCTCCTCCTCCAAAGGAACGCAGTTCCTCACCAGCAACAGAACAAAGCTGGATGGAGGATGACTTTGATGAGTTGAGAGAAGAAGGCTTCAGACGATCAAACTACTCTGAGCTACGAGAGGAAATTCAAAACAATAGCAAAGAAGTTAAAAACTTTGAAAAAATATTAGAAGAATGGATAACTAGAATAACCAATGGAGAGAAGGGCTTAAAGGAGCTGATGGAGATGAAAGCCAAGTTTCGAGAACTACGCGAAGATTGCAGAAGCCTCAGTAGCAGATGCGATCAACTGGAAGAAAGGGTATCGCTGATGGAAGATGAAATGAATGAAATGAAGAGAGAAGGGAAGTTTAGAGAAAAAAGAATAAAAAGAAATGAACAAAGCCTCCAAGAAATTTGGGACTATGTGAAAAGACCAAACCTACGTCTGATTGGTGTACCTGAAAATGATGGGGAGAATGGAACCAAGTTGGAAAACACTCTGCAAGATATTATCCAGGAGAACTTCCCCAATCTAGCAAGGCAGGCCAGCATTCAGATTCAGGAAATACAGAGAACGCCACAAAGATACTCCTCGAGAAGGGCAACTCCAAGACACATAATTGTCAGATTCACCAAAGTTGAAATGAAGGAAAAAATGTTAAGGGCAGCCAGAGAGAAAGGTCGGGTTACCCACAAAGGGAAGCCCATCAGACTAACAGCTGATCTCTCGGCAGAAACTCTACAAGCCAGAAGAGAGTGGGGGCCGATATTCAACATTCTTAAAGAAAAGAATTTTCAACCCAGAATTTCCTATCCCGCCAAACTAAGCTTCATAAGTGAAGGAGAAATAAAATACTTTACAGAAAAGCAAACGCTGAGTGATTTTGTCACCACCAGGCCTGCCCTAAAAGAGCTCCTGAAGGAAGCACTAAACATGGAAAGGAACAACCGGTACCAGCCACTGCAAAAACATGCCAAATTGTAAAGACCATCGA
>NW_026652277.1:100631719-100721423 GCF_009828535.3 Hylobates moloch | reverse complement strand
GCACTATTCACAATAGCAAAGAGTTGGAACCAACCCAAATGTCCAACAACGATAGACTGGATTAAGAAAATGTGGCACATATACACCATGGAATACTATGCAGCCATAAAAAATGATGAGTTCGTGTCCTTTGTAGGGACATGGATGAAACTGGAAAACATCATTCTCAGTAAACTATCGCAAGGACAAAAAACCAAACACCGCATGTTCTCACTCATAGGTGGGAATTGAACAATGAGAACTCATGGACACAGGAAGGGAAACATCACACTCCGGGGACTGTTGTGGGGTGGGGGGTGGGGGGAGGGACAGCATTAGGAGATACACCTAATGCTAAATGACGAGTTAATGGGTGCAGGAAATCAACATGGCACATGGATACATATGTAACAAACCTGCACATTCTGCACATGTACCCTAAAACCCTAAAGTATAATAAAAAAATAAAAATAAAAAAAAAATAAAGCAATACACACACACAAAAAAAAAAAAAAAAAAAAAAAGAAACATATTCCTAACAAGTCTCTGCCAGCTAGACAAATTGCCTTAGCTTTTTTCGTGGGAAATAATGAAGAGTGATAAACCAAACAAGTTTCTCCAGGTACAGGGAATATCCCTGTTCATTAGCACTAAGTGGATAGGTGTCTACATTTATCACGCAATCCCAGAAAAGCAAAATCTTGAGGAGCAATAGTTTTCTTAGTTAAGGCAAGCAGCGGTAGAAAGGACAATCTTAAAGTGTGCATCTGAATAAAATCAACCACCACAGATCTCTGCCTGATGTGTACAATAGTGAATTGACTCATGGATTAAAGAACTAAAGAAAGTAAAGAAAAAGTGGTGTAACATTGTCTCCTGGTGCACATCAAATATCCCTGTGATCCTCCATATTGTGGAACCTCACATCTAGTTAGGTATGGGTCATGTGATCATCTCTGTGTAACCAAGTGTGAACAGAAATAGCTTATGTCATTTCTAGGCCAAGATAGTAAAGGATCTATGTCCTTCCTCTATCTCTTCCTTTTTTGTAGTAGTTTGTAAGCCCTGTGTTCCAGATGGCACACTTATAAGATTAAGAATTGCCTCACCCACATCAGATCTTGTTTGAAGAAAATGTAAACTTTTACTCTACTAATTTACTGGGATACTGAAGTCTATTTGTTTCTGCAGCACGACATAGTCTGCCCTTACTTATACAATGGGTACATAGCCTTATAATCTGTCCATGGGAAAGAACCTTGTAACTATGAACGTGAAGACAGAAGATATTAAAAGAGAGATTTGATTACATAAAATCTGTTACTATTGTATGTAAAAAGTACTAAGAGCAAAATTAAAAGATAAAACTGAGAAAAATATTTCATTCCTCTTGCTCTTTCTATCTCTCTATATATACATATATATATACATGCACACATATATGTAACAAATCTATCCATGTAGCAAAAAAGTATTGCTCTCTTTAATATGTGAAGAATTCTTAATGATCAATAAAAATTACAAACAGGAATATAGGCAATGAAGATTAATAGATGTATCACAGATTGCATCTTATTGCTAATGAGACCAAAATTAAGCAAATTAGAATTTCATCCTTTATGTAAAAGAAATCTGGAGATAAGAGATTTAGGACTGTTAAGGCATTTGGGTACTGATATGGCTTTTCTATGTGTCCCACTTAAATTTCATGTTGAATTGTAATTTCTAGTGTTGGAGGTGAGGCCTTGTGGAAGGTGATTAGGCCATGGGGGTGGTTTCTAATGGTTTAGCACCATCCCCCTAGTTCTGTCTTATGATAGAGTTCTCACAAGATCTGGTTGTTTATAAAAGTGTATAGCACCTCCCCCTTCTCTCTCTTTCTTTCACTCTCTCTCTCTCTCTCTCCTGCCAGCCATGTGAAGATCATGCCTGCTTCCCCTTCCCCTTCTTCCATGATTGTAAGTTTCCTGAGGCCTCTCCAGAAGCAGAAGCCTGTACAACCCACAGAACCATTAGCCAATTCAACCTCTTTTCTTTAAAAATTACACAGGCTCAGGTATGTCTTTATAGCCGTGTGATAACTGACATACAAGTATTATCACGGACCCAAGCTCTTTCTTTCTGTTTTTCCATTCTTAGTATGTGGCTTCCATTCACAAGGCCAATGTTGACTCAATTTAGCTACTAAAGCTTAAACCATCTTGTCTACATTTCAAGTAACTGTAGCAAGAATTTTCCAAAGCTTATATGTGCATCTCATTGGCCACCTCTATATCCAGGGCTGCTGAAAAATTTCCAATGTTATGTTAGTAGTGAAGGAAAGAATAGACATGGTATAGATAAAGTTCCCTCTTTGTCCAACCAAGCACTCATGCCCTCCTTTCCTATAAGAAGAACACACACTTTCTCCTTCCTTAAACAGTAGCCCTAATGTTATATTCAGTTGCAGCATCCATACCAATATCCAGAACCTCTAGTCAACACTCAGTCTCTTCCACTGGGTCCTAAGGGGTTTTATGGTCAGGCAACCTGTTGACTAAAATATGTTACCTATACTCAAGACTGACAAACAATGGTTATGAAGGAATAAGATACCCTGAAGGACACACACACACACACACAACACCTTCTTAACAGAAAGAGTGAGAGTAGGGAAACGTGGTAGTAATCTCTGGCCCTATCGGGCAGGAGTAAGAAAAGTTCCCAGTCCTGGCATGAAGCGAGTGCCTAATTAGCCAGTGGGAAACTCCTGGTAATTCCTCTAAGAGGATCTCCTTGGTTCATTGTTCTTCATGGCCTCTGGTTCAGGGGGGACAGAGGTGGTTTCCTGGGAGTACTTTCTTTCTGGTGTTTACACAACTTCCAGCCCTTATTGGTACTTATTGCACAAACCACAGATTGTTTTAGAAGGTAAGACACTGGCTGTTGGAGAAAAAATTCGTGGGCTTTCTGGCAAGACAGTTCTCTAAAAATATATTAGGCTTCTTATCTCTTAGCTTCTAATTGGTTCCATGTGTTTGGCCATAGTTTTTATATTTGAAGATTTTGACTTTTAATTTTCAAACTCTGTGCGTTGCTTCAGTGGGAATACATTATCATTCATTCTTAATTTTAAGGCAGGTTTATGGTAAGTGCCTTGCAACAATTCAGACTGCCAAAAGTAAAGGATAAGATAAATGAAAAGTTTAGACAAATGATAAATGTTGCTATATCTATGTGGTGGGTTCATGGAGGTTTTTTAAATTATCACCTCTACTAATGTATGTATTTGACATTTTTCATGATAAAAGGTTTTTTTAACAAAACAAAAATAAAGGGGAAAGAAGGTACTCATTTATTCTCCTAAAAAAATAATGCAGGCTCAGGACCTACACAAGACCAACTGAATAAAAGTCTCTGGGTGAGCATTTTTAATAAGTGTCTCTGCTGAGTCTTCTGCACCCTAAAATTGAAAAATACTACATTAAAATGTAAAGGGAAACCATTTACAGTTTTATTCCTCATTTAACAATGTGTCACACATATTTTATAAAATTTTGAGTATTTATATTTATCACTTTATTTTATTTGCCTCTTCTTTTTTCCATAAGTTATTGGGGTACAGGTGGTATTTGGTTACATGAGTAAGTTCTTTAGTGGTTATTTGTGAGATTTTGGTGCACCCATCACCTGAGCAATATACACTGCACCACATTTGTAGTATTTTATTCCTTGTCCCCCTCCCACTCTTCCCCCCAAGTCCCCAAAGTCTACTGTATCATTCTTATGCCTTTGCATTCTCATAGCTTAGCATCTGTGTTCATCAGGGATATTGGTCTGTAGTTTTCTTCTTTTGTTATGTCTTCCCTGGTTCTGGTATTAGGGTGACACTGGCTTCAAAGAATTATTTAGGGAGGATTCCTCCTTTCACTCTCCTGTGGAATAGTGTCAATAAAATTGGTACCAATTCTTTGAATGTCTGATAGAATTCAGCTGTGAATCTATCTGGTCCTGGCCTTCTATTTTGGGCAATTTTATTATTACCATTTCGATCTTGTGACTTTTATTATTGGTCTCTTCAGAGTTTCTATATTTTCTTGGTTTCATCTAAGAGGCTGTTGTATTTCCAGGAATTTATCCATCTCCTCTCAGTTTTCTAGTTTATGCATGTAAAGGTGTTCATAGTAGCCTTGAACAATCTTTTGTATTTCTGCAGTATTAGTAGTAATATCTCCCATTTCATTTCTAATTGAGCTTATTTGGATCTTCTTTCTTCTTTTCTTTGTTAGTGTCAGTAATGGCCTACCAATTTTACTTATCTTTTCAAAGAACCAGCACTATGTTTCATTTATCTGTTGTAATTATTGTTGTTGTTGTTTTAATTTCATTTAGTTCTGCTCTGATTTTTGTTATTTTTTTTTCTTCAGGAGGCTTGGGCTTGGATTGTTCTTCTTTCTCCAGTTCCATGAAGTGTGACCTTAGATTGTCTTCCTTGTGCTCTTGCAGACTTTTTGATGTAGACATTTAATGCTATGAACTTTCATCTTACCATCATTTTTGTTGTATCCCTGAGGTTTTGATAGATTGTGTCACTATTATCATTCAGTTCAAAGAACTTTTTAATTTCCATCTTGATTTCACTGTGGACCCAATGATCATTCAGGAACAGGTTACTTGATTTTCATGTATCTGCAAGGTTTGAGGGTTCCTTTTCAAGTTGATTTCCAATTTTATTCCACTGTGGTCAGAGAGAGTACTTGACAAAATTTTGATTTTCTTAAATTTACTGAGACTCTTTTGTGGCCTATCGTATGGTCTATCTTGAAGAATGTTCCATGTGCCGATGAATAGAATGTATATTCTGCAGTTGTTGGGTAGAATGTTCTGTGAATATCTGTTAAGTCCATTTGTTCTAGCATATAGTTTAAGTCCATTGTTTCCTCATTGACTTTTTGTCTTGATGAGCGTCTAGTGCTGTCAGTGGAGCATTAAAGTTCCCCACTATTATTGTGTTGCCATCTATCTCATTTCTTAGGCCTAGTAGTAATTGTTTTATAAATTTGGGTGCTCCTCAGTTAGAATGGCAATCATTAAAAAGTCAGGAAACAACAGGTGCTGGAGAGGATGTGGAGAAATAGGAAGACTTTTACACTGTTGGTGGGACTGTAAACTAGTTCGTACATTGTGGAAGTCAGTGTGGTGATTCCTCAGGGATCTAGAACTAGAAATACCATTTGACCCGGCCATCCCATTACTGGGTATATACACAAAGGATTATAAATCATGCTGCTATAAAGACACATGCACACATATGTTTATTGCGGCACTATTCACAATAGCAAAGACTTGGAACCAACCCAAATGTCCAACAATGATAGACTGGATTAAGAAAATGTGGCACATATACACCATGGAATACTATGCAGCCATAAAAAATGTTGAGTTCGTGTCCTTTGAAGGGACATGGATGAAGCTGGAAACTATCATTCTCAGCAAACTATCACAAGGACAAAAAACCAAACACCACATGTTCTCACTCATAGGTGGGAATTGAACAATGAGAACACATGGTCACAGGAAGGGGAACATCACACACCGAGACCTGTTGTGGGGTAGGGGGAGGTGGGGGGGATAGCATTAGGAGATATACCTAATGCTAAATGATGAGTTAATGGGTACAGCACACCAACATGGCACATGTATACATATGTAACAAACCTGCACGTTGTGCACATGTACCCTAAAACTTAAAGTATAATAATAATAAAAAAATTAAAAAATTAAAAAATAAAATAAATTTGGGTGCTCCAGTGTGAGGTGTATATATATGTAGAATTGTGATATTTTCCTGTTGGACTAGTCATTTTATCACTATATAATGTCCCTCTTTGTCTTGTTTAAATGCTGTTGCTTTAAAGTTTATTTTGTCTGATATAAGAATAGCTCCTCTGGCTCACTTTTGGTGTCCATTTGCATGGGATATCTTTTTCCATCCCCTTACCTTAAGTTTATGTGAGTCCTATGTGTTAGGTGAGTCTCCTGAGACAGCAGAAAGTTAGTTGGTGAATTCTCATCCATTCTTGCATTCTGTTTCATTTTAGTAAATCATTTAGGTCATTTACGTTTAACATTAGTATTGAGATATGAGGTAATATTCTATTCATCATGCTATTTCTTGCCTGAATACCTTGTTTATTCTGTTGTGTTATTGTTTTATAGTTCCTGTGAGATTTATTCTTTAAGAAGGTTCTATATTTGTGTATTTTGAGAATTTATTTCAAAATCTAGAGCTCCTCTTAGCAGTTCTTATAGTGCTGGCTTGGTAGTGGCGAATTCTCTCAGCATTTGTTTGTCTGGAAAAGACTGTATCTTTTCTTCACTTGTGAATCTTAGTTTCACTGGAAACAAAATCCTTAGCTGATAATTGTTTTGTTTGAAGGGGCTAAAAATAGGGCCCCAATCCCTTCCAGCTGGTAGGGTTTCTGCTGAGAAATCTGTAGTTAATCTGATAGGTTTTCCTTTATAGGTTTCCTGATGCTTTTGCCTCACAGCTCTTAAGATTCTTTCCTTTGTCTTGATTTTAGATAACCTAATGACTATGTGCCTAGGTGATGATCTTATGATTAATTTTCCAGGTGTTCTTTGAGCTTCTTGTATTCAGATGTCTAGATTTCTAGCAAGAATGGGGAAGTTTTCCTTGATTATTCTCTTATGTATGTTATCCAAACTTTCAGATTTATCTTCTTGCTTGGGAGCACCAATTATTCTTAGGTTTGGATGTTTCACATAGTTCCAAACTTCTTGGAAGATTTGTTCATTTTTTTTATTCTTTTTTATTTTGTTTGATGGATTGGGTTAATTCAAAAGCCTTGTCTTTGAGTTCTGAAGTTCTTTCTTCTGCTTGTTTGATTCTATTGCTGAGAATTTCCAGTGCATTTTGCATTTCTGCATGTCCTTGATTTCCAGACATTGTGATTTTTTTGTTTATGCTCTCTATTTCACTGAATAATTTTCCTTTTATATCCCATATCATGTTTTTTATTTATCTAAGTTGAACTTCACTTTCTCTTGTGCCTCCTTGATTAGCATAATAATCAGCCTTCTGAAATCCTTTTCTGTCAATTCAGTGATTTTGTCTTCGCTTAGATCCATTGCTGGTGTGATCTTTTGGGGGTGTTAAATAACCTTGTTTTGTCATATTACCAGAATTGTTTTTCTGGTTTCTTCTCATTTGGGTAGACTAAGTCAGAAGGAAGAGCTGGGACTCAAGGGCTACTGTTCAAATTCCTTTGTCCCATGGGGTGCTCCCTTGATGTGTTCTCCCTCTTCCTCTAAGGATGGAGCTCCCTGAGAGCCAAACTCCAGTGATTGTTTTTGCTCCTCTAGCCACCCAGCAAAGCTACCGGCCTCCAGGCTGGTACTGGAAATTAACTGCAAAGAGTCCCGTGATGTGATCTATCTTCAAATCTTGCAGCCATGGATACCAGCACCTGCTCCAGTAGAGGCAGCAGGATAGTAAAGTGGAATCTGTGAGGGTCCTTGGTTGTATTTTTTTGTTTAGTATGCTGGTTTTGTGTTGGTTGGTCACTAGCCAGGAGGTGACGCTTTCAAGAGCCCATCAGGTATGGTACTATAGAGAGGATGCAAACTTGCCCTAGGGTCACCTGGTTAAGTATTCAGATTTCTCAGGTGGTAGGAAGAGCCACAGACCTCCCAAGAAATTATGTCCTTTGTCTTCAGCAAACAGGGTGGGTGGAGAAAGACTACCAGGTGGAAGCAGAGATAGGCATGTCTGAGCCCAGACTTTCCTTGGGCAGGGCTTGCTGCAGCTGCTGTGGAGGGTGGGGGTATAATTCACAAGCTAATGGAGTTAAATTCCCATGGGTATTACATTTTCAATAAAGTTCATTTATCTTACAGAAGGCCAAAGTTATATATTTATAAAATTAGTTCTTACCAAAAAAAATCAACCCAATAGGGTATGAAGATTCATAATTTTTCAAAGTAGCAACTATTAAAGGTAATGGAATGTGAGAGAAAAACTGTAGAAGCACTTGTTTAGAAGGTCAACTGTTCTTAAGACACAACTAGTTTTACATTCAGAAAACTAAGGTATTAATTTGCATTATCTAAATTTTTTACTATAATTTTAAAATAATCACTTCAAATTAGCTGTATCTAAGCAACCATCTCTTTCTTCTTCTCATAACTCTAAATATCACCAAATAAAACTACATTTTTAGTTAATAGTGGCATTAAAGTATGATATTAACAGTGTGATAAACACAACCATGATTGTTTCAAATTTCTTCATGGCCATTTTTTCAGGCCCAGGTTTACACCTTTAATAAAGCACACAATACACGTGCATTTCAATTAAAGAATTTCATATCTATTCCAACTTTATGTCTTGAGACAAAAAATAACAAAATAAAATTATGGAAAATACGATATGAAGTAGTTTGTTTTTAAATGATCAACTTTTTTAACAGTTTATGTCACTAGGAGAGTAAATTCATTATATTGACTTAAATCATTATTTTTTCAGTGAAATCAGCCAAATTGAGTTGTTTTGATATGGCCATGAAATAAAATTTTCACACTAAAGTTTAAAAAGCACTGCATTAATTTTCTCTAATTTAAAGGGAAATAAAAAATAATACATAAAACAAGCTCAGTTTATGTGAATATATATAAATACATGCTGTATTATTTTGCTAGAGCTGCCACAACAAACTGTCACAAACTGGTTGGCCTCAACAACAGAGATATATTGTACCACAGTTGTGGAGGATAGAAGTTCAAAATTAAAACATGTGAGCAGGGTTGGTTCCCTCTGAGTACTGTGAGGGAAAATCTGTTCCATGTCTTTCTCCTAACTTATGATCGTTTTTGGATCATTTTTGGCATTCCATAGCTTAAAGATTTATTACTCTGTTCTCTGCTTTTATTTCACATGTTGGTTTCCTTCTGTTTATGAGTACAAATTTCCTAGGGAAACCAGTTGTTTTAAATGAGACCCCACTCTAACGACCTCATTTTAAGTTGATAACCTAATTTAACTTGATTGCCTCTGTAAAGGCCCTATTTTCAAATAAGGTGCCTTAGGATTCTCTAGAGGGACAGAATTAATATATATATTATATGTGTGTTTGTGTATGTATATAATATACTATTATACTAATAGTATATATATTTTATATATAGACAGAGTATATATATACATATATATATATGTGTGTGTGTATATATATATATACGTGGGGGAGTTTATTAAATATTAACACACATGTTCACAAGGTCCCACAATAGGCAGTCTGCAAGCTGAGAAACAAGTAGAGCCAATCTGAGTCTCAGAACTGAAGAACTTAAAGTCTGATGTTCGAAGGCAGGAAGCATCCAGCATGGGACAAAGATGTAGGCTGGAACCCTAGGCCAGTCTAGACCTTTCACTTTTTTCTTCCTGCTTTTTATATTCTAACCACATTGTCAGCTGATTAGATGGTGCCCACCCAGATTAAGGGTGGGTCTTCCTTTCCCAGCTCACTGACTCAAATGTTAATCTCCTTTGGCAACACCTTCACACACACAGGAGCAATACTTTGCACCCTTCAATCTAACAAGTTGACACCCAGTATTAACCATCACAAGTCCACCCCTTGTCGACTTGAACCCATACACATCTCCTGAGATCATACATAATCTTCAAATAAAGACAATAATAAGGTTATAATTATGCCTAACATAATGCAGTTACCCTTGGTACAACCAGAAATGCATCAATCCCTAACCAAAATACTATTACATAAAGTTAACAACACTTAAGTATTGATATGAAGTCATATGATAAATAAAAAAGAAAAGAAAATGAAGATATTTTCTTAGTACAAGTGTATATATTCACAAACATGTTTTTAACAAAAGAAGGAGGAAATACTCATGACAATTTCAGTCCTCATTTTTGCAGCTGGTATTGATGACTACCTTATTCTACTAACCATTCTGTATTGCCTTTGCCTTCAGCAAGCACCTCAGCAGGTCGTGATTTTACTTGGTGGAGTGACCCAAACCTTCATTCCTGAAGAGTCTGGGCCATTTGTAGTCCAGCCTGGATTGGGCTGTTGTAGTTTCCCATTGACCTTAATCACAAAGTATGATTAATACTAAGAAACACTCTAATGGGTCTCCTGTATTCCATGCGTACTCTTCCTCACTTCCATTGTGGAGTAGTAGACTGATTTCCTCATGATAGTTCGGGTCAATCACCCAAGCCAACACTGTAACTCCCTTCTTAGCCTGTTGACTTAAAGGTAGGAGAAGCCCAAAGTGTCCAGGTGGCAACCTTAACTTCCAGTTTGATTGAATCATTGTGTCTCCTGGTGGCAGCATTCCTTCCTCTGGAACTAAGACTTCTAGGTGAGCAGAATGTAATGTCATGGAAACAGGAAGCAAAAATTTTGCTAGTGGTTCACTAGGGGTTATAGAGCGTGGTTCCACTTCCACCTCCACCTCTTGATTCCTGGACTCATGAATCCTAGCTATGGGAGAAAGAGTACCATATATTGGACACTGACACAGAACATACAAGGCCTTCTGGAGAACTTCGCCTCAGTCCTGCAAAGTATTGTCACCTAGTTGGTGTGTAATTGTGACTTCAAAGAGCATTACACTGTTCTATCCATTCAGCTACTTCAGAATGATGGAGAACATGGTAAGACCAGTGAATTCCATAAGCATGAGTCCACTGCCACACATCTTTAGCTGTAAAGTAAGTGCCTTGGTCAAAGGCAATGCTGTGTGAAATAGCATGATGGTGGATAAGGCATTCTGTGAGTCCACAGACGGTAGTCTTGGCAGAAGCATTGTGTGCAGCATAGGCAAACCCATATTTGGAGTAAGTGTCTATTCTAGTGAGGACAAACCTCTGCCCTTTCCATGATGGAAGAGTTCCAATATAATCAACCTGCCACCAGGTCGCTGGCTGATCACCCTGAGGAATGGTGTCATATCAAGAGCTCAGTGTTGGTCTCTGCTGCTGGCAAATTGGGCACTCAGCAGTGGCCATAGTTAGGTCAGCATTGGTGAGTGGAAGTCCATGTTGCTGAGCCCATGCATAACCTCCATCCCTGCCACCATGGCCACTTTGTTCATGGGCCCATTGGGCAATGACAGGAATAGCTGGGGAAAGAGGCTGAGTGGTATCCACAGAACGGGTCATCCTATCCACATGATGATTAAAATCCTCCTCTGCTGAGGTCACCTGTTGCTGAGCACTAACATGGGATACAAATGTCTTCGCAGTGTTTGAACATTCAGAGAGGTCCACCTTCATACCACTTCCCCAAATTTCTTTGTCACCAATTTTCCAATCTTGGGTTCTTCTAAGTCCCTGGCCATCCAGCCAAACCTTTGGCTACAGCCCATGAATCAGTATATAATCACACATCTGGGCATTTCTCCTTCCATACAAAGTGCACAACTAGGTGCACTGCTCAAAGTTCTGCCCATTGGGAAGATTTTCCTTCACTGCTGTCCTTCAGGAATGTCCTAGAAAGGGGTTGTAGTGCCAAAGCTCTCCACTGTTGGGTGGTGCTTGCATATTGTGCAGAACCACCTGTGAACCAGGCCCTAGTCTTCTCTTCCTCTGTTAACTGATCATAGGGAACTCCCCATGAGGCCATCAGTGCAGGCTAGGGGAGAGAAGGCAGGGTGGCAGGAGTGGAGACCATGGGCATTTGAGCCACTTTCTCATGTAACTTACTTGTGCCTTCAGGACCTGCTCGAGCCCAGTCACATATATACCACTTCCATTTAATGATGGAATGCTGCTGTGCATGACCCACTTTATGACTAGATGGGTCAGAAAGCACCCAGTTCATGATAGGCAGTTCAGGTCACAAGGTGACTTAATGACCCATAGTCAAACATGCAGTCTCCACCAAAGCCCAGTAACAGGCCAAAAGCTGTCTCTCAAAAAGAGGGTAGTTATCTGCAGAAGATGACAGGGCCTTGATCCAAATTCCTGTGGGCCTCCACTTTGATTTTCCTAAGGGGGCTTGCCAAAGGCCCCAAACAGCATCCCTATCTGTCACTGACACCTCAAGCACCATTGGATCTGCTGGGGCATATGGCCCAAGTGGCAGAGCAGCTTGCACAGCAGCCAGGACCTGTTGCAGAGCCTTCTCCTGTTCTGGGCACCACTCAAAACTGGCAGCGTTACAGGTCACTCGATAAATGGGCTGGAGTAACACACCCAAATGAGGAATGTGTTGCCTCCAAAATCCAAATAGATCACTAGACATTGTGCTTCTTTCTTGCTTGTAGAAAGGGCCAAATGCGCCACTTATCCTTCACCTTAGAAGGAATATCTCAACAGACCCCACCCCACTGGACCTCTAGAAATTTTACTAAGGTAGAAAGTCCCTGAATTTTAGACAGATTTATTTCCCATCCTCTGGCATGCAAATGTCTCACCAATAAGTCCAGCGTGTTTGCTACTCCTTGCTCACTGGATCCAATCAGCATAATGTAATCAATGTAATGGACCAGTGTGATATCTTACAGAAACGAAAAGTAATCAAGTTCTCCCTGAATAAGATTACGACACAAAGCCAGAAAGTTGATATACCCCTGAGGCAGGACAATAAAGGTATATTGCTGGCCTTACCAGCTGAAAGCAAATTGCTCCTGGTGGGCCTTGTGGACAGGAATGGAGAAAAAGGCATTTGCTAAGTCAATGGCTGCATACCAGGTACTAGGGGATGTGTTAATTTGCTCAAGCAATAAAACCACATCTGGGACAGCAACTGCAATTAGAGTCACCACTTGGTTAAGCTTACAATAATCCACTGTTATTCTTCGAGATCCATCTGTCTTTTGCACAGAGCAAATGGGAGAGTTGAATGGGGATGTAGTGAGAATCACCACCCCTGCATCTTTTAAGTCCTTGATGGTGGCAGTAATCTCTCCAATCCCTCCAGGGATGTGATATTGTTTTTGATTTACTATTTTTCTAGATAGAAGCAGCTCTAATGGCTTTCATTTGGCCTTTCCCACCATAATAGCCCTTACCCTACCAGTCAGGGAGCCAATGTAAGGGTTCTGCCAGCTGCTAAGTATGTCTATGCCAATTATGCATTCTAGCACTGGGGAAATGACTACAGGATGAGTCTGGGGACCCACTGGACCCATTATAAGTCTAATGAGCTAAAACTCCATTAATTACCTGACCTCCATAAGCCTCTCCTTTAATTGGAGGACAACAATGATGCTTTGGGTCCCCTGGAATCAACATCAGCTCAGAACCAATGTCCAGTAGTCCCCAAAATGTCTGATTATTTCCCTTTTCCTAATGCACAGTTACCCTGGTAAAAGGCTGGAGGTCTCCTTGGGGTGGCGACCGGCGGGGGGGGAATGGGAGAAAGATTAACAGCATAAACTGTCAGTAGTGTAGTGGGGTCCTTCCTCAAGGAGACACAGTCTCCTCTTCATTCAAGGGGTTCTGGGCCTACAAACTGGCTCAAGTCTGGAAATTAATTGAAGAGCCATAATTCTCTGTTTTTATAATTCAAATTAGTCTTTTGCCCATTCAACCTAGCAGTTTTCTGCTTATATAAATTAAGCAGGAATGCAGTAGGCTTTCTATCAATTTTGCTTGTAGGAACACCATATTAATTGACCAATGGCAGAGCTCTACACAAGTCAGACTATTCTGATTGCTGCTTTAACTTTTCTGTCCATTAGAGTAGCTATGCCAACCTTGCCTTTGATGGTTGAGTGCCTCCACTTGGCCCCTGCCACCTCAGGATCCAATTATTCCCATTCTATTTAAATTTTGTTGTGAGTGACTGTGTTAAATCTGACACACAGAGGAGAGAAATTACAAGGCACTTCAAAGATGCAGGTGCTGCCCTCACAAATCTATTTTGCAAGGCATTGGTCAAGGGTATATCATCTGTGCGGTATATCATCTGTGCCCTCCTAACTGGGATGAGTAGGTCTAAAGTGACTAATCCACTTCACCATCCCAATCTCTCTAAGCCTTTGGATCCCTTCCTCTACATTAAACCAAGGGAGACCAGCTCACTCACAGTTGGCCATCTTTTCATCCATATTTCAGTTAACCAATCAAATAAACTATTAGAACCTTTTTAACTCCCTGAGCTGCAACATTAAAAGCAGAGTCCCTACTTAATGGGCCCAAATCAATAAATTCACCCTATCCAACTCTGTGTTTCTTCCACCATTATCCCACACTCTGTATATCCATTCCCATGCCTGTTCTTCAGATTTCTGTTTATATAAATTTAAAAACTTAAGCAGGTCTTTTCGAGTGTAGCACACCCTCCTCGTGGGTCATACTCTCCACCTGGGACTTCAGTCTATTTATAGGTCTAGAAGCAAACAGGAACGTTGGGGATGGCTCCTGCAGAGAATCAACATTATCTTGCCTGACAACTTTCTTGGGGAGGCCATCACTGTTGCCTCAGGCAGCACAGGGTTCATCTCCTCAGACAAAGGTGGAAAGGCTGATGGCAGCATGGGTCAGGGAGGGATGTTGCCACTACTGGGGATGGGGAATCTTTTTCTTCTGGCAAAAGTTTCATCAGAGTTTACAAATTCAGTGTCTCCAGCTTCATCAGTGTCCTCTCACATGTCCCCATTCCAAGTTTTAGGGTCCCGTTCTTTTCCAATCAATGTCCTCATTTTAACAGTAGGTACCTGGTGAGGCTGTGCATGCACCTTTTATTACAGGTCAGCCACTCTCATGATAAGAGCTTGTGTTTGTTTTTTCACAATTTCAGGAGATAAGACTCTCACTCAGGGCAACCTTAGTAGATTTGAGGCTCAGTACCTGCATCTGAATCTAGTTAGAATCCCTGAGTTCATCATTTTCTTTTATCACTTTGTCCAGTGAACTTAGGAGCAACCAACCAGCTTCGTTATGTTCCTTGGTTCTCCACATGTAGTCAAGGTATTATGTATAGAGTCACTAAACTTGCCTCTCACAAGCAGTGGATCAGCAGTGTCAAATGCATTTATTTTGCATAACTCTGTAAACAGTTCACATTAAGAACTATCAATGTTCTCCATACTATTAGAAGTAGAGTCCTTAGAATTTGGGGTCTAATTATATTAAGCAGCCAACTCCAGAAACCCCAAAACCAATGAAATAACTCCATCCTTAATATTCTAGAACCACACCTGGTACCAAAATCTGTATAGTCAGAGTTCTCTAGAGGGACAGAACTAATAAAGGGAAGTTTATTAAGTATTAACCCATGATCACAATGTCCCACAATAGGCCATCTGCAAGCTGAGGAGCAAGGAGGGCCAGTCCAAGTCCCAAAACTGAAGAATTTGGAGTCTGATGCTTGAGGGCAAGAAGCATCCAGCACGGGAGAAAGATGTAGGCTGGGAAGCTAAGCCAGTCTAGTCTTTTCACATTTTTTCTGCCTGCTTTTTATATTCTAGCCATGCTGGAAGCTGATTTGATTGTGTCCACCTAGATTAAATGTGGTTCTGCCTTTCCCAGCTCACTACCTCAAATGTTAATCTCCTTTGGCAACACCATCACAGACACACCCAGGATCAATTCTTTGCATCCTTCAATCTAATCAAATTGACAGTCAGTATTAGCCATCACATAAAGTGACATTCTGAAGTACTGAGGGTTAGAACATTAACATATCCCTTTTAGAGGAACACAATTCAACTGATAGCATATGCATATACTTATAAAATATTAAATATAGGCACACTATAAAAATTAGTCCCATAGAGTATATGATTTCCTCATGGACATATCTCCTGAGTTCTTTAATCTACTAAAAATAAATACTGGAGAAAGAATAGCCACTGAGGAATCTGAATTCAGCTTCTCTACACTCACTTACTCTATGATAGGGAAAAATTATAACTTCCTTGAACCTATTTCCTTATTTTTAAAAATGAAGAGATTGGCATAGATAATTTCCAAGATGTTATAAATATATATACTTCTAGGTTATTTTTTCAATTTAAAAACTAATATACGGATGTGGTTTTATATAATAAGTCAAACATCATAAAAGGCTTTGTTATGAAATACAAGATTTTTCCCCATTCAAAATTCTTGAGAAGAGGCAGAGAAAGAAGGTGGAATAGAAACCTCCACCAATTATTCCCTTGGCAAGGACAGCAACTTAACAACTATCTACACAGGATAAAAACACCTTTAAAAGAACCAAAAATCAGGTGAGTCCCATAGTACTTTGTTTTACCTTTGCAACACTGAAAGAGGCACTGAAGAAATAAGAAAAAAAAAGTCTGGAATCACCAATGCCATCCAACCACCATCTCCCCCACCCACCCCAGCCACAGTGGTGTGATGTGAAGTGGTGTGATGTGAAGTGGTGTGATGAAGTGGTGTGATGTGAAGAGTGTCTCTGCAGAGTGATGTGAAGAGTGTGATGTGAAGAGACACTCTGGGCACTGTGGGAGGCAGAACACAGCAACTGTGAGGCATTGGACTCAGTGCAGTCCTGTTAGAGCATAAAGAAAACCTAGACAAAACTCAGCTGACACCCGCCCATGAAGGGAACATTTAACCATCCCTAGCCAGAGGAAAATTGCTGATCCCAGCAGTCCAAACCTTGCCATGGAGGGATAAATTGCTCTGGGTCTGTAATTAATCCTGAAATCACTCTAGGCCACAAAGACTGCAATTCTTAGGCAAGTCCTAGTGCTGAACGAGGCCCAGGGACAGTGGACTTGGGGTGTGTGAGGGGGAAGCATGTGACCTACTGAGACAGCAGCTGGGGCAGCTAAGAGAGTACTGGCATCAACTCTCCCTTAACCCCTGGCTACACAGCTTATGGTTCCAAAAGAGACCCCTTCCTTCTGCTTGAGGATAGAAGAGGTAAAAATAGGGAGGACTTTGTCTTGCATTTCAGATACCATCTCAACCATGGCAGGATAGAGCACTGGTCAGAGCAGTGAGGTCCCCATTACAGGCCCTAGCTCCTGAATGACATTTCGTGATACAACTTGGGCCAGAAGGGAACCCATTGCCTTAAGGGAAAGACCTGGTCCTGGCAGCATTCATTTCCTGCTAACTGAAGAGCCCTTTGGCCATGAATAACCAGCAGCAATAACCAGGTCAATGGCCTTGGGTTGAACCTCTGAGATGTACTGTCTTCAGGTAGCAGCACAGCCACAGAGGAGTAGAGCACCAACCAGGTTTTTGGGGTCCTCAATTCCAGGACTTGACTCTTGGATGGCATTTCTGAACCTGCTTTACATCACAGATGAGCCCACTGCCCTAAAATGGCGAGGGTGTTCACAGGCCAAGTAACATTCACCAGAAGCTGACTTAAGAGTTTATGGACTCTAAAGGGACATCAGTGATAGTATGGCAGTATTCTCTATGGCCTGTGGTGGCAGTGGCTACAGGATGAGGTATTTGTCCCTTTGGAAAGAGAAGGGAAGAGGGGAAGGACTGTATCTTATCCTGGAGAGTGCTTATAGCAGGCCTTGGGTGAGACTCAGTGCTGTGGTGGCTTCAGGTATGATCTAGCATAGTCACAGTGGTGGTGGCCACAAGTACTTGCGTCACTCAACTCCCAGCTTTATGTGCCTCAGAACAGAGAGAGAGAAAGACTCTGTCTGCTTGAAAGAAAAGAAAAGAGGAGAACAAGAGTCTCTGCCCAGTAATTCAAGGAATTATCCTGGATCTTGTCCAAGACAATCAAGAAAGTACCTCCACAAGTCCGCAAGAACCACAGCATCACTGGGCTTGAAGTGGCCTCTAGAGCAGCTCCAGTTTAGATCACAATACCCAAGTTGGTTAAATATCTGGAAAGTCTTTTCAAGAAGGACAGGTACCAATAAGCCTAGGTAGTGAAGACTTCAACTTATACAAAACACTTTAATACCCAGACACTGAAGAACATTTATTAGTATCAACACCATCCAGGAAAACATGACAGAGAAAAATTAAATAAGGCAGCAGGGACCAACCCTGGAGAAACAGATAAAGGCAACCTTTCAGACAGGAAACTCAAAATAGCTATTTGAGGAAATCCAAAGAAATTCAAGATAAAAGAGACAGGTAATTCAAAATTCCATCAGAAAATATTTTTAAAGATTTAAATAATTAAGAGGAATAAAGCAGAAATTCTGGAGTTGAAAAATGCAAGGGGCATACTGAAGAATACATCAGAGTCTTTTAATAGCAGAATTGATCAAGCAGAGGAAAGAACAAGTGAGCTTGAAGACAGTCTATTTAGAAATACACTGTCAGAGAAGAAAAAAGAAAAAAAAAAAAAACAATGAAGCACTGAGACATGGCCTAGAAAATAGCCTAGAAAGAACAAATCTAGGTGATATTGGCCTTGAAGAGGAAGTACAAAAAGAGATGGGGTAGAAAGGTTATTCAAATGGATAATAACAGCTGGGCACCGTGGCCCATGCCTGTAATCCCAGCACTTTGAGAGGCCAAGGCGAGCAGATCATGAGGTCAGGAGATCAAGACCATCTTGGCTAACGTGGTGAAACCCTGTCTCTACTAAAAATACAAAAAATTAGCTGGACGTGGTGGCAGGCACCCGTAGTCCCAGCTACTCAGGAGGCCAAGGCAGGAGAATGGTGGGAGGCAGAGCTTGCAGTGAGCCAAGATCGCACCACTGTACTCCAGCCTGGGCAACAGAGCAAGACTCCATCTCAAAAAAAAAAAAAAAAAGGATAATAGCAGAGAACTTCTCAAACCTGCAGAAAACTATCAGTATCTAAGTAAAATAGGGTTATAGAACACCAAGCAGATTTAATCCAAAGAAGACTACCTCAAGGCACTAAATAAACTCCCAACGATCAAGAATAAAGAAAGGATTCTTAAAGCAGCAAGAGAAAAGAAGTAAATAACTTACAATGAAGCTGCAATACATCTGGCAGCAGACTTTTCAGTGGAAACCTTACAAGCCAGGAGAGATTGGAATAACATATTTAAACAGCTAAGGGAAAAAAACTTTTACCCTACAGTAGTATAGCTAGTGAAAATATTCTTCAAACATGAAAAAGAAATAAACACTTTCCCAGAAAAACAAAAGCTGAGAGATTTCACCAACACCAGACCTGTCCTGCAAGAAATGCTAAAGGGAGCACTTCAATCAGAAAGAAAATATATTAATGAGCAATAAGAAATCAAATGAAGGAAAAAAAATTCTCACTAGTAATAGTAAGTACACAGAAAAACACAGAATATAATAATACTGTAACTGTGGTGTGTAAACTACTCTTATCTTTAGTAGAAAGACTAAATGATGAACATATCAAAAATAATAACTAAAACAATTTTTCAAGACAAACAGTACAATAAGATATAAATAGAAACAACATAAAGTTAAAAAGCAAAGGAAAAAAGTTAAAGCATATAATTTTTATTTTCTTTTTGCTTTTCTGTTTGTTAATGCAATCAGTGAAGTTTTTATCAGGTTACAATTATAAGTTATAAGATAGTATTCATAAGTCGCATGGTAATCTGAAACCAAAAAATATAAAATGAATACACAAAAATATAAAAAGCAAGAAATTAAATCATCTCACCAGAAAAATATCACCTTCACTAGAGGAAGTCAGGAAGAAAAGAAAGAAGGAAGAGAAGACCACAAAACAACCAGAAAACAAGTAACAAAATGGCAGGAGTAAGTTTGTATTTATCAATAATAACATTAAATGCAAATGAACTGAACTCTCCAAGCAAAAGACATAGACTGGCTGGAATGATAAAAACAAGACCCGTTGATCTGTTGCCTATAAGGAAAAAAACTTCACCTATGAAGACACACATAAATTGATAATAAACAGACTGAAAAAGATATTCCATGCCAATGGAAATGAAAATGAAAGATCAGGAGTCATTATACTTATATGAAAATAAAAGATCAGGAGTCATTATACTTAAACAAATAGGTTTTCAGACAAAAACTATAAGAAGAGAAAAAGGATGTCACTATATAATGATAAAGTGGTCAATTCAGCAAGAGGATATAATAATTTTAAATATATATGCACCCAAAACTGGAACACCCAGATATATAAAACAAATATTATTAGAGCTAAAGAGATAGGCCCCACTATAATAATAGCTGGAGACTTCAATACCATACTTTTAGCATTGAACTAAACTTCCAGACAGAAAATCAACAAAGAAACATCAGACTTAATCTACACTGTGGACCAACTGGATCTAATTGATATTTATAAAACATTTCATTCAATAGCTGGGGAATACACATTCTTTTCCTCAGCACATGGATGATGTTCAAGGATACACCTTACATTAGGTAACAAAACAAGTCTTAAAACATTTTTTAAAATTGAAATAATATCAAGCATCTTCTTTGACCACAATGGACTAAAACTAGAAATCAATAACTAGAGAAATTTTAGAAACTATACAAATATGTGGAAATCAAACAATATGCTCCTGAAGAACCAGTGGATCAATAAAGAAATTAAAAAGAAAATCAAAAAATGTATTGAAACAAGTGATAATGAAAACACATCATACCAAAACCTATGGGATACAGCAAAAGTAATACTAACAGGGAGGTCTCTAGCTGTTAAGTACCTACCTCAAAAAAGAGGAAAAACTTGAAATTAATAATCTAATGATGAATCTTAAAGAACTAGAAAAGTGATAGTAAACTGAGCCAAAAATTAGTATAAAGAAAGAAATAATAAAGATTAGAGCAGAAACACATGAATGAAGAAAACAATTCCAAAGCTCAATGAAACAAAAGGGTGGTATTTAGAAAGGTTAAATAAAATTGACAAAGCTTTAGCCAGACTAAGAAAAAAGGGAAGAAGATCCAAATAAATATAATCAGAAATAAAAAAGAGCTGATACTGCAGATTTAATAACTTCCAGGTGTTAAAAATTTTTTTTTAAATCAGCAACTGTTACTGCAGAAATTCAAAGGATTATCAGTGGCTACTCTGAGCAATTATATGCCAATAAATTGGAAAACCTAAAAGAAATGCAAAAATTTCTAAAGACACACAACCTACCAAGATCGAACTAGGAAGAAATCTGAAACCCCTAAATAGACCAATAACAAGTAATGAAATAAAAGCCATAATAAAAAGCCTCCTAGAAAAAAAAAAAAAAAAAAAAAAAAGCCCAGGACCTGATGGCTTAATTGCTGAATTCTACCAAACATTCAATGAAAAACTAATACCAATTAATATGGTTAGGCTTTATGTTCCCACCCAAATCTCATCTCTCATCATAATCCTCATTATCACCACGTGTCAATGGAGAGACCAGGTGGAGGTAGTTGAATCATGAGGACAGTTGCCTCCGTAATGTTCTCATGATAGTTCTCAAAAGATCTGATGGTTTCATAAGGGGCTCTTCCCCTTTCACTCAGTATTTCTCCTTCCTGTCACCTTGTGAAGAAGGTGCCTTGCTTCTCCTTTGCCTTCCACTATGATATTAAGTTTCCTGAGGCCTCCCCAGCCATGCTGAACTGTGAGTCAATTAAACCTCTTTCCTTCAGGAAATTACCCAAAGTTGGGCAGTTCTTTAAACCAGTATGAAAGTTGACTAATACAGTAAATTGGTACAGAAGTAGTGGGGCACTACTATAAAGATATCAAAAAAGCAATTTTGGAACTGGGTTAACAAGCAGATGTTGGAACAGTTTGGAGGGCTCAGAAGAAGACAAGATGTGGCTGAGGTGGTCTCAGATGGAGATGAGGAACTTGTTGAAAACTAGAATAATGGTGACTCTCACTATGCTTTAGCAAATTGATTGGTGGCATTTTGCCCTGCCCTAGAGATCTGTGGAACTTTGGACTTGAGAGAGATGATTTAGGATGTCTGGTAGAAGAAATTTCTAAGCAGCAAAGCATTCAAGATTTAACTTGTGTGCTCTTAAAAGCATTCAGTTTTATGCACTCTCAAAGAGATGGTTTGGAATTGGAACTTATATTTGAAAGTGAAGCAGAGCATAAAAGTTTAAAATGCGCAGCCTGATGACGCAATAGAAAAGAAAAAAACGTTTTCTGGGGAGAAATTTAGGCTTGTGGCAGAAATTTGCATAAGTAGAGAGGTAATGCAATTGTAAATCGCCAAGACAATGGGGAAAATTTCTTCAAAGCATGTCAGAGGACTGCACAACAGCCACACCCATCAAGTCCGGGAGGCATAGGAGAAAAAAATAGTTTGATGGACTAAGCTTTCTGCAGTCTCAGGACTTGGTGTTCTGCATCTTAGCCATAGCTAAAAGGGGCTAACGTACAGCTCAAGCTGTTGCATCAGAGGGAATGTGCCCCAAGCCTTGCTGGTTTATTAATGTGTTAGGCCTTTCAGTGCACAAAAGTCAAGAATTGAAGTTTGGGAACCTCCAACTAGATTTCAGAGGATGTATGGAAAGGCCTGGATGTTCAGGCAGAGGTGTGCTGCAGCGACAGAGTCCTCATGGAGAACCTCTGCTAGGGCAGCACAGAAGGGAACTATGAGGTCAGAGGCCTCACACAGAGACCCCACTGAGCACTGCCTAATGAAGCTGTGAGAAGAGGGCTACCATACTCCAGACCCCAGAATGGTAGAGTCACTGACAGCTTTCACCATACACCTGGAAAAGCTGCAGACACTGCAGACACTCAACACCAGTGAGGGAAAGCAGCCAGGACTAGGGGCTGTATTCTGCAAAGCCACAGGAGCAGAGCTGCCCAAGACCATGGGAGTCTGACTCTACCTCTTGCATCAGCATGACCTGGATATGAGACACGGAGTCGAAGGAGATTATTTTGGAGCTTTAAGATTTGACTGCCCTGCTGGATTTTGGACTTGCCTGGGTCCTGTAGCCCCTTCATTTTGGCCAGTTTCTCCCATTTGGAATGGATATACTTACTCAATGCCTGTAACTGCATTGTATCTGGGAAGTAACTAACTTGCTTTTGATTTTATGGGTTCATAAGTGGAAGAGACTTGCCTTGTCTCAGATGAGACTTTGAACTTGGACTTTTGGGTTAATGCTGGAATGAATTAAGACTTTGGTGGACTGTTGGGAAAGCACTGATTGGTTTTGAAATGTAAAAGGGACATGAGATTTGGGAGGAGCCAGGGTGAAATGATATGGTTAGACTTTATGTTCCCATTCAAATCTGATCTTGAATTGTGATCCCCATAATCCCCATATGTCAAGGGAGAAACCAAGTGGAGGTAACTGAAAAATGGGGCGGTTTCCCCTATGCTGTTATCATGATAGTGAGTGAGTTCTCACAACATCTGATGGTTTTACAAGGGTCTCTTCCCCCTTCACTTGCTCACTCTTCTTCTTGCCACCTTGTGAAGAAGGTGCCTTGCTTCTCCTTTGACTTCTGCCATGATATTAAGTTTCCCGAGGCCTCTCTAGCCATGCAGAACTGTGAGTCAACTAAATCTCTTTCCTTTATAAATTACCCAGTCTCAGAAAGTTCTTTATAGGAGTATGAAAACACACTAATATAGCAATCTATAGATGCAATGAAATCCTTGTTTAGATACCAATGACACTCTTCACACATAAAAAATTACAAACTTTATATAGAACCACAAGAGATCCAGAATAGCCATAGCCACCCTAAGCAAAAAGAACAAAACTAGAGGAATCACATTACCTGACTTCAAATTATGCTACAGAGGTATGGTAACCAAAACAGCATGGTTCTGGCATAGAAACAGACACATAGACCAATGAAACAGAATAGAGCACCCAGAAACAAATCCACGCAACTACAGAGACCTCATTTTTGACAAAGGTGCCAAGAACATACACTAGAGAACAGTCTCTTCAATAAACAGCACTGAGAAAACTGGATATCCACATGCAGGAGAATGAAACTGTACCCCTATCTCTCACCATATACAACAAAAAAAAAATCAAAATGGATTAAAGACTTTAATCCAAGACCTCAAACTATGAAACTACTTCAAAAAACCACTGGGGAAAATCTCCAGGACATTGGTCTGGGAAAAAAAATCTCTTGAGCAATACCCCACAAGCACCGGCAACCAAAGCAACAATTGACAAATTGGATCACATTATATTAAAAAGCTTCTGCACAGCAAAGAAAACAATCAGCAAAGTAAACAGACAACCCACAGAATGGGAGAAAATATTTGCAAACTATCCATTTTACAAGGAATTAATAACCAGTATGTGCAAGCAGCTCAAACAACTCTGTAGCAAAAAATGTACTAATTCAGTCAAAAACTAGGCAAAAGGTTTGAACAGATATTTCTCAAAAGAAGACAAGCAAATGGCAAACAGGCCTATGAAAATGTGCTCAACATCATTTATCATGAGAAAAATGCAAATCAAAACTACAGTGAGATATGGCTTATATCAAAAAGATAGGCAATAACAAATGCTGGTGAGGATGTAGAGAAAAGGGAACCTCCTTATGCACTGTTGGCAGGGATGTACCACATGGTTCAGCAATCCCACTGCTGGATATATACCCAAAAGAAAGGAAATCAGTATATCAAAGAGAAATCTGCACTCCCAAGTTTGTTGCAACACTGTTCACAATAGGCAATATTTAGAAACAATCTAAGTCTTCATCAACAGATGAATGAATTAAAAATAGTGGTAAACCCAATGGAGTACTATTCTACCACTAAAAAAAATAAGATCCTGTTATTTGCAACAATATGGATGGAACTGAAGATGATTACGTTAAGCCAGACACAGAAAGACAAACATCGCATGTTCTCACTTATTTGTGGGATCTAAAATTCAAAACAATTGAACTCATGGACATAGAGTAGAAAGATGGTTACCAGAGGCTGGGAAGGGTAGGGGGAGGGCTTGAAGGAAGGTAGGAATGGTTAATGTGTAGAAAAATGTAGTTATAAAGAATGAGTAAGACCTACTATTTGATAGCACAACAGGGTGACTACAATCAATAACAACTTAAGTGTACATTTTAAAATAACTAAAACAGTATAATTGGATTGTTTGTAATTCAAAGGATAAATGTTTGAGGGGATGGATACCCCATTCTCCATGACATGATTGTTTCACATTTCATGCCTGTATCCAAACATAACCACAAAACTTAAAAAACTCTCAGCACCCCACAGTCACTATGAACAGTTTTATGGATCACTTCAAAAACATCAGCTGGGTGCAGTGGCTCATGCCTGTAATCCCAGCACTGTGGGAGGCCTAGGTAGGTGGGTGGCTTGGGCCCAGGAGTTTGAGACCAGCCTGGGCAACATGGCAAAACCCCATCTCTACAAAAAATACAAAAATTAGCCAGGTGCAGTGGTGCACGCCTGTAGTTTCAGCTACTCAGGAGGCTGAAGTGAGAGGATCACTTCAGCCCAGGAGGCAGAGCTTGCAGTTAGCTGTGCCACTGCACTCAAGCCTGGACAACAGAGCAAGACCTGTCTCAAAAAAAAAAAAAAAAAAGGACAAACAGAAAACCTTCTGTGTATATATACATACATATAAGTACACATTTCCTTTCCACAAATGATAGTATAGTAGTCACACTATTCTGAACCTTGCTTCTTTGTCTTCTTTGCAGCAGCAGAACAATTATCTATTGCATTTAAGTATATTTAGACAAAAACATCATTAGAATATTCTGGAATAGCTTACACCTATAATCTCAGCCTTTTAGGAGGTCAAGAGGACTGCTTGAGGCTAAAAGTGCAAGGTAAACCTGAGCAACGTAGCAACACCTAATCTCTACAAAATTTTTAAAAATAGTCTGGTGTGGTGGCATGTAGCTCTAGTCCTAGCTGCTTGGGATGATGGGGCAGGAGGAATACCTTGAGCACAGGAGCTTTAGATTACAGTGAATTATGACCACACCACTGAACTCCAACCTATGTGACAGAGTGAGAAACTGTCTCTTAAGAAAGAAAAGAGAAGAATATTCTGGAATAGTTGTGTAAAAGGACAGTAACCTTCCATGTTTCTTTAAAGGATTAAAAATTATGATCACATTAATGTGTATTTTTATTTTAAAAAATGAAGAAGAATATAATTTTGCTCCGAAGTCATAATAGATCGGCGATAATTAGTTTTGTGATAATAGTTTTGTAATAATTGGCTTCAAAGAGTTTTTTTCATTATAATAGTGTATAAGAAAGGATTCTTCAGTGATATTTTTACACAAAAATTGATTTTCCTGTCATCCAAAAGGCAAAGGTGTTTAAGCCAGTAGATTTCAGTCAATAAACTAAAGCAAGAAACAGTCAAGCGTGAGGTTGAGGTAGGATGTGAAACTTAAATAGCTTGGGAATAAAGACTTGACCACCTGACCTAATGCAATTAGCTTAAAGACTTAAGCTGAGGCCTAATCAGTAGGTGATAGAAGCAGGGGTTAGGCATATGGAGAGTTGATTCCCCATGGACCTGGTTGTTTAAAAAGACTTTTCTAAATCCTCAAAATCTTCCTCAGAAATCTTTTACCTCTAGTGCTCCTACCCTGTCAGTTACACAAAACCATGGGCTCGGGGATAGGGCATCAACTATCATGTTTGCTTATATAGTAAACATCTGGTTAATATATGTTGGCCACATGAATGAACAAAAGGAAAATGCTGGTATCTGCATACTTGACAGCAACTTTAATAAAGGTGAACATTGTCCTCACTGTTAATGTTTAATACAATCTCATGCACTTGATTTTATGGGTCTTCTGGGAGAAATCGGCCTAATATGTTGTTAACTCAGATGAATAACTGCCTAAAGAAGGCTATTAGATTCATAATAAAGAATTTTCAGTGTGGTTTGGAGCTAAGAAACAGAGGTATAGTGGGATTTTCCACTCAATATCTTTATTTTCAACAAATAAAAATATGTAATTATGATAGCATAGGAGTTTGGAGCAAATGGAATAAAAGCATGGGAAAATCTTCAACGCTACATATGTATGTTAATTCTAAGTGATGAACTTGTACATGATTTTATTTAAGTTTGTAACTTTTACAAAAATGTTTCATTGATACTTTTGGAAGTTTCAAGATGTTTGCGCAGAAGCAAAAATATGATATCAAAAATTTTTGAATAGGTTAACCAAATAAAGCTTATTCTGTTTTCCATGGGTGATGAAACCTATTTTCACATATTAACTGATGAATATTCCTTCTTCTGCTCTATATGTTTATTGTATATAGTAGTATATAGCATCTGATTTTACATTTGGCATTAGGCTTAATATATATATTAAGACTACCAACTCAGCAAAAATGGGTAAATTGCTTTTATTTTCCTATCTCTGCATATCACCTCTACTTCTAGCCCTCATTTTACATAATTGAAGGCTTTTTCTCCACTCTCCCTGGAGTTATTTCTAAATTCTGAGAGCCTATATAATGTCATAAGGTCATGACATTATATATATAATTATACATATATAATTATATATATGTGTGTGTATATATATATAAAATGACATTATATATATAACATCATGAGGTTTTGCTGAGATGGAGGGGTGAGTGACAGAGAATCTGTCTTTCTATCATCATCTCTCCACAGGGACATATGATGATGTGCATATGAACCAACCTAGTCTGTCACAAGGAAACACAGATTGCTACTGTGTCCCCAGTTTTGAAAACTTA
Source organism: Hylobates moloch (assembly GCF_009828535.3). Classification (NCBI taxonomy): domain Eukaryota; kingdom Metazoa; phylum Chordata; class Mammalia; order Primates; family Hylobatidae; genus Hylobates; species Hylobates moloch. The sequence goes on along the minus strand of NW_026652277.1, from coordinate 100,693,852 downwards.
TTTTGAACTTCATTCTGAGAATTGCCTTGTTTGTTCTTTGGTTCTGTGGTATCATCCCCTTCCTGAGACAGAGAAATAATTTAGTCTAACATCTTGGACAAAAGAAAGGCTACAACAGCATTGAACAAGAGCAGAAGAAGGAATATTCATCAGTTAATATGTGAAAATAGGTTGCATCATCCATGGAAAACAGAATAAGCTTTATCTGGTTAACCTATTCAAAAATTTTTGATATCATATTTTTGCTTCTGTGCAAACATCTTGAAACTTCTAAAAGTATCAATGAAACATTTTTGTAAAAGTTACAAACTTAAATAAAATCATGTACAAGTTCATCACTTAGAATTAACATACATATGTAGCGTTGAAGATTTTCCCATACATATTTAATTGGTTTTTATAAAAATTGAATCATACTGTATGTAATTATTTTGTAACTTGGTTTTTGAAGCTCGTAATCATATCTAATATTTTGGAATCAGCTTGATGAAGAAAATTGTAAGATCAGTATGTTACCACATTGTATTCAAGTGCCAAATACAAATTTAATACCAAGTTTTTAGATAGCCAGTACAGAAAATTCAATGATATGATGCATTTTTCCCCCAAAACTAATTTATTGTTTTTTTCAATTGCTCTTCAGGAAACTGTAGTTAAAATAATCTTAACAAACATCTACTAACATAAACAGGGTAGACCAGGATAGCACTGTGAAGGAAGGTGTCTACTTTCATTCATTTCACTGACAAAGGCTACTTAAATGTTACAATTTATGCAAGAGAAGTTCTCACAACCTGATTGGTCATCTACTTCATTCTGCTGCCTCCAGCTTGCCTTGATGCTGAAAGCGTCCAACCCTTCATTTCTCTAAACTTTTGAATTCTTAATTCCCACACGAGCCAAGACAAGATCTACAGTGAGAAAGTGGCAATGAAAAGATTACATAAGCAATGACTATCCCCCTGCATACAACTCTCCCTCAGCAACCACTGAAGCTCCATGTCAGCTCACTGGGGTCCTCAAAAAGCAGAAGCATTGTATCTCTCCTTTGTAAAAAGAGCCATAATTTTCCTCCATATATATCTTTGACTATGGACAAATTTTAGAAGAAAATGAGATAATCGTCTTGCCCCTGGGTATTTCTTTCTTGTTATGGCACAAATGCCTTAGAAATTTCCAAATGGAAGAGTGCTTGCTTTGGGCTTAGGTAGAACCACTGGACTTGTAGTCCAGGGAATACTCAAAAACTTGGTCCAATATCATATTGGGAAAAGAGAAACAAAAAGCAGGTAATCCACTGGAGCAAAGAGAAAAGGAAATGAAAATGCAACTTAACAGATGCCTTTTCAGTTTTAAATAAGCAACATCTCAATATTTTCATTTCCACATATATATTTGTCACCTATTTTCATAATTATTTTTAATCATAGAAGTTACATTTTAAAATAGATAGTTTTGGTTAAAGGACCACAATAATTTATTGAGGCTTAAAAAAATCAAAATTTTCAAATAAATCCAATTCTGATGTTAAAAACCTAATTACTTCCTTAGGCTTAAGGAGGGTCAATCTGAAATGTTCTTTAAAAAAAGAGTTCCTTTTATTTTTATCAGTTTGTTAAAGTAAGAATATGTTACCCTCAAGTTATTCCATGTATTTTAAATTTTTAGGCTACTATAAAAATTACATAAAATATAATAATAAAAAATTATGGTTTATTCATTTGTATAGTTAATTGACTTTTACTACATATCTACCATATGTCAAGTGTTGTGCTAAATGCTATTGGAAACACTAAGAAGAGAAAAATTCCAGACTTCTTTTCAAAAGTTATTTGCTCTTTCAAATCAAAGCAGTGGCCAGTAAATAAAGGCAGATATTAGAACTAGGATGAGCAAAGATGAAAAATATAGAAGAGATTATAAAAACAATAAACTGGAAATTGAACATTTATGGGTGCCATAGCAGGAGATGTTTCCAAGTGGGGTAGTAATTTTGAAACAATCAAAAGGTAACTGATATCTAGTCTAGTGTGTACAGTTGTTGTTGTTGTTTTGTTTTTTGTTTTTGTGGGGGATGATGTTTTGCTCTTGTTGCGCAGGCTAGAGTGCAATGGCGCAATCTTGGCTCACCATGACCTCCGCCTCCTGGATTCAAGTGATTCTCCTGCCTCAGCCTCCCTAGTAGCTGGGATTACAGGCATGTGCCACCACATCTGGCTAATTTTGTATTTTTAGTAGAGATGGGGTTTCTCCATGTTGATCAGGCTGGTCTCGAACTCCTGACTTCAGGTGATCCACCTGCCTTGGCCTCCCAAAGTGCTGGGATTACAGGCATGAGCCACCATGCCCGGCCCATGAGTATGTTTTAATAAGAGATTTAATATATTATAAGGAGAATTGTGGTATTGAAATAATCTGAAAGTTTGGACAGTCCCAATTATCTCTGCCTTACACCAAATTGGATCTCATTTCAAAACAAAAGCCATGAGAAAATAGTTCAGAGTTTAGGACATATAGATAAATTCTTTGAGCACACTGGCTTAAATAGCTCATAGTAATAAGCATCAGTAATAAGCAAATTAGCAGATTAAGCCTGTGTTTTGTCACATTTGAAGGCAGGGACCCATCTTGAGTTTCTCTCATCCCTAAAACCTCACATTAGAGCCTGGCACATTATCAGGGCTCAATAGCTGATTAATTGACTGATTAATTCTTAATAGCTAGAATGCAAACTTTGTGTGAGTAAGGATGGTTGCTTGTTTGTTTTCCTGCTTTGTTTATTGACAAATTCTTACTGCCTTGATGACTATCTGGTGCACAGTAGGCACTCAATAAATATTAGCTGAATAAATTTACTGGTTTGTAAACTTTACTCCTACATTAGGTACTTTCTGCACATCTATAAAATATTGAGAAATAATATTAATGGTCTTGAAATAAACACACAATACAAATCTAAATCATCGAATCAAAATCAGTTTTGAATATTTATATTAACAAATAAGGAGGAGCCATAAATTCTTACAATTTTTTCAGATCATCTTCCCATTTTCTGGTCACTCATGAATATAAACCCACTGATGGAAATAATCTAAAATATATTTATTCATTTAAAACTGTGAAAGTCGCCGGGCATGGTGGCTCATGCCTATAACCCCAGCACTTTGGGAGGCCAAGGCGGGTGGATCACCTGAGGTCAGGAGTTCTAGACCAGCCTGGCCAACATGGTGAATCCCTGTCTCTACTAAAAAGTACAAAAATTAGCCCAGTGTGGTGGCAGACACCTGTAGTCCCAGCTACTAGGGAGGCTGAGGCAGGAGAATTGCTTGAGCCTGGGAGGCAGAGGTTGCAGTGAGCTGAGATCGTGCCACTTCACTCTAGCCTGGCCGACAGAGCAAGACTGTCTCAAAAAAACAAAAAAGCAAAAAATTTATGGAAGTCAATTGTACAAAGTGGGTCATTCTTGTCATAGCCGACTAAAGCAGAGTTGAGAAGTGAGTAGAAAAAGCACTCAAGGCACAAAACATTGCTGCAAAAATGTAATACTTTGCAAGCCTGGCAGCTGACTGCCTAAAGTAACCTGAACCAGTTTTATCTAATGAGTGCTGAAACAATCTGCAGCAGGTCAGACTAATTTTGTCCACCGCCTTCACTTCAGAGCTTCCCAGTTCCTCAAAACCTTACTAGTGCCAATGAAATTTCTCAAAGAGCAATACCTAACACATACTTATTTATGAAAATAAAACCTCTAACCTTTTCTTCATTCTTTGGAGAGAGCACTTTCAGTTCACAACAGAGAATATTTCTCCCCAACTTATAAACAGATATTAACACTAAAACTCTCTTTTCCACTGTGTAGCAATCCTGTTGGTCCTTTGGATGACAACATTTACTGAGTACATGCTTTGTATGTCTGCTTATCAGTCAGAGAAGCAGAACCCATTGGAAAGAAACAGATGAAAAGGAGATTTATTACAAGGAATTCTCACATGCAATTGTAGGGTCTGGCTAAGCAAACTGAAAGTGCACAGGGCAGGCTGTCAGGAAAGGAAGTACAGCACGCCGGAGATGCGTAGGCACTCGCTGAAACTTGTAGTCTCTGAACACAAAGAGGACCTGTGTCCCACTATAGAGCTTCTTACTAAATAGGAATATCCAGTAGTTTCTATTTTAATTAAGTTAAAGTCAACTAGATTAGAGAATTTAATAACATCTGAAAAATCCCTTCACAGCAACACCTAAATTAGTGTTTGTTTGAAATACTGGGAGAAGGTGTTTTTTACTATAAAATGGCCACTGCTTCCCTTCTGTTCTCCGACACTTACTAGAAAACATCACTTGTAGTCCACTCTATCTGGAAATGCATTAGAAAAGGATCCTGGAAAATATAGTTCAGCTTAGCTAAATTAACAAAACAGAAATTGTGGCGGGAAAATAGCAGATAGGAGGCAGGACAACTTACAGCTCCCACTCAGACAGACAGAGCAGTGTGTGGAGACCCACGCTGTGAACTTTTGCACCAAGAACTACCACAGGAACATACCAGGAAAGCTGAGAGAATCCACAGACTTTTTGAAGGATGTGAATTGCTGCCACAGGCTCCATGAGACACCCAAGGAACTCCAAAGACAAAGGACATCATCTCCTGAAAGCTCTATAACCCCACCTCCTGCCTCATCCTCCCTATACTATCTCAGCTGATGCACTCTTGAAAGAGCCACCTCCTGGCTGGAGGCCAGTCGACCCAAAACCAGTGCACTTAACAAAAATACAACTGAGGACCCTCACAGAGTTCACTTCACTCCCCTGCTACCTCCACTGGAGCACATGCTTGTATACATGGGTGCAAGGCCTGAAGACAGATCACATTACTCCTTGCTGACACTCCGCAGTACCAGCCCAGAGCCTGGTAGCTCCACTGGGTGGTTAGATACAGAAGAGAAATAACAATCACTGTAGTTTAGCTATAAGGAAACCCCATCCCTAAGGGAAAGAGGAGAGCACCACTTCAAGAGAGCACCCCATGGGACAAAAGAATCTGCACAACAGCCCTTGAGTCCCAGGTCCTCACTCGTAGTCTACCCAAGTGAGAATAAACCAGAAAGACAATTCCGGTAAGATGACAAAACAAGGTTATTTAACACTCCCAAAAGATCACACCGGCTCACCAGAAATGGATCCAAACCAAGATGAATTCTCTGAACTACCAGAAAAAAACACTCTGAAGGTCAACTATTAAGCCAATCAGGGAAGCACCAAAGAAAGGCTAGGTCCAACTTAAGGAAATAATAATTTAAAAAAAAGATACAGCATATGAATGGGAAAATCTCAGTGAAATAGGATAAATAAAAAATAGTTACAACTTCTGGAAATGAAGGACACACTTAGAGAAATGCAAAATGTACTGGGAAGTCTTGGAAAAATAATTGAACAAGTAGAAGAAGAGCTTTAGAGCTCGAAGACAAGGTTTTTGAATTAACCTAATCCAACAAAGGTAAAGGAAAAAGAATTTAAAAAATGAGGAAAGCCTCCAAGAAGTTTTGGATTATGTTAAACAACCAACCTAAAAATCACTGGTGTTCCTGAAAAAGAAGAGAAATCTAAAAGCCTCAAAAACATATTTGAGAAAATAATCGAGGAAAACTTCCCCAGCCTAGCTAGACATCTAGACATCCAAATACAAGAAGCTCAAAGAACACCTGGGAAATGTATTGCAAAAAGATCATCACCTATGCACATAGTCATCAGGTTATCTGAAGTCAAGACAAAGGAAAGAATCTTAAGAGCTGTGAGGCAAAAGTTATCAGGTAACCTGCAAAGGAAAACCTATCATCAGATTAACAGATTTCTCAACAGAAACCCTACAATCTGGAAGGGATTAGGGTCCTATCATTAGCGTCCTTAAACACAAAGGTAAATGATACAATGGCAAATGATATCATTAGCCTCCTTAAACACAAACACGAATGACACAATGGGAGTTCTCGACTAGCCTGGCCAACATGGTGAAACTTCATCACTACTAAAAATAACAAAAAATTAGCTAGGCGTGGTGATGGGCACCTGTAATCCCAGCTACTCAGGTGGCTGAGGCAGGAGAATCACTTGAATCCAGCAGGCGGAGGTTGCAATGAGCTGAGATGACACCATTGCACTCCAGCCTGGGCAACAAGAGCAAAACTCCATCTCAAAAAAAAAAAAAAAAAAAGATACATTGGACTTTGGGGACTCAGGGGAAAAGGTGAGAGGGGGGTGAGGGATAAAAGACAATACGTTGGGCACAAACAACAGTGCTCAGGTTATGGGTACACCAAAATCTCAGAAATCACCACTAAAGAACTTATTCCCATGACCAAACACCACCTGTTGCCCAAAAACCTATTGAAATAAACTAATAATAATAATAATAGTAGATATTTTTTAAAAAGCAGTTACTTTGAAAAAACAAAAAACAAATTTCTAATTTTTTAAATTGACAAATCATGAGGCCATCTCATGTGAGCAGACAATGAAAACACAATGGTGACCATGACAAGGACCCAGCCTTCAAAAGGCTCACGGTTTATTAGAAAAGACTCACATGCATTCAAACAATTATGCATAGAGGCAGTATCAACCTCTGATTGTGATACATTAAAGATATTGTAGTAGGAAAGAGGAAAGTTTAAATTTATTTACATTATAAATTATATCATGGCTTGATCTCTTTCAGCATCATCTCCCAAGTCTAGCCAACTTGACCTGCTTGCCTATCCCTAGATGAACCAGGCCATTGCATGCCTCTATGTATTAGATACTTATTAGGCTTTGCAGCCCCACCCAAATCTCATCTTGAATTGTAATCCCCCAAATCCCCATAATCCCACATGTCAAAGGAGAAACAAGGTGGAGGTAATTGAATCATGGGGATGGCTTCCCCCATGCTGTTCTCATAATAGTGAGTGAGTACTCACGAGATCTGACGGTTTTATAAAGGACTCTTCCCCCTTCACTTGCTTACTCTTCATCTTCCTGCCATCTTGTGAAGAAGGTACCTTGCTTCCCCTTCACCTTCTGCCATGATTGTAAGTTTCCTGAGGCCTCCCCAGCCATGTTGAACTCCGAGTCAACCCTGTTTCCTTTATAAATTACTCAGTCTTGGGCAGTTCTTTACAGCTGTGTGAAAATGGACTACTACAGGCTGCCATAGAAAAGACAGGTAGGAATTCGATGTTAAGGCAAAAAAAGAGAATTAACACATTTGTCCGAACAGAGTAGTAGAAAGGTTTTTATAATTATAGAATCTTATAGCTTGAACAACCATCACAATCATTTCTATCAATCGCTCATTTTACCAACACAGAAATTAAGAAACGTAGAAATGAATCATCTTCTCTATGATTACCTAACTAGCCTAACTAATTATCAGTAAAGAGAAGGGAACAAGAAAGTCAGGTATGCTAGGATGCTATGATAAAATGTTGTGATATTGTATAACATGTGTAACTCTACATAAAATTTTCCACAACAACATACTAAAGCATACCAAACACTTTTATTTTAACTTGATATATCTTTGCTTTGTAAGTTTTTATTGAAGCTGTGCCTCATACAAGGGAATTTTATCATTCATTGGCATTATTGAAGCATTATTTGGTAGCATTAAAGCATTCAGCCCAACAATTTTTATATAGGTTCTCCTTTATCAAATAAGAGGTATATTGGGGAAAAATCAAATAACTCTGCATCCAAGAAAAAAATAAATATAAAAAATATATAAACTCAAATTTAATTTCTTTAAAATAATACCTCTGATAAAATTGATATAAAATTTTGATAAAACTAAGACAATGTCTATTGCAAAGAAGCTGAGAGTATGTGTATTTCTATAAGAAAACAAGCTGCTATAAAAATTCTTGGCTTGTCTATAATTGGAAGGATTAAATATAAAATGTTTATTTTCAGTCTGGCAGCAATAGAATGAAATACACTTTCAACTAAAATAGTACTAAGTTTGCAGAACATAAACATAGTATTCCACTTTGCAAACTAATTTTCTTTTCTTTTCTTTTGTATTGTCTAAGACCATATATTTATTACCAGAATTTATTACACCCTTTTTGACAAAAGGTATGGTTCCATTGGTCTTTTGCAAGAGGTCACTCACTACAACATGATTTAACTTTTTGTACTATAAATGAATGAGAAATTGCTATCAAAATAAAAAAAGTAACTATAGAAGCATAAAAAGAAAAATTTACATAAGGGAAAAAAATGTCTAAAGTTATATGCTTATGTAATGTTGACTCCCAATGTTGAACAAATACCTTGGCAGTTATAAACCCGATCTGATCCACAATTGCAATAGGATATTTTAATATATCTTCTCAGTAAATGAAAGAGACCATAACATATGTTACTATATAACAAATATACTATATATAATTACATACTATATAAATATATAGTTTATTTGTTATATATAAATAACAAATATAGTATATAACAGTTCTATACTATATAACTGTTTGAAAACAGTTAATAAATGATATTTAAGATACATGTACAGAAACTTTGAAGAAAAAAATAAACATTTTCTTTTTCCAAGAGAGAGTCTTGCTCTGTCGCCCAGGCTGGAGGTGCAATGGCATAATCTCGGCTCACTGCAACCTCGGCTTCCCGGGTTCAAGCAATTCTCCTGCCTCAGCCTCCCTAGAAGCTGGGATGACAGGTGCCCATCACCATGCCGGGCTAAGTTTTGTATTTTTAGTAGAGATGGGGTTTCACCATGTTGGCCAGGCTGGTCTTGAACTCCTGACCTCAAGTGATCCTCCTGCCTCGGCCTCCCAAAGTGCTGGGATTACAGGCATGAGCCACCACACCCAGCCTACACATTGTTTTTAATCACATGCAATCAAACAGTTGAAAATGAATGGAGGCAGTACATTCAGCTGTAATGGGAAACACTTGTAATCTGCAATCTTCCTGATATGAGGAAGGTGCTTATTCTCACATGAAAGGACAGGATGACATCAGGAGCTGCACAATGTGGCAGAGCAAAAAGCTCCCATCTAGTTGGTTTTGATAGAATCATTTTAGCTTAGACTCATTTTCTAATGTCAATTATAATGCTTGTATTAAACCATCTCACTCCTGATTGCCAAAAGCAATAAAATCCTTGTTTAATCTGGCTTAAACCCTGCACTTAGTCTTTTACTTAAAAATCTAGAGGTTGGAGGATCCAGTGATATTCAGCTATTCAATAATATTGTGGTCCTGGTGTCACATATCTGAGGTTCTCTTGGCCTTCTCCTTATGGTGATGGCTGCAACCATCAAGTCCTAAGACATTTGAAAGCAATAAGAAAGAGATGAAGTAGAACATAATTTTTTCACTTGAGTAACTCTTCCAAACAGAAAAGAAAAAATATCTTCCCAGAGGCATCCTCCTGTGGTGGATGGTAAAAACGGCCACAGTTCACTGCAGTTCCTTCTATCAAGAGGTGGACCCTATTTCCCCGATCCAAAAATTTGTGCTATCTGTGGTTTGCTTTGGTCAATAGAATGCACACATGATGCTGTTAGAGTTTCAAGGCTGGACCTCAAGAAACTTGTACATTTCAACTCCTGGTTTATTAAATATTACAATTGTCATGTGAAAATGCCTGCCCTAGTCTGCTGGATGGTGAGAGATGTGGGGCCTAATTATTCGTTTTTCCCTGGTTGACAGATTGCCAAACACTAGACATGTGAATATGGTCATGCTAGATCATACAACCACCCGCCCACCTGCCATGTGACCACAGAATCATGAGCAAGCCCAGGCCATATCAGTGGAACCTATCTTCACCAGAAGAAACACCCAGTCAAATCATAAAACCATGAGTTAAATAAATCTCTAGTTTTTTAAAACCACTACATTTAAGAGAGGTCTGTTACGCAGCAAGAGTTACCTAATACATCTCCCATCAGCCTTATCCTTAAATCTATTTGGTCAGAAATCAAGTTGCATCTCCACACCTAGACCAAGCATGGAAAAAAGGAAATTATAATGACTGAAGTAGACACACAATGCTTTATCCCCTGGCACTGGACACACGGCCACCCAAATAACAGAGAGTTTCATTAGCAAGGAAGTAAAAGGATTGGCTTTGGCTAAGCAAATAACAGTATCGTCCACTGACATACTGAGGTCTTCAGAAAAAACGAAAGAGGGAAAATGTTAGAGGTGATTAAGAGGTCAGGAATTTAACTTTGACATAGTATCAGATACGAGCCTAAATATAGAATAAGCAGCTTTAACATGTGCCATAATTTAGATTCTGGAGATATTTAATTATTGGAATTTATCTTAACCTCTAAAGGCAGTTACTCTTTGCTATTTCTAGATGATCAGATTTAATTTGAATTCAATTTCTTCCAAGGGCTGAGATTAAGATGTCTATTTAGATATGAATAGCCACAGACATATTTTTTGGAGAAAAGATTTAGCTATATACATCCATACACACAAATCATTTTCCTGTAGTACTTCTCTTGAAATTCAATTTCTTATTTAGCATAATTCATTCACTTGAAAATTCAATATCCTATTTAACATACTTCATTTTTTCCTCTTAATCTTCACAGTGTTCAATAAATATGGTCGAGGCAGAAGAATGGCGTGAACCCGGGAGGCGGAGCTTGCAGTGAGCCAAGATCGCGCCACTGCACTCCAGCCTGGGCGACAGAGCGAGACTCCGTCTCAAAAAAAAATAAAAAAAAAAATAAAAAATAAATAAAATAAAATAAAATAAAAAATAAACGTACATACTTTATCTGCTTAATTCTTATTAAGTGCCAGCTGTACTATATATTAGCAAAATTGGTAGAAAGTACATTTTTAAAGAAAGAATACACTAAATGTAGAAGGCCAAAGATTTCACAACTGCAGTTTGAAAGAATAAAAGAAATTACCTTCATTTTATAGCATTAAAAATGAAATGAGACTGCTACTGTATTTTGAGAACAAAATAAATGTACTGCCAAATACTCTTTTATCTTATTTTAAAACGTCAGAATTGTGCATATTTTTAGAAAACACAAAATGTTGAGCATCTATGAATATCAGAAGAAAATGATGATATAGATTATGTTGAATGTTAGTTTTAAACTATAGATGGCTGCAAGTTGATTATCCAAATCAAATACAGCATGGCCTTCCTGGATGGACATCAGTTCTCACTAACGCTCATATATTAAGAAATTTTTGGAGTGGAGTCTAGGAGTAAAGTTTATTCTGTTACAATTAGTTGCACCTGAAATGCTCTTCAACTGGCTAGTGTAAATTAATCAAGGTCTTATATCCAGGATACTGAAGTATTCAGAGTAATAAATGGTCTCTCCATTTGAATAAATGTAAAATGAAGCTGATGTGTTTAATCAACCACGAATGCCTTTTTACAGCAAATAAGTACTCTCTAACACATGGGCCATTATAACTTCCCTTCTAGCAAGAGAAAACTTTCAGTGTTTTCATCTGGCTGATAATGACAATACCATCCTGCTGTAAAGGAGTCACTTCTGCCTTTTGCCGCTTACAGTAGCATCCACACAAGACTACCCAAATTATTATTTTGCTAAATTGAGCAAAATATACAACTGCTTTTTCTATAAAATTACAGATATTTTTACTGTTAGATTAGTGAAGTGAAGCTTAGTAGAATAACAATCCATAAGTAGTAAAATGTTATCTAAACCAATAAAGATAATTAAATCAAGCAAATGATCTGAGGTGGTTAAACATCAAAAAAGTACAAAAGCAATACATAAAAGGATGAATTGTCCTTCTCTTTTTCAGGAGAGGAAGATTAATGTTGTCACAGGCTATAGTGTTCTATTTTTCCACTCCTTCTCACTATTTATTAAAAATCTAGGACTGTTCTGAGAGACCATGTACTCTTCACTCTTCATTGTCTCTGTTTGACCTGGGACACAGCTAATAAAACCAACCCAACATCACTCAAGTTCATGTTTGCTCATTGACTCTGGCTGTCAACATTAGAAAATCCTCTTCCTCAAATGTGATTTTCCTCTCTGCAGATTCTTTATTCCTTATAGAGGACATAGAAAATTTCAAAACATTCATACTGATAGTTTATTCCTCTAAGACCTATGTAATCTATCCTTTTTCAGTGGTATAAAGGGCCTAAAATTCTCTGTGCAACATCCCTACTGGAGACAAGAACTGAATCCAATCCCATGAAAAAAGCGGAACATTCTTAGAGATACAATTAAACATGTGAGATAATCTGTATCAGATTACTGCCATCCACAGAGCATAGCACTTTGAATACTCTAAGATGTAAGATCTACAAGGGTGTTCCATAAATGTTAAGTTAAATATAGAATTTAATCGAATTCCTAATATTCATAAGGAATTCTCAAACAGAAAACACTATTCTAGACCCTTAATGTGACCAGCTGAGAATTTCCTAAAATAAGGTGCAAGTACAACATATCCCAGTGCTTCTTTATTCACCAATAAACCACAAGGTTATAGATTGGCCAATCTGATAAATCCACTGATGGTTTTGTGGTTCTATGATCAGTGTGCAAGGATTTTTATAGCTCAGTAAAACACAACAGTTTTACAGCCCAAGACTAAACCTGTGATAAAGAGAAAAAGAAAAAAAAAAGCACACACATATTAAATAAAAACATTCAAATGTCACGGAAAAGTGTGTTTACATATTAAAATCACACACATCAAATATCCAAACCACTGCAAAATACAGAAAGTGAGAATTTTTTCTAAAGTATGAAACACACATAGCTGATATTCATTATAATGACTTTAAAGGTTTGCTTGATCCTAAATGCCTAGAGGAGATAAAACATAAGTCAAATCCTGTATAATATGATTATAATGTTTTTTGTTTGTTTCTTTTTCTTTGTTTTGTTTTTTGTTTTGTTTTTTTCTTTGAGACGGAGTTTCACTTTTGTTGCCCAGGCTGGAGTGCAATGGTGTGATCTCTGCTCACTGCCTCCTGGGTTCAAGTGATTCTCCTGCCTCAGCCTCCCAAGTAGCTGGGATAACAGGCATGTGCCACCATGCCCGGCTGATTTCGTATTTTTAGTAGAGAAGGGGTTTTGCCATGTCGGCCAGGGTGATCTTGAACTCATGACCTCAAGTGATCCACCCGCCTTGGCTTCCCAAAGTTCTGGGATTACAGACGTGAGCTACCGCACCTGGCCTATAATGTTAATTGTATTTTATTATATGCTAATTTCTTCAAAACTTAAAATTGTATCTTATATTAGTTAATAGGAAAATTCAGTTAAACATTATATCTTATTTTTAACATTTAGGAGTAATAAGAGTTACTTCATTAAGAAATTTGAGGGAGGTAGGCTAAAGATGCCTTCCCAAAGGAAGAAGAAGAGGAAAAATGAGGAGGAGAAGGAGGTGGAAGAGGAGGAGGAGGAGGGGAAGCCATGGCAAGGACAACCGGATACTTCATGTTTTCTTCCAAAGGCCCATGGTCTTTTAAGGTGACAATTTTAGCCTCTATGTCCACTAATTTTCAAATACTTGTGCAAATTTGAAAATTACATTGAAGTGTTCATTTATTTTGGGCATGTTTGCTTTTTTCATCAATTTGCTACATGAAATGCGAGACCAGGTAAAATATTATGTGTTTATATTTGTATTTTTATATTTTCAAAGAATAATTATCTGGAAGATGACAATTTTATATGCCATTATTTTAATTAGTATTTTTTAAAAAACAAAACAACTTTAAGAATTTTTACACCAGCAATCCAGCTATTCAAGTAAAAAGGCAGCTTCATGTTGAAATTTGTTTCAGTATCACTTAAGATAAACTTGAAATGAGATAGCATTCTGTTTGCATATGTTATTTGAATTATGGAAGTTTTTATCTTAACTATCTACTACAAGTAAGTGATTTTGATCAGAGAATGCAACCAGGAAAGCTATCATATTAAATGATAGAAGTTCCCAGAATTCCTTTGAATAAAATGTCCATTATTCTTTGGATTATTAATAACTCTATACTACTGAAAAATAATGCCCCAGAATGCTTTGTGTTCTCTCTAGAGATAAACTGGTTACTCAGAACACTGAAGACATCTATTTTACTGAATAGAAATGAATCACACAAATGAACCAAGAACTCACTACTTGGAAGAAGTATTGTTCATACATATTTATTCCTGTTAGAAAATTCAACATGCTTGCCTTATAAAATCACCATCATGTTAGATTAAATCAGAGGGGACTGTTTTTTTATGATACTGCTTTTGCTTTGCTTATTTATACTTTATGTAATTCACACTTTTACTTTAAATTCCACTTTAGAAGATATTATAAATTAGGTTGTCAAAAACAGTTCAAATCAGAAAATTTTGATATTATATTTACAATGAAGCTGATACACTTAAATTTGTCCTACAGGGATCCATTAGACAAAATATATACCATACGGCACACCACAGGAGTTGTATCCTAAATCTTCCTTCTATTTTTCCTCACTGAATATATTAACATTCTCTTGGGCCTCTTGAGCTTGAATCACTTTATAATTGGATGAGGGGGGAGAATTTGATATTTCTAAAAATAGCTTGATACATATATATTTTGAAATAAGATAATTTTCAACAAAATGAGTTAAATAAAATAACTTGGGAATTTTCAGGCTCTCATCCTGGATTGAGTTTAATTTCATAATCTAAACTTCTAAACACTTGTCAGTGTCTCTCAACTGACTGCATCCTCTCTGGAAAAAAAGGGAACAAGGCCAATGTTAACTCATATTTTGGCAACAAATATCTTCCAATTTTGTAGTTGATTGGTTCACAAAACAGAAAAATGAACTCACAAGAAGCTGTGTTGGTTTGTTTGTTTGTTTGTTTTTTGTTACAGAGTCTCTCTCTGTTGCCCAGACTGGAGTGCAGAGGCTTGATCTTGGCTCATTGCAACCTTCACCTCAAATGATCTGCCCACCTCAGCCTCCCAAAGTGTGAGGATTACAAGTATGAGCCACCGTGCCTGGCCACAAGAAAGACTTTGTTTCATTTTTGTCTCATATTTCTAGATTATAAACATATTTACATAAATTTCTACAGAAGAGCATGGAGATTGTGATTCTTTTATTCTCTGTTTTTTTCAAGTTGCATACTACTATACTTCATGGTGCTCTTCATTGAATTATTTTCCATCTCAAAGTATTTTTTTAATTTCTATATAGAACAGTTAATATAATTTTTTACAACAGCCACGAAATGCAATGCTAATTCTCAATCACAATTTTCATTGTATTTAAGTCTTGGTTTTAAAAAGTCAATTAAATGAAAGTATATACATGACTGAAAATGAATCTATCAACACTACTGGAAAAAATTTAAACTATAGTTCCACCTAATGCCATCTTTGAATATAATTATCAACATTATCTAAACTGACAACATAATGTTGAGATATGATGGAATCAGTAGGATATTTTTCTAAAATATTTTTATTTTTTTTTTTTTTGAGACGGAGTCTTTCTCTGTCCCCAGGCTGGAGTGCAGTGGCGCAATCTCAGCTCCCTGCAAGCTCCGCCTCCCGGGTTCACGCCATTCTCCTGCCTCAGCCTCCCGAGTAGCTGGGACTACAGGCGCCCACCACCACGCCCAGCTAATTTTTTGTGTTTTTTGTAGAGACGGGGTTTCACCGTGTTAGCCAGGATGGTCTCGATCTCCTGACCTCGTGATCCGCCCGCCTCGGCCTCCCAAAGTGCTGGGATTACAGGCTTGAGCCACCACGCCTGGCCTAAAATATTTTTAATATTATAATTTAAATTTATCAGCTTTCCTTTTTTTTGCTCACATTCCACAATGGCAGAATGGTAACAAAAAGCAGCAAACTTCTCAATATCTCAAAGTTTTTATACTTCAGATTGAGTGAAATCATATTTAAAGTTGTTTTTATGGTCTCAGACAGACTTACTTGGATTTCAGTTTTGGTTTAGTTGCATGATCTCAAACACATTAGTCACTCAATCCATTTTTTTATCAATAAAATAAAGTTTGTGAGCGTGTGTGTGTTTGTATGTATGTTGTGGTAATGGTGATGGTGGTGGTGGTTCACAGTTTAAGTAAGAATGGAAGTATAATAAGGTAGTCTCTTCTGGATTAATTGGGACATGAATGTCATTAGAAGAAACATACCTCACCTCTCATTCAATGTTCCTCAACTCTTCACCTCCCTGAAGTGAAAGAAGAGGGAGGAGGATACATAGGATTTTACAGAGCCTATTCTTCAGCTGGTCCATGGACTAGGTAAACTCTTGTGATTAAATAACAGAGGATGGGCAGCTGATATACTAACTGATGCAATTGGTAAGATTGTGGACACAGATATAGGTGCTTTTAAGACAAGAAAACAAAGCGTGGCAAATAATTGGGGAGAAGTCTATTCTCCTAATTCTTCAGTAATAATGACTGAAGTCTTCCAAGACTAGAAGTCTTGAAAGATATCATTCAGAGTCAGGTTACTTAATATTGCCATTGGAGGTCCCAATACAGGCAGTGGCCAATTGACTTCTCATGCAGTGTAGGTAGACAAATGAGAAACAGAAACGGATGAGAAAAGTGATACCCTTAATAACTGTAGCTGACTGGATGAATTATAAGAATATCTGCAGTCTCGTTTAAGTACTTTTGAAAATCACAAGAAATACATTGAGAGAGATTAACATTCAGCCTCCTAGAGAGACGGAGCTTCAGTCCATGGAACCCTAATTTGGATATAAGAAATTTTACTGTTTTTTGTAGACACCAGCTGGTAAAGCCTAAGCCATAATATTATTTGTGACTGACTCTTACTGTTCTTTTTTTACAATTATCCTGTAAATAATTATCATATCTTCTCCCCTTTATGTCCTGAAATACAGAAGGAATTGAGACGTTGACAAGTTATATGGACCAATATTTTGTCTCCAGACTAAACTATACTTTAAAACTGACACGTGTATTATTCCCAACTAAGAGGTAGAAACTTTGCAATGATTGCTAAGATATTGACATTGTCTTATAACAGCTGGATAAAGAAAAAGCAGTCACACAGTTTCACAATGTTGTCATCTTTCTTACTATGAGTTGTGAATTTTGTAATCACTCATCTTTCATGGAAGAAATGTGATATGGTTTGGCTGTGTCCCCACCCAACTCTCGTCTTGATTATAGTTTCCATAATCCCCATATATCATGGGAGGGACGCAGTGAAGGTGTTTCATCGTGAGGACAGTTACCCTCATGCTATTCTCATTATAGTGAGTGAGTCCTCACAAGATCTAATGGTTTTATAAGGGGCCTTCCCCTGCCCCTTTACTCTGCACTTCTGCTTGTTGCTGTCATGTGCAGAAGGACGTGTTTGCTTCCCCTTCTGCCATGATTGTAAGTTTCCTGAGGCCTCCCCAGCCATACAGAACTGTGAATCAACTAAACTTCTTTTCTTTATAAATTACTCAGTATTGGGTATGTCTTCATTAGCAGTGTGAGAACGAGCTAATACAAAATGTCAACGTATTTTTGTTAACCACGCAGTGTTCAAAATTGAATAAGGAGTTTTATTACAGTGCAGAATGTGACAATTCCAAATTTTCAAAGCCATATTAAATCTTCACCTAAAAAAATTTCCAAATAGCCTAGCACACTCAGAAATATATATAAAGAAATGAACATTGTCATCATTATATCATCAAGAAATTCTGAACAATTTAGCAACAAACTCTAGCACCTACCAAGGGTGTATCTAATCTCTAACAATTTTTTCCACACAGACATAAGTGCAAATCCATTGCTATTTTAATTATTTAATTCATTATACCTAAGGCTTTCCTCCCTTACTAATAACTGGAGTTCTCTGATCTCATGCAAATATGAAATGGGAATACATCATGAGGGCTTCTTGGGGATTCAAATGATATATGTAATTTTTTCAGGACACAGGCATTCATATAATAAGAATACATTTCAAAAGTGGCACTCCTGTCTCATGGTAATTGCTAGTCCTCTCAATTTCCCATCATCTACATCCTGTAATTCTTAATATTTATGAAATATGAGCCCCTGTCATTCTATTAAAGCTGGCTTCTTTCTCATTTTCTTAACACAGGAATACATATGCCAAACCCTGAAAAGTAAGTTCAGTGTCGCTGATGCTTTATTTTTTCTTGATGTATTCAGGAATCTCACTATGACATCTTATTGCATTCATGCAGTCTATCCATGAGACAGTGTTATAATGAGGTTACACTGTACAATGGACTAAATACTGGTGTCCCCCTGAAGTTCCTATGATGATATCCTAATCCCCAATATGATGGTTATGGAGGTAGGGCCTTGGCAGATGATTAGGTTACGAGGGCGGAGCCCTCATGAATAAGATTAGTGCCAGCCCCTATGAAAGAGAACCTAAAGAAGTCCCTTGCCCCTCCTGCCATGCAAGGTTACAATGGAAGGCAGGTGTCAATGAGGAAGCAGACATTCCCCAGTCAACCAATCTTCTAGTGCCTTCATCTTCACCTTTCCACTGTCTGTACCTATGAGAAATAAATGTTAATTGTTTATGAGTCACCCAGTCTATGTTATTTTATTAGAGCAGTCCAAATTGAATTAGACACACTGTCTGTGCCATTGATCTTTAAGCGCTTGAAAAACAAAAAATGGTTCAAAATAAATTTGTGACTTTCTAAATTTTACTAAGGAAAAAAATGAACCATTATGTAGGGCCACATTGTAACGTGTTTTTTACAAAAATCCCATTACATAACATCAAAATGTAAGGAATAGCTATGTGTCTTCAAAATGCTAAGTAAAAATAATAAACACAACTGGTAAATTAAGAATCCAGGATGTGAACTAAGATCTGTCTTAGTGCCCTGCCAAATTTCACCCCAGAAACAGGATAGTTAATGCCACAGGGGCAACCTTCAACCAATGGGTGTAAGGGATGGTGGGAAAATGTCTCCCAATTTTTCTGGATGGGTAATTCTGGTAAGCCTCCTGCCCATTTCTCAGGATATTCCAGTGGAATCAAACCCACATTCCTCAGAAACGTAGCCCTGGAAATATACCATAAAATTGTTTTTTCCTTCTGCCCTATCTCATTTTCTCCAGCGCTCACTCTTGCTTCCTTGGACCACCTCCACAATAAGCCACCTGCACCCAAGTCCTCATTCTCAGGCTCTGTTTTGGGGAAAATGTAAACTGATATAGTCATGTGTGCATCACCATAGCCTGCTACTTCCTCTAAAAGCTGACTCCAACAGGACTGTGTTGATTTAATTTTGCATACTTCTGAAAGTTATATGTTGCAAAAACACAAGATGTTATACAGGCAAAGGAAAGAGTCCTGGCAGAGTGAATAGCTTTTGAATATCTAAATGTTTCTTGATGAGTTCGTCACAACTTGGCCTCAGTTTCGTCATCTAGAATGATATGACAACATGGTCTATAAATTACTTCCTTCCCAGAACCTAAGTTCAGTTACCTTAAAGTCTCATGAGTAAGAAAGAGATGTTTGATTAAGCAATCTGTACAACCTAAATTAGCCCAAACTGGAATGCTGAAATGATAAAGCTAGTTCTTCTTTATGGTTAGTCAAAGACCCATGGTCTAAGTGATATGACATCAGAATATTTTGCTAATTACTGAACACTTTTTTGAGAGCTTTTTTTTGGCAGCCACTGTATAATTCAGAGGATTCTATTCCTACTGACATTACCTAAGATAATTGCTCTCCACAGCTATAAACAAAGAGAAATGCTGCAATGAGATGATATACCTAAAGGTAAGCATGAGAAAATCTAAATTTAGCAGGATATTTATTTTTCCTATACAGGAAATTTTTGCTGATTATTGAGCTAGCAAAAGAAATTTTAAAAGGAAATATTCTTTCTGTAACCTATGCATTTTAAGCACTCTTACCATTGAGAGCCTTAAACCAGTCCAAATTTGGAAAAAAGAGGAAGTGGGTGAAGGAATCATTAACCTCATTGTTTCCTAGGTTTTCTTTAGTGTGTCATAAGTGAACAGGACTTTCTATCTGATTGGAATAAGTCCTGTTCCCACAAGGCAAGATGATGATAAACTAGACAAATTATAATGGTCTCTTTCATCACACTGCTTCTAAAATAAACTATGAAAATATTTTGAATTATTGAAATATTATGCATAAATGGTATTTTATATTTTAAAACGTGGTCCTTTCATAATATTATTTACCTATAGCATATTTATGATGTTCCCATTATAAATTAAATTTCTGAAATTTACATCTCTACTCCCAATCGCTTTCCTCTGTTCCATATTTATAGACCCAATTTCATGCCAAACATCTTTACTTAGGAACTTCAACTTTGCAAATGTCCCCCACTCCAATATGTTCCAAAGGACTAATCATCATTGCTCTTCAAAACTTTCCCTCTTTTCTTCTCACAATTTTCTTTCTTCTAACAATTCCTCTCCTGGAAAATTATACCCACCTTGAAATTTTTTAGAAACTCCTGAATAATCCCTACATTCCTCCTCTCATTATCTGTCTTAGTCTGCTCAGGCTGCTGTAACAAAATAACATAGATTGGATGGCTTAAACAACAGATATTTATTTCTCACAGTTCCTGAGGCTAAAAAGTCCAAGGTCAAAGTGCCAATCAATATAGTTTCTGTTGATGACTCTCTTCCTGTCTTGCAGATGGACCCCTTCTCATTGTTTCCTCACATAGTGAAGGGGGACAGGGAGTGAATTCTGGTCTCTTTTCTCTCCTTATAAAGATACTAAGTCCATCGTGGGGGGCCCTCTCACATGACCTCATCTAAATTTAATCATCCCCCAAAGGCCCTTCTTCCAAACATTATAAATACTAAATACTTGGGAGTTAGGGCTTCAACATATGATTTTATAAGGACACAAATGTTCACTGTATAACATTATAACCCTGATTTCTAAAATGTATAATCTTCTTGCATACAAAATACATCTATTCCATCTCAAAAGCCCCAAAAGTCTTAACTTGCTTCAGCATCAACTCTAAAGTCCAAAGTTGTGTATAAATATCATCCACATCAGATACAAGACATGAGGTACAATTTATCCTGAGGCTAAAATCCTCTACAGCTGTGAATCTGTGATGCGAGACAAATTATGTCCTTCCAAAATACAGTGGTAGGACAGGCATAAACTAGATATTCTTATTCCTAAAAAAAACAAACAAACAAACAAAAAACAGAAATCAGAAGGAAGAAAGGGGAGATAGGTGCCAAGCAAGCACCAAAACTAGCAAGGTAAATACCATTAGATCTTAAGGCTCAAGAATAATTCTCTTTGGTTCTGGGGCTTTTGTCCCACCTCTGTGGCTCTGTGAGTCTCCAGGCAACTGCTTTCTGGCCTGTTGAAACCCGGGTGGTCCCTTACCTTCCACTCACTACTTTGAAACTGAGGAGGCTACTCCAATCATCTTTGAATTGCCTTTGGAGTCTTTCTTTCCTGTTTGAAGAATAGTGAGTGTTCACAGCCAAATAGCTCTACGATCTGGTCCTTTAGAGTCTAAAAGGATCAACATCCTTCCTTCATCTTGTTCCATCTCTGTTTTCTCCTGTTCAGCACGGCAGTGGTTCTGCTGTGGTGGCTGATTAAGTCCACAGTTCACACTCAGCCCAATGTTATTATCCAATTGTTGTTTGCTATATGGATAGGCTGATAATTTTCCAAGTCTTAAAGTTTGGGTTTTTTTGTGCTTAATAGTTCCTTCTTCATTTTCTTTCTCTCTTCTCATCTTTTACTATAGGAAGTCAGGAAGAACCAAGCCATTTCTTCAATACTTGGCTTAGAAATTTTAGCTAAATATACAGTTTCACCATCCACAAATTCTACCTTCCACAAAACATTAGAACACAGTTCAGCCAAATTATTTGCCACTGTATAACAATAATGTGCACCCATTTACATCTAAGACCTCACCAGAGTAATCTTTGCCAGCATTTCTACCAACATCCTGTTTATAATTATATATGTATTCTCTAAGAATAGATGCTCTATCTACAGATGTTCTCTTTTCTTTCGGAGCCCTCATCAGAATCTCTTCACAATCCTTAACAATCCTTTCATAACAATCTCAGCTTTTCTAGCACACACCTTAAAAGTCTTTCAGCCTCTGCCCATTACCCAGTTCCAAAGCCACTACAACATTTTTAAGTATTAGTTACAGTAGCACTCCACTTC
This sequence comes from Hylobates moloch, assembly GCF_009828535.3. Lineage (NCBI taxonomy): Eukaryota > Metazoa > Chordata > Mammalia > Primates > Hylobatidae > Hylobates > Hylobates moloch. Next base: position 100,671,607 of record NW_026652277.1, on the reverse strand, counting down.
TCAGTACCAAAATGTGTATTAGTCATGATTCTCCAGAGAAACAAAGCCAATAGGATGTGGGGAGAGAGACAGACAGAGAGAGAGATTTATCACAAGGAATTGGCTTATGCAATCATGGAGGCTGAGAAGTCTAAACCCAAGAAAGGCAATAGTATAGCTCCAGTCCAAAATAGAATTACTGAAAAGCCTATTTGATAGCACAACAGAATGACTAAAGTCAATACTAACTTAGTTGTACATTTTTTAAAAACTAAAAGGATATAACTAGATTGTTTGTAACACAAACGATAAATGCTTGAGGGGATGGATACCCCGTTCTCCGTGATGTGATTATTATGAATTGCATGCCTGTATCAAAACATTCCTGTAACCCCATATATATATATACCTTCTATGTACCCACAAAAAATTAAGAATTCTATTAAGTTAAAAAGACAAGTGCAAAAAATAAAGAATGACTGAAAAGCAAGAAAACCAATGGCGTAAGTCTGGTCCAAGTCCAAGTCCAAAACTAGGAGAAAACTGGTGTCCTAACTTAAAGATAGTCAGACTCAGAGAAAAAATTCTTTCCTACTCACTGTTTTATTCTATTCAGGCTTCAACTGAGTGGAGAAGGCTGACCCAAATTGGGAAGGGCAATGTGCTTTACTTTACCAATTTAAATATTAATCTCATCCAGAAACATCCACACAAACATACCCAGAAAGTTTAGCTAAATATCTAGGTATGCCATAACACACAAAATTAACCATCACATTATCCATCCAAAATAGAAGCATCAAATTCAAATTTTCATCATTTATTGCCTAGAAAAATGTAATACTCAAACTAGCCTTTTCTCTATCTAGTTCATAGTTTCCAGAAATATGTACCTAAAATAAAAATTTATTTCTAGTACCTTAGGATATGCCATCTGTATACTTTTGTCAATGTAATGTATCATCCTTCTTCACTCTTTCTCTTTGGTTAACTAAATTATTTGCATTTCCTCAACTCTACCATATATTCTCTTATCCCTTTTGCCTTTGCAAGTTACCTATGCAAAATTCAACTCTTATTCCTTTATCTAAGTCAACTGTAAAATTATTTTAAGGTCTGTCTATACAGAAACAGTGAAATAGAAATACACTCAACACAGAAAATTATGAAAAGAAAAATAATCCATGTGCACTCTATATTTGTTATGCTCTGGGAGGTAAACTCTGTAGACATATCCCAGATGACACCAGCCTGAAGGCAGAGGAACAAGAAGCTTCTATTATCATATATTCCACCAGATAGCAGAGGATACTTTGAAGTTTTTCCTTCAGGTTTCTGACCGTTTGGATTAAGGTATGGTCATTTTAATAACTCGCAGTAGATGAAATAAAGTTTCAGACTTGATCTGAAACTGAAGTGATGGTCACTGAGAAAATGAGAATTAGAGGTGTATGAAATCCTGTATCTTTTAACATGCACCCTCTGAAATGGGGGTACTCAGTAAGGGTGTTGCACTGGGGAGGAGGAAGCCATTAGATGCTCTATGTGAGAGAGGATGCGGAAAGAGGTGAAATGGTAGATCTGCTCTCCTCACAGGTTCCCACAGGAACAAGCATGCGTACCTCTTACTTCTCAGTATGCTGCAGAGAAACAAATAGGAGATTATGTTGTGCAGACTTCAGCAAAGAACAGTAAGATACCCCTCATGTTTATGTTAAGCAGCTATGTGAGTTGTATCACGAGAACAAAAAATATACAGTATGTGTTTCAGTCAAAATAAATTGTTTATTAAGAATGGTAGCAAATACATTCTCCATCTCTGTACGCTTATTGATCTCATCCTCATACTTATTCTTGATGTTCTCCACCAGCCCCTGCATGTTGCCAAGCTCTGCCTCCAGCTTCAGCTTCTCCTAGCCCAGAGTCTCCAGCTGCCACTGAAGGTTATGGATGTAGCTCTCCAACATGTTGTCCATGTTGCTCCAAGCCATCTTCTCTGCTGCAGGAGGCTCCACTTGGTCTCCAACATCTTGTTCCACTGCTTCAGGACACGTACCTTGTCGATGAAGGAGGCAAACTTGTTGAGGGTCTTAATCTGCTTCTTCTCCTGGGTGCACACTGCCTGGATGTTCGGGTCCACCTCCAGGTTAAGGGGGCTGAGCAGGCTCTGGTTGACCATGGCCCTGGTTATACTGCTGGCCCCACCATAGCCTCTGCCTAGGGCACCCTGGAATCTACTGCCGCCTACTCGGGAGAAACTCGAGGAGCTAATGTGAGCACCAGGCCCCCTGGCGTAGGAGCACCTACAGAAGGTCCCGGGGATAGAGGTGGACACCTTGTAGGACTACTGGGTCAACCTCATGGACATGGTCGAGGCAGGTGGGCTGAACCAGGTGAGATTCAGAAGGACAGGAATTTTGGACTTTATTGAGACGGAGTTTTGCTCTTGTGGCCCAGGCTGGAAGGCAATGGCATGTTCTCCACTCACTGTAACCTCGGCCTTTCCAGGTTCAAGCGATTCTCCTGCCTTAGCCTCCCAGGTAGCTGGGACTACAGGTGCCCACCACCACGCCTGGCTAATTTTTGTACTTTTAGTAGAGATGTAGTTTCACCATTTTGGCCAGGCTAGTCTCGAACTCCTGACCTCAAATGGTCCACCTGCCTCAGCCTCCCAAAGTGTTGGGATTACAGGCGTGAGCCACCACATCCAGCTGGGATTTTTATTTCTTTCAGTAATCTCCATACTCTTTCCCATAGCAGTTGTACTAGTTTACATTTTCACCAGCAGCGTAGAAGTCTTCCCTGTTCACCGCATCCACAGCAACATCTACTATTTTTGATTTTTTGATTATGGCCATTCTTGCAGAAGTAAGGTGGTATCACATTGTGGTTTTAATTTGCATTTCCCTGATATGTTGAGCATTTTTTCATATGATTGTTGGCCATTTGCGTATCTTCTTTTGAGAATTATCTATTCATGTCCTTAGCCCGCTTTTTGATAAGATTTTTTTTGTTTGTTTTTCCTTACGGATTTGTTTGAGTTCGTTGTAGATTCAGGATATCAGTCCTTTGTCAGATGTATAGATTGTGAAGATTTTCTCCCACTCTGGGGGTTGTCTGTCTACTCTGCTGACTGTTCATTTTGCCATGAAAAAGCTCTTTAGTTTAATTAGACCCCAGCTATTAATCTTTGTTTTTATTGTATTTGCTTTTGGGTTCCTGGTCATGAAGTCTTTGCCTAAGCCAATATCTAGGAGGGTTTTTCCAATGTTATCTTCTATAATTTTTAGTTTCAGGTTTTAGATTTAAGTCTTTAATACATCTTGAGTTGATTTTTGCTTAAGGTGAGAGATGAGGATCCAGTTTCATTCTCCTACATGTGGCTAGCCAATTATCCCAACACCGTTTGTTGAAAAGGGTGTCCTTTCCCCACTTTATGTTTTTGTTTGCTTTGTTGAAGATCAGTTGGCTGTATTTGGGTTTATTTCTGGATTCTCTATTCTGTTCTATTGGTCTATGTGCTTATTTTTATGCCAGTAACATGCTGTTTTGGTGACTATGGCCTTATAGTATAGTTTGAAATCAGGTAATGTGATGCCTCCAGATTTGTTCTTTTTGCTTAGTTTTGCTTTGGCTATACAGGTTCTTTTTTGGTTTCATATGAATTTTTAAACTGTTTTTTCTAAGTCTGTGAAGAATGACGGTGGTATTCTGATGGGAATTGCATTAAATTTGTAGATTGCTTTTGGCAGTATGGCCATTTTCACAATATTGATTCTGCCCATCCATAAGTATGGGATGTGTTTCCATTTGTTTGTATTGTCTATGATTTCTTTCAACAGTGTTTTGTAGTTTTCCTTGTAGAGGTCTTTCACCTCCTTAGTTAAGTATATTGCCAAGTATTTTACTTTTTTTGCAGCTATTGTACAAGAGGTTGAGTTCTTGATTTGATTCTCTGCTTGGTCACTGTTGTTGTATACAAGAGCTACTGATTTGTTTACATTAATTTTGTATCCTTAAACTTTGCTGAATTCTTTTATCAGTTCTAGGAGCTTTCTGGAGGAGACTTTAAGGTTTTCTAGATAAGCAAGCATATCATCAGCAAACAGTGACAGTTTGACTTCCTCTTTACAAATGTGGATGCTCTTTATTTCTTCCTCTTGTCTGATTGGTCTGGCTAGGACTTCCAGTACTATGCTGGAGTGGTGACAGTGGGCATCCTTGTCTTGTTCCAATTCTCAGAGGGAATGCTTTCAAGTTTTCCCCATTTAGTATTATGTTGTCAGTGTGTTTGTCATAGATAGCTTTTATTACCTTGAGGTATTTCCCTTGTATGCGAATTTTGCTGAGAATTTTAATCATAAAAGGATGCTGGATTTTGTCAAATGCTTTTCTGCATCTATTGAGATGATCGTGTGATTTTTGTTTTTAATTCTGTTTATGCAGTGTATCATATTTATTGACTTGTGAATGTTAAGCCAGCTCTTGCAGCAGGTTCCCTTAAAGGGAGAAAAACTTTATACCACATCCACCATGATGGTTTACACAGATTTCCATTCCACCCCTGCACTTTCATATCTGTCCGTAGAGCAGATTTATAAGTGTAACCACACACACAAACAGGTCGAGAACTCTTGGTATAAAACAGTACACATACAAACATATTTGTTTTTTTTTCATTTTCAAGCCAGGGTCTCACTCTGTCACCCAGACTGGAGTGCAGTGGCATGATCTCAGCTTACCACAGCCTCCACCTCCCAGGTTCAAGGGATTCTCCCACCTCAGCCTCCCAAGAAGCTGGGATTACAAGTGTGCACCACCACCACCTGGCTAATTTTTGTATTTTTAGTAGAGACGAGGTTTCACCATGTTGGCCAGGCTGGTCTTGAACTCCTGACCTCAAATGATCTGCCAGCCTCATCCTCCCAAAGTGCTGGGATTACAGGCATGAGCCACTAGTTCATGTATTTTAAATGAATAAGTCTCACTATCAAATCACTACAGATTTTTCATTTTCTCATATGTAGCAGTTTAATTTTTAAATATCAGCATTTATAAAATACAGGTCAGGTGCGGTGGCTCATGCCTGTAATCCCAGCACTTTGGCAGGATGAGGAGGGTGGATCACTTGAGCTTAAGAGTTCAAAACCAGCCTGGCCAACATGGTGAAACTCTATCTCTACTAAAAATACAAAAATTAGTCAGGCATGGTGGGGGGCATCTATAATTCCAGCTACTTGGGAGGCTGAAGAAGGAGAATTGTTTGACCCCGGGAGTCAGAGGTTGCAGTGAGTCAAGATCATGTCATTGCACTCCAGCCTGGAGACAGAGCAAGAATCTGTAAAAAAAAAAAAAAAAAAAAAAAATTGTAAGATACTTAAAATTGCGATGTAAAAAAAATCACTGTCAAGTTAAAAATATCTGAAGAAAAACATTGTTTTTCACAAACTTTAAGGTACAAATGAGCAAAACTTGTAAAAAATTATTAAACTAAATGTTGTCTAAGATCATTTCTGAAACCATGATTCCATGCAATATTATGCTCAATGATATTGCTACTATTCAGCTATAATTGTTTTAGCTAAAGAAATATTATGCTATAATGATAAACTATTAACAGAAAGCAAACTACCATAAGGATATATCCATATATTCCCGAAAGGTAATACATTATGTGTAGCAATTTTCCATGGTATAGGGTTGAAAGATCCTTTATGTTAAGAATTAAGAAAAACCAAAAGCTCGATTTGAGCGCTCATGAGTAGCTTTCAGAAATTTTAGAGACAACAAAAGGGATTTGAGAGCATTTCATTGTTTGAAATGTTATTAAGCAAAATTATACTTCCCCATTCTTTGCCTTCTCTCTTTTTCCTATCACATCCCACAGGAGGATCTGTAAATAAACATTCCCAACAAAAATTGTCATTCTATTGGAAACAGTAAATTCTTTTTTTTTTCATTCCTAGGGTTTGGGGTTAAAAAATGTAATATATTTTTCTATTCCAAACTCTTAGATTGATTGGAAACTGTATACTATCAACTGTAATGAAAAATCTTTCCCCTTCTTCAATAAATGCCATGGTTTTTATTTTATTGCTTAATAAACTATGTTGTAATATAATATTAAAATGTTTGCTTATGAATATAAAATATTTACAAGTAACATATTTATGCAAAGCACAGTTTCACAAATTATATGAGATGAATGCCTGTGTGTTTAACATAAATTATAATTTAGTTTCTTTGTGCTCTTAAGTGGCTAATATAGAGTTAATAATTCAGACTGTTCAATTGTATTTGTTGTATTTTTCCTCAAGTTTTTATTACATATTTGTCAGTTAGAATTTCTTCGTCTAATTTTCTGTTAATAAGGGGGTTTAAATTATAGTGAAAGCTCACTAGCAAGGGAATTCAATGGGATGTTAGCAATATCCAATCATACATGTCCAGAGTTCTCTTCAATCATAAAACACATGAGATCTATAATTTCAGCACTGATGCATGACTGTAGGAATTCTAAGATTAAAAAGCCCCCAGGTACTATTGAGTTCATTATAGAAAGCTGACAGTGCTTCTTTCAGCAGATAAAAGGAATATAATTATGGCCCTGTCCAATAGACAGTTTATGTCTACTTTGAATGTTATAGGTGTGATGTTTGCTTTCAGATTTTTTTATAACCTGTCTTCTTACCAATTCTCTATAGCAATATAGTTCTCCAAATTAATCTTGTATTTCAGGCAACAGTATTTTCAAAAATCAATCACCGTAGCAAAATGTCTCTTTTTTAATTTCTTTATCACATAATAAATATGAACTACCCCCTTCAAAATCTACTTAAGACTCATAGTAGAATTTCAAAGACTTTTACTCACTTTTGATTCTTATCAAAGTTGTAACTATGGTGCTCACTGGCTTTTGTATAAAATGCCGAGAACAGAATTGAAAACTGTGAGAAATGCTGACTTTTATTTCTAGTGTTTATAGGGATTTTTAAGAAAAATAATAATATAAGGTGTAAATGAATGCTTTCTTTTCTTTGAACTAAATAATGTCATTGAACCGAGAATTGAATGCCTGATAAGAAAAATCTAACCTGATAAGAATACCTTTCCGAAAGAAATTAGACCGTTTCAAAAAATGATACATACTTTTTAAATTCATTATGCCTCCCCTGGACTATAAATACCATTAGTGAAAGTATTCACCAAAGAAAATAAGTATTGAAAGTACTCACCTCCAAATTATTCAAAGCAATAATGTATTGCACTCATTAGAAAACATCTAAGTATGTGTAATTTTTTCTGTATTTTCACATTTTGCCATAATTAGATTAAACAGAACATATTAGTAATATTTGTATAGTAATTTAGATTTGCTTTCATTGACAGTAATAAAATAAAAGGAACTAAGTAAACACGTCATCTTCAGGGTATAGACAAGAATGCTATATCCACAAAGTCAAACATCTACCCATGGAGTAGATAGTTTTACTATGAGTCATAGAACTAACTTTTTTGTGGAATTAAAGTAGATTCTTCACTTTTCAAACAAGTACATTGTTAACCTAAAGAAGTCATGTATCCTCTTCAAAACCAAATGTTACACAAAATGGTATGCAACTTTTAATACTTTTCATATGAAATATTAGGCAAGACATTACATAATTATGTTTTCTACTTGGACCCATTTAACCTATAAGTTTTTAGAATTTCCACTATGGATTAATACCTAACATAGCAGAAAGCACTGTGAAAATACTAATTGTCCACCTCATCAAATAAAATGAGTCATTTTTGGCAGATACTAAGTAAGGCATTCCATCCATGAAAAGACTAATTTCAGGAGAGGCAAAGCTTCTGGGGTATTCAAAAGAACATGATAGTAGGCAATGAGACACCTGGGAGTCATCATAGGTATGCCATCAACTCAGCATTTTACCTCTCTAGGCCTCTGTTTTCTCCATCATCAAAAGGATGAGTTTAATAAATGAGCTTTAATAACACGCCATTCAAGCCACACAGCAGAACTCTTCAAATAGTTAGATGCATAGTAGTCACTATCCTTGTTCTTTAGCAGATACTACACTAATAATTCAACATTCATCTATCTTCTTATTCTCAACCTCTCTGTGCCAACTCTTACCTCTCTCCAAAAAATGCAGAGGACAGGAATACGGAAACCGTCTGATAACTGTTTGGGAGAGTGATTTATATAAAGACTCTTAGGAAATACTTGGGTATTGGTTAGTGGGTACTCCCAGCATATTAGAAAATCAAATATTTCAACTGCCTATCCCAGTTTTTTTCATAATAAATCTCTCATAGGGTAGGTAGCTTTTACTTCTAAGAAACACCTAACTTACATCTTCTGGTGACTGTGTTAGCTGATCTTGCACTGGAGAGGGAGACACTGACGTATAGCATGACAATACCTGTGTCTAGCACTTCTCTCTGCTTAAGCTGATTACTCCATCACAAACAAGAATTAAAGAAATAGGCAAAAATAACTCATAATTTGTCATGTAGGGTGAATACAGAAAAAAATTTTGAGGCTACTGTGGGGAGGGTGTATCTATGTGTATGAGTAAGTGAGTTGCTTTATACAGTTAAATTTAAAAAGAAATAAAGAGGTCATATTATCTAGTGGCTACAGTGGATTCTCTGAAACCAGAAGACCCGGGCTTGAATACTAGATCTGCCACTAACTGTGTAACACTGGCCAAGTAGTTTAGCTTCTTCATTCCTTAGCAAAGCTGCGATTTCATTTTATACTGTGCCCAACAAATTATGTAGCCAGTCCTGAATGTTAGCTGTAATTTATCTAACTCTATTACAATAGAGTAATAAATTACAGCTAATATTTATTCACCCCTACTGTACTTTTGCAATCACCCCTACTGTACTATTTACCCTTGAAGGTAGAAAATAAGTCTTGTTTATTCTACACCATAACAAAATAATTATTCCTTGGTGAGTCAACAGAATACAGCATGTTTTCTGAATTCCAATAACTTATAGAGCAAATCCCCATGATAAATCGAATTGTGATATGTCTCAATTGTGATTGGCACCCATCATGAACCTAATACCCATTCTCCAGTGGGGAAGACTCAAGTTCTAATCTTTTGTGGGGAGATAGAAACATAAAAGGAAAGATTACCCCAAAGAAATAACAGGTGATGTGTCTCAGGATATGGCAAGAGGATGTGGAAAAGCAGAAAGTAGTTTCTCTTTTCCAGTCTTTTCCTGCACCAAGGAATTGGAAGATTTCTAGAATCACTACTACTGTACTGGACGTCCCAGTCAATATCAGGACTCATAATCCTTCTCACTAATATTTCAAATAAGTCAGATAATTGCCACCAGGTAACACCAAAATACAACAGAGATTGGACTTGTCTCACGTCTATATTAATTTGAGGTCTTCCAGAACTTGAAGTCATCAAGCTCATTCACTTCATTAATTTCAAAATATGCCCATTCATTTAAATAATCTCACAACAATCTATTTTTGACCCAAGTTATTGTATTTGGTAGGGATTTTGTGGCTGGAAAAAAATAACTTATAATTGAGTGGCTTCTTTAAGTGTGTTTCACAGAACATGAATCCTGTGAAATATATTTTTTTCTTAAATAGTTAGTACATACTATTTTCCCTTACTTCATGAGTCTCACTACCAAACAACATAGTAAATATTGAAAATTCTTACAGAAAAGGAAGTCATTTAGTTGTGTTTAACCCCATATATTTTCAAGTTACACTTATTAGCATTCTCATACTGGTTTCTGCAGAAAATATCTAAGAGAAAGTTAAAATACTTTCAAAAGAGATGAGAACTCAAAGACAGGAACATCTGTGTGGCCTAGGAGAGTAAGAAAAATATTCAAGTTTAACATCTTGTATCTCTGTTATCACTTCAAATCCTTCATGCAACAAGAAGTACTTTGCCATATTCTCTGAAACATCCACTTCAACAACACATTCTTAAAATAGCTATTTTACTATTTTATTGAGAATATTGGAGTGAAAATATTTTGTCACATATAACACAGTAAAAACTTAATAAAATTTCCTAATAGATATTTCTATTTCTCATTCTTTCCTACTAAATTCTTCTTCCAACCTTGCCACTTAATTTCTTTTCCTTTTCCTACACAGAGCTTCCAAGAAACATCCACAATTGTGTTTCCTAAGCTTACTTACCCTCTTCTACAAAATAATCGTTTACTAATTACACAGAAAGTAAATAGTAACCATCTATGTTTCTTCAAGCTTTGACTCCCTGTGCAGATGGCTTATCAAAGCACTTGCTTAGAAAGTCTCTTTGCTGCAAAAATTTATTACTAGGAAAGTAAGATTCCCTTCATATTAAAAATATATATATTTAAAGAATTATTATCTGGTATCTTAACCTGAGGACAAAAGGCAGAGCCTAAGCCATTTTTTATGGAGGTGTTGGGGAAGAATTAAAAGGGGCAAGAGGCCGGGCATGGTGGTTCACATCTGTAATCCCAGCACTTTGGGAGGCCCAGGCTGGCAGATCACGAGGTCAGGAGATCGAGACCATCCTTGCTAACACGGTGAAACCTTGTCTCTACTACAAATACAATAAAAAATTAGCTAGGCATGGTGGAGGGCGCCTGTAGTCCCAGCTACTCGGGAGGCTGAGGCAGGAGAATGGTGTGAACCCGGGAGGTGGAGCTTGCAGTGAGTGGAGACCATGCCACTGCACTCCAGCCTGGGAGACAGAGTGAGACTCTGTCTCAAAAAAAAAAAAAGGGGGGGGGGGGGAGGGCAAGAGTACTAATGACTATTTAATGTATGTACCTATGTAACAAACACTAAGGAAGCATATGTCAGGCATTTTTCTAAATACTTTACAAACATTAACTCATTTAAAATATAGGCTTGCAAATAGCAACTGCAATCCCAAAAGGCAGTAATCAGACCTCCTCATGTCTGCCTCTTTCTATCATGCAGTGTTTAAACTGGGATCCTCACCAGAGTGTTGCTGGGAAAGTCACTTACATTTCAGGCTACATCTTCCTAAACTCTGTCTTATTGATCAACACTCCTCTGTAGCTCTTTAGTTACCCAAAAAATGTCTCATAGCTTAGCACTGGAGTGTCCAGAAGCTCCGTTCTTGGACTGAGTTTTTTCTCAGTTTATAATTACCCTCTTGGTAATTTCATTCCTTCACTTGGTTTTAAATATATCCATATGCTGATGACTTCCAACTTATGCTTCAAAAACAAATCCCTCCTCTGAGCCCCAATTTCTTTCAACTCAGTTTCCTTCTTGACATTGCCAATTAGATGAATAATAGACATTTCTAATTTAATGGTTCCAAAACTGAACTCCTAATCATTGTCCTAAACCCGTGCCTTCCACAGACTTTCCCATCTCAGCAATGACAACTCCATCCTGTCAGTTGCTGTATTAGTTTGTTTTCACCCTGCTGATATAGACATACCCAAGACTGGGAAATTTACAAAAAAAAAGAAGTTCATTGTACTTACAGTTCCATGTGGCTGGGGAGGCCTCACAATCATGCCTGTCTCACATGATGGCACACAAGAGAAGAAACCTTGTGCGAGGAAACTCCCCTTTCTAAAATCATCAGATCTCATGAGACATATTACTCTCATGAGAATAGCATAGGAAAAACATGCTCCCATGATTCAATTGCCTCCCACTGAGTCCCTCTCACAACATGTGGGAATTGTGAGAACTACAATTCAAGATGAGATTTGGGTGGGGACACAGCCAAACCATATCATTCCACCTCTGGCCTCTCCAAATATCATGTCCTCACATTTCAAAACCAATCATGCCTTCCCAATAGTCCCCCAAAGTCTTAACTCACTTCAGCATTAACTTTAAAGTCACAGTCAAAGTCTCTCATCCAAGATAAGGAAGTCCCTTCTGCCTATGAGCCTGTAAAATCAAAAGCAAGTTAGTTACTTCCTAGATAAAATGGGGGTACAGGAATTGGGGAAATGTGGCCGTTCCAAATGGGAGAAATTGGCCACAACAAAGGGGCTACAAGCCCCATGCAAATCTGAAATCCAGTGGGGCAATCAAATCTTAAATTTCCCAAATGAACTTTTTTGGCTCCAGGTATCACATCCAGGTCACACTGATGCAAAATGTGGGTTCCCATGGTATTAAGTAGCTCTGCTCCTGTGGCTTTGCATGGTACAGCCTCCCTCCCAGCTGCTTTCAAGGGCTGGAATTGAGTATCTGCAGCTTTTCCAGGTGCACAATGCAAGCTGTCAGCAGCTGTACCATCCTGGGGTCTGGGGTATGGTGGCCTTCTTCTCACAGCTCCACTAGGCAGTGCCCCAGTAGGGACTCTGTGTGGAGGCTCCAGCCCCACATTTCCCTTCCGTGCTGCCCAAGCAGAGGTTCTCCATGAGGGCCCCACCCCTGCAGCAAACTTCTGCCTGGACATCCAGGAGTTTCCCTACATCTTCTGAAATCTAGGCAGAAATTCCCAAACCCCCATTCTTGACTTCTGTGCACTCACAGGCTGAACACCATGTGGAAGCATCCTCTGAAGCCAGGGTCCACCCTCTACATTGGCCCCTTTCAGCCATTGCTGGAGTGGCTGGGACACAGGGCACCAAGTCCCTAGGCAGCACACAACACAGAGACCCTGGGCCAAGCCTGCAAACCACTTTTTCCTTCTAGGCCTCTGGGCCTGCGATGGGAGGGGCTGCTGTGAAGACCTCTGACATTTCCTGGAGAGATTATCTCCATAGTCTTGGTGATTAACATTGGACTCCTCGTTACTTGTGCAAATTTCTGCAGTTGGCTTGAATTTCTTGTCAGAAAATGGGATTTTCTTTTCTATCACATTGTCAGGCTGCAAATTTTCCAAACTTTTATGCTCTGCTTACCTTATAAAACTAATGCCTTTAAGAACACCCAAGTCACTTCTTGAACACTTTGCTGCTTAGAAATTTCTTCTGCCAGATACCCTAAATCATCTCTCTCAGTTCAAAGTTCCACAAATGTCTAGGGCAGGAGCAAAATGTCTTTTTGCTAAAATATAACAAGAGTCACCTTTGTTCCAGTTCCCAACAAGTTCCTCATCTCCATCTGAGATGACCTAAGCCTGGGCCTTATTGTTCATGTCACTATCAGCATTTTTGTTAAAGCTATTCAATAAGTCTCTAGGAAGTTACAAACTTTCCAACATTTTTCTGTCTTCTTTTGAGCCCTCCAAACTGTTCTGACCTCTGCCTCTTACCCAGTTCCAAAGTTGCTTCTAAATTTTCAGGTATCTTTCCAGGTGCATTGTGCACCTGGAAAAGCTGCAGATACTCCTGGTGCCAATTTACTGTATTAGTCCATTTTCACACTGCTGATAAAGACATAAGCAAGACTGGAAAATTTACAAAAAAAAAAAAAAAAAGGTTTATTGGGCTTGCAGTTCCATGTGGCTGGGGAGGCCTCACAATCATGGTGGAAGATGAAAGGCATTTCTCACATGATGGCAGACAAGAGAAGAAAGCTTGTGTGGTTAAACTCCCCTTTTTAAAACCATCAGATCTTGTGAGACATATTCTCTATTGTGAGAATAGCATGGAAAAGACCCACCCCCGTGATTCAATTTCCTCCCACTGGGTACCTCCCACAACATATGGGAATTGTGGGAGTTAAAATTCAAGATGAGATTTGGATAGTGGCACAGCCAAACCATATCAGTTGCTCAGGCCAAAAATCTTGGAGTCATCCTTTACCCCTCTCTTTTTTAACCCTCCTCAATTCATCCACCCTCTAACCAATTATGTTGGTCCATGCTACCACCATATCTCACCTAGATTATTGCAATAGCTTCCCAAGTGCTCTTCTCCCCTTCATCCTTGTTTCCCTTCAATTTATTCTCAAAGTAGCATCCAAAGGGATCTTTTAAAAATATAAGTCACATGTCATTTCTCACTCAAAACAAAAACCAAAGCTCCTATTATCTGAACTTATCTTCTATGACTCTTACTTTTGCTCATGCTGCATTGGCCTCCTCTAGTTCCTCAGACCCACAAGGCATACTTCTGCCTCAGGACCTCAGCACTGGCTGTTTCCTCTGCCTAAAATACTCCTCCTTCAGATATTTGCAAGCTCAATTTCTGTCCTTCATTTGTCTCTTCTCAAATATCAGCTTCTCAATGAGATGTGACCGCTCTGACATCCCCATCTCTCTTACTCACCCCATAATACAATTTAACCCATGAGTTAATTTACTAATTCATTGTTTTTATTGTCCATCATTCTCTACCAAAATGCAAACTCTTTAAGAGCAAGGATTTTTGGTCACTGAGTATCTTTTGAATTTGTATGAATAAAATCAAAAACGTCAGTTGTTACATTTCCTATTGATATGGTTTGGTTGTGTTCCCACTAAAATCTCAACTTGAATTGTATCTCCCAGAATTCCCACGTGTTGTGGGACAGATCCAGGGGAGGTAATTGAATCATGGGGTCCCATCTTTCCCATGCTATTCTCATGATAGTGGATAAGTCTCTTGAGATTTGATGGGCTTATCAGGCATTTCCCCTTTTCTTCTTCCTCATTTTTCTCTTGCCACTGCCATGTAAGAAGTGCCTTTCACCTCCCACCATAATTCTGAGGCCTTCCCAGCCTTGTGGAACCATAAATCAAATTAAACCTCTTTTTGTTCCAACTTTCAGGTATGTCTTTATCAGCAACATGAAAATGAACTAATACAGTAAATTGGTACCGGTAGAGTGGAGCATTGCTAAAAAGATACCTAAAAATTTGGAAGTGACTTTGTAACAGGGTAACAGGCAGAGGTTGGACTAGTTTGGAGGGCTCAAAAGAAGACAGGAAAATGTGAGACAGTTTGGAACTTTCTAGAGACTTGAATAGCTTTGCCCAAAATGCTGATAGTGATATGGACAATAAAGTCCAGGCTGAGGTGGTCATAAATGGATATGATGAACTTTTTGGGAAATGGAGTAAAGGTGACTCTTGTTATGTTTTACCAAAAGACTGGTGGCATTTTGCCCTTGCCCTAGATATTTGTGGAACTTTGGACTTGAGAAAGATGATTTAGGGTATCTGGCAGAAGAAATTCCTAAAATGCAAAGCATTCAAGAGGTGACTTGGGTGCTGGTAA
Organism: Hylobates moloch; assembly: GCF_009828535.3. Classification (NCBI taxonomy): domain Eukaryota; kingdom Metazoa; phylum Chordata; class Mammalia; order Primates; family Hylobatidae; genus Hylobates; species Hylobates moloch. Next base: position 100,656,484 of record NW_026652277.1, on the reverse strand, counting down.
AGGCTTTCAGTTTCATAAGGGAAGCAGAGTGTAAAAGTCTGGAAAATTTGCAGCCTGATAATGCTATAGAAAAGAAAAACCCATTTCCAGAGGAGAAATTGAAGCCTGCTGCGGAAATTGGCATACGTAGCAAGAAGCCTAATGTTAATCCCCAGGACCCTAGGTAAAGTGTCTCTAGGCCATGTCAGAGACCTTCATGGCAGCCCCTCTCATCACAGACCTAGAGGCTCAGGAGCAAAAAAATAGTTTTGTGGTCCAGGCCCAGGGTCCCATGCTATTCGCAGCCTAGGGATTTGATGCTCTCTGTCCCAGCCACTCCAGTCATGGCTGAAATATGCCAAGGTACAGCTCAGGCCATGGCTTCAGAGGGTGGAACCCCCAACCCTTGGCAGCTTCCACAGGGTGTTGAGCTTGAGGGTGCACAGAAGTCAATAATTGAGGTTTGGGAACCTCTGCCTAGATTTCAGAAGATGTAGGGAAATGCCAGGATGCCCAGGCACATTTTTTGCAGGGGTGGTGCCCTCATAGGAAACCTCTACTAGGGCAGTGCAGAAGGGAAATATGGGGTCAGAGCCCCCACACAGAGTCCCTACTGGGGCACTGCCTAGTGGATCTCTGAGAAGAAAACCACTGTCCTCCAGACTCCAGAATAGTAGCTGGGAGGGAGGTTGTACCCTGCAAAGCCACAGGGGCAGAGCTGCCCAAGACCATGGAAACCTACCTTTGGCATCATCATGACCTAGATGTGAGACCTGGAGTCAAATTAGATTATTTTGGAGCTTTAATATTTGACTACCCTGCTGGATTTTGGACTTGCATGGGCCCTGTAATCCCTTGGTTTTGGCCTATTTCTCCCATTTGGAATGGCTGTATTTACCCAATACCTGTACCCCCACTGCATCTAGGAAGTAACTAGCTTGCTCTTGATTTTACAGGCTCATATGCAGAAGGGACTTGCCTTGTATCAGATGAGAATTTGGACTGTGGACTTTTGGGTTAATGCTGAAATAAGACTTTGGGGGACTGTTGGGAAGGCATGATTGGTTTGAGGACATGAGATTTGGAGGGGCCAGGGGTGGAATGACATGGTTTGGCTGCGTCCCTACCAAAATCTCAGTTTGAATTGTATCTCCGAGAATTCCCATGTGTTATTGGAGGGACCCAGGGGGAGGTAATTGAATCATGTGGCCTGGTCTTTCCTGTGCTGTTCTCGTGATAGTGAATAAGTCTCATGAGATCTGAAGGGTTTTTCAGGGGTTTCTGCTTTTGCTTCTTCCTCACTTTTCTCTTGCTGCCACCACGTAAGAAGTGCCTTTCACCTCCCAGGATAATTCTGAGGCTTTCCCAGCCGTGTGGAACTGTAAGTCCAATTAAACCTCTTTTTGTTCCCAGTTTCAGTATGTCTTTATCAGCAGTGTGAAAATGAACTAATACACCTATGGTTTCAATACCACCTTCAATGGAATAGTGACAGAGAGAAGAGAGGGACACCTTGTCTAGCACTTTGAACCAGATATAGGATAGTCACTTACAGGGCAATTTGCTTTTTATGAAGGAAACAAAAATTCTCAAAGAAATTATCTCTTCAAAATCAGTTAATAAACTGCATTTCTTTTTGTTTCTTTTAAACAGATTAATCATTCAAACACAGAGAAAAAAATATCTTTCATTCTTCCTCCACAATCCAGAGGTCAAACTTCAATTGCTTTTATTACTTGTACAAATGTTTAATTTCATAGCACCAAATTTGTCATTATGTACACAATTTACAATAATAATGAAAGTTTAAGTCATGTGAGATTTCAATCCGTACTTAAAAACTCTTATGTTTAAAGGGCATACATAGTACTTGTCTCTTAAATTTTAGGACTAACAAGTTCATTTCTGAATCAATGTACTAGAGTCATTGAGTAATACTATCCTTCTCAGAGTCTAAAATTTGAAAGTCAACCAGTAGTAATGATAATGGATGATAAAACCAAACCCACAATTTTCTCTATGATAGATTCACTGAGTGTGTGCAGTTGAGCCCAATCATGCAAGCATTCAGTACATTGAAGGTGACAAAGTACTTGAATTAAAACTATTTCAATCAAAATGATAAAATAGTTTTGTATATTCAAAAGTCAGTTTCTCTGAAGGACCGTTAAGGTTAATGGAAACAATACTTTAACATTAAAGAATAATATCTGTGAGTTTTGGAAATATACTTTTGATAAGCTCTACCTCAAGAGCCTTATGAAATAAAATGAGAAAATAAATAATATAAGGTATAATCATATAAATGATGTAAGTAAGTGGAATGCCACTACATGGTGGATATACGTAAGTCATAATTCACCAAACCAACTATGAGAGAAAGCAATTAAGGAAATTGAATAATGAAAAGTATATTTTCAGATTAGATTTGAAAAGCAAAATAACAAGTTGACAAGATGTTCTTAGACCTTCCTGGAAACAACACAGAAATCCTTGTGCATCTACAGGTGGACACATGAATGGCAGAGTCCTTATATGCTCAGAAAATAAATGTAGGAATATTCAGATCTCTGTAATTTAAGACGAAATTGGATATCTTACCTAAAGACTTTAGTAAACCTCAACTTTGTTTCAATCTCCTTATTTTTTTCATTTTCCTCAATGGCTTTTTTCTTAGATTGTTCTTTCAGTTTCCCTGTGTGTAACATTTCTAATATTTCAATCTCTTGCTCACTAAACTGCTTTTTCTTCTTCCTTCCTACTTTTATTTTCCTATCTTAAATTCTTCTTCAAGTTGTCAAAGGATAGTATCAAACGAAAAAAATGTTGAAGTACTACATTTTAATATTGGTTTTAAAATATTTATTAGTTAACAAAATCACATGAAATGATATCAGTTTTGTATTATTAGTCAATTTAATTATTAATAATTGTGTCTTTGCTAAGATAACCCTAGATACAGATAAAATAACTCTCCACATCTTGAATTTTCGGTCAGAAAAATAACATAACTTAAGAATCATATTGTTCAAAATCCCAAGGTTTCAGATAATAAGTACTATTGGCGTTATTGGTAAACAACCCAAATAAATTCCCAGTTGATATGCCTTCCTTCTGATTACATTTTGGAGAGCAGTTAATTCTTCAAAGAGGGAAACTTAACGAGACATTGTGTGTGTAATGGAAATGTGATGTACATGAGTTTATGCTTACAAAATAATCAATAACTGCAATGTAAAATCAACACTCAATCTTTGTAAGACCACAGTATGAAAATTTCTACTTTCCTTCAAAAAGAGTTTGTAAATGATTTTAAAAGAAGAAACAGCAGCCTTGACTCTTAGAAAATTTAACTAGATAAATTTGCACATTACAGGTCTTAAAACTAGAAACCATATTATTAACTGTGAAAGTATGTAATTAGTTTCCTTATGAGCTTTCAATTTTTTGCTAGATAAAATTAAAACTGCCACCAAAAATTGAGGCCATTATGAACATGACAGATCATTTGTTGAGAAAAGGGTTATGTAGAAATAGCATCTGATAATTTGTTGGAAATATTAGCACATAGATGGCTATGAAATGTGTGAAGTATTATCAGAAGACTTCTAATCAAAAATTTTTGCAATGTAAGTCGACTATGGTTCTATTTCAAATGTAGTTAAGTTCTTAGCCCTAATGGCAAGCAGAGGCTACACTAAATGTATTTAACCTAAAGACACGTTGATAAGAAATTTATAATTCCACTGTTCTTTAAAAATTACAAAAATAAAAGGTATATACACATAACACCTACAGCAACAAAGAATGAAAAAACATTCTTTTCACATAGAAAGAGTTAAATGTACGTGCTTTCAAGAATAGCAGCTTCTCTTAAACTTTCTTAACTTACCTAGTGTTTTCTATCACTAAAAAAGCTGTATGTAAATCATTAAATTTAGACTACTGAATCTATATCAGTCTTTGTAAACCAGACTCAAAGCGTATTTCTTTTTAAGTTAACATGAACATAGAACATAATAGAACACACAGAAAGAAAAATGTAACTGTGAGTTTATATGCAAAGTACTGGACAACTCTAAAATGTATACATCCTTCCTTTTTTCTTTAAAATGTCTCTCTAGGCAGAAACCTGACAACAGTGGCTACACTAATTGTAGTATACTATTTAGATGGACATCAGTTAATTCATTTGAGCAAAAGTTTTAGAGATTTGTTTTAGACCTTTAAATCAAACTCCAGGTATACACAATAGTATCCCTTATCCACAGTTTTGCTTTCTGCAGTTTCAGTTACCCATGGTCAATAGGGGTCTGCAAATATTAAATTGAAAACTTCAGAAATAAACAATTCATAAGTTTTAAATTGCACACTATTCTGAGTAGTGTGAAGAAATCTCAAGCCATCCCGTTCCACTCTCACCTGACTGAGACATGAATTATCCCATTGTCCACCATCTCCACACTGTATACCCTCCCTGTCTGTTAGTCACTTAGTAGCTGTCTTGGTTATCAGATCATTTGTAAGGTACCTCAGAGCTTGTGTTTAATATGTACCCCTTATTTTACTTCATAATGGCCTCAAAGTGCAAGAGTAATGATGCTTTTATATTGTTATAACTGTTCTATTTTATTATTAGTCATTGTTTTTAGTCTCTTGTTGTGCCTAATTTATAAATTAAATTTTATCATAGGTATGTATGTACAGGAAAATATATAGTATATATAGGGTTCTGTACTATCTGTGGTTCTGTGGTTTCAGGCACCCACTGGGGATCTTGGAACGTAGCCGCCACAGATAATGGGAGACTAAACATAATGTTAACAAAGAAATGGTAACACCTCCAGTACAGGGAAAAAATATCTATTTAAGTGACTCATTCAAGACACTTGCCCAGAAGGCACTAATATACAATTTGTAGACTTTAAAAATACAGTATGGGCAGGCGACGCGCCGAGGGACTAGGCAGAGGGACTAGGCCCGCTCAGTGTCGGCTGCCGCCATGGGAGTGCACGTGGAAACCATCTCCCCAGGAGACCGGCACACCTTCCCGAAGCGCAGCCAGACCTGCGTGGTGCACTACATCGGGATGCTTGAAGATGGAAAGAAATTTGATTCCTCCCGGGACAGAAACAAGCCCTTTAAGTTTATGCTGGGCAAGCAGGAGGTGATCCGAGGCTGGGAAGAAGGGGTTGCCCAGATGAGTGTGGGTCAGAGAGCCAAACTGACTGTATCTCCAGATTATGCTTATGGTGCCACTGGGCACCCAGGCATCATCCCACCACATGCCACTCTCGTCTTCGATGTGGAGCTTCTAAAACTGGAATGACAGGAATGGCCTCCTCCCTTAGCTCCCTGTTCTTGGATCTGCCATGGAGGGATCTGGTGCCTCCAGACGTGTGCACATGAATCCATATGGAGCTTTTCCTGATGTTCCACTCCAGTTTGTATAGACATCTTCCCTGACTGAATGTGTTCTGTCACTCAGATTTGCTTCCCACACCTCCGTTTCCTCTTCCCCTTTCTCCTGGTGTGTGTGTTTACCTAAACTATATGCCATAAACCTCAAGTTATTCATTTTATTTTGTTTTCATTTTTGGGTGAAGATTCAGTTTCAGTCTTTTGGATATAGGTTTCCAATTAAGTACACGGTCAAGTATTAACAGCACAAGTGATAGGTTAACGTTAGAATAGGAACTGGTGTTGGGGGGGTTGCAAGAATATTTTATTTTAATTTTTTGGATGAAATTTTTATCTATTATATATTAAACATTCTTGCTGCTGCGCTGCAAAGCCATAGCAGATTTGAGGTGCTGTTGAGGACTGAATTATTCTCCAAGTTGAGAGATGTCCTTGGGTTAAATTAAAAGCCCTACCTAAAACTGAGGTGGGGATGGGGAGAGGCTTTGCCTCCAGCATTCCCACCCCACCCTCCCCTTAAACCCTCTGCCTTTGAAAGCAGATCATGTTCACTATGATGCTGGACACTACAGGTATCTGTCCCTGGGCCAGCAGGGACCTCTGAAGCCTTCTTTGTGGCCTGACATATTTTTTTTTTCATCCTGTGGTTTTTCTAATGGACTTTCAGGAATTTTGTAATCTCATAACTTTCCAAGCTCCACCACTTCCTAAATCTTAAGAACTTTAATTGACAGTTTCAACTGAAGGTGCTGTTTGTAGACTTAACACCCAGTGAACGCCCAGCCATCATGACAAATCCTTGAATGTTCTCTTAAGAAAATGATGCAGGTCATCGCAGCTTCAGCATCTCCTGGTTTTTGATGCTTGGCTCCCTCTGCTGATCTCAGAGTTTCCTGGCTTTTCCTCCCTTGGCCCCTTCTCACCCCTCTGCTGTCCTGTGTAGTGATTTGGTGAGAGAAATCATTGCTGCCCCCTTCCCCCAGCACCATATATGAGTCTCAAGTTTTATTATTGCAATAAAAGTGCTTTATGCTGGCTTTTCTCAAAACATGAATAAATAAATAAATAAAATAAAAATACAGTATGCACCTGTTCACCAAAAATCTATGGAAATAAAAAAATTAAATAACTGAATATAAATAAAAATATGGTATGGAACCAGCCTAATTACTCATAGAACTGCTGTTTATGGTTTCTTTTGAATAAACATAAAAATTGAGACTCCCATCTTAAAACTTGAGAAAGTTACTTTTGTCTTATCCAGGTTCCTTTCTCAGGAAACCACTCGTCAGGCCTCCCAGACAGTATCAAGGAATGGAAACTTACCAGATCACCACATCTGGACAATAAGATGAAAGACTCCTCACCTGTCATGATTACCTAAGTGACCACCTGGTTCCTGTTGACCAACTCCTCTTCTTTACTCCTCCCTAATTCCTGTTTTCCCACACATAGTTACATTTCTTCCCTGCTGTACAAACCCTTAGTTTTAGTTGGTTGAGGTAACTAATTTAAGGCTGATCTCCCATTCTCCTCAGCTGTAGCACCCAAATAAAGCCTTCTTCCCTGGAAATTCTCATTGTCTCAGTGATTGGCTTTCAGGGTGGTGAGCTGCAGGACCTAGACCAAAACCCTGGCATTTTTATAACAGTATGAATTTTCAGTTGTACAATTCTTATAATGAAGAGTGGTAATGTAACTTACAGGTGACTTGGATTAAAACTATTGACCAGACTTTTTAGTTTCAATTACTTAACACTCTAAATCATAGTATATTTAAATGTAAATTAAATGCTTACAGCTAAAAATGCATCTTAATTCATATTATAGTAGCTCCAAGTTATGCTTTATTGATCTCCATCCTTTAGTATTTGTATGCAACTATAAGATAAATTTTAAAATTGTGAAATAATTCAGGGCAAATGGGACAGACTGTTTGTTGCTGCCCCCCAAAAAATCTATTCTTCTCTTTTTTCTTTTCTTTCTTTTTTTTTGAGATGGAGTTTCACTCTTATTGCCCAGGCTGGAGTGCAATGGCATGATCTCGGCTCACCGCAACCTCCGCCTCCCGGGTTCAAGCAATTCTCCTGCCTCAGCCTCTCAAGTAGCTGGGATTACAGGTATGCACCACCACACCTGGATAATTTTGTATTTTTAGTAGGGATGGCGTTTCTCCGTCTTGGTCAGGCTGTTCTCGGATGCCCGACCCCAGGCGATTAACCAGCCTCGGCCTCCCAAAGTGCTGGGATTACAGGAATGTGACACCGTGCCTGGCCCTCTTTTTTTCTTTTGTAATAACATTTCAACTATGCACATAGCTGCCCAGATTATATTACCTGGCTTCTCTCAGAGGTATGGCTAGCCGTGTATCCCATTTCTTACCAGTGAACTGTGCAAGAGAGAAATGCATGATTCCCGCATCTTGCACTTGCCTTAAAGAAAGATCACTTTCCCTTCCCTTCCCCTCTCCTTTTCTTTCCAGTTGTAAATGGTGCAGTAACACTGAAACCCTCATTATGCAAGAGCAACCAAGTCAGCCTGAAACCTTGGCTTACCTCAAGAAGTAGAGCCCACATGCCCACTGACTGCTAAAAGGAATAATGTGCTTTCTGGTTTGAGCCTTTTCATTTTGGGACCTCTTTGTTATCATAGTTTAGCCTATCTCTAATCTATGTCATCCAATTATATATAGTATTTTTTAAATTATTGTAAAAATTTAAATTCTGAGTATTAAAAAATACGTTGTTCTCCACTCTTTGTTACTGAAGCAGAAGTTAAAAGAGAAAAACAAGTTTTCCTGTACTTGGCTGACTCACTCCAAGGCAAGCAATAGGCAGGAGACCCTGGCCGAGATGTGATAACACTATCTAGGAAGCCAGAGTCCACAGGAATGAGCCCCAGAGACTCTCCCAACACCTCCCTCAGAGCAAGGACAAGAAAACAAATTCCTTTGCTATCTCTTCATCCCCTTACTGTTTCTCAATTTCCCAAGTTTTGTAAGTTCCTGTTTTTCTTTCAATGCAGCTACAAGGTCACAAGCTTAACCCTGTCACTGTTTGATTAACTGTGTTTGTTCTGCTTCTGTAAGCCCGCTTGCCTGCACCATGAGTTTCATGCCATTAGACTCCCGCCACCCCAATCAAACTAGCCACCCCTTCAGGAGTATGTATAAAAGTCAAGCCCTGTCTTTGTTCAGGGCTCAGCTTTTGGATGTGAATCTGCTGGGCCAGTGGCCACTTAAATAAAATCCTCTTGTTTCACCCATTGGTCTCTCTGGTCCTTCTGATTCCTGAAACATTACAAATTCACTTGTAAGGCTACACATTTATATTTCACTATTATTCACTATGATTATACAATTTTCTTAACAAGACTATTTCAGATTTCAAAATTATGAGCCTCATTTCAAAGAAAAAATTTAATTGATTATGTTTAAAAGCAAAAGATTCTTCCTGAATCTGTGGCCAAAAAAGTTCTATTTTCTCATTTCTAATCTTCAGTTAGAATATAGAGTAGCATGATAAATAGATAAATAATCTTGTATGAATTATGCATAAAGAGGAAAAGAAAGAAAAGGCAAGGAACAATTGCTCTTTCAATTTAAGAAGTGTTAGTAAGTGTTGCTGAGCTGATGAAGCACTTTGGTGCAAAGCCCTTGAGCCTTAGTCGATGCTCTACATGAACTGCATCATCTCAAGAAGAGTAAAAATATATATCTGGTATCAAAGGTAAAGAACTCAGGTAGCTCCCCTGAGAGACTATCACTTTGCCATGTGAATGCAGCTAAAATCATCTTAATAATCCCCCTCCCACATCCATCACCCTCCAGCCCCCAGCACTTTGCTCTATGTGACGGTTGGAAGACCCTAAGCTAATTCTTACAAGTCAAATTTTTAAAAAATATATAATAATTGACTATTATTTCTTTAAAAAGAAGAGACACAAATATGTGTACTTGTTAAAATAAACTATATAGATATGTAAATAAAATATGATAAGAAACATAGAATGAACTCATTTTTACGTGACATTCTCTATGGAGGTTATACTATGATCTTTCAGTAGCCACAGTTTATAATATTAAATTACAGGGACATACTTGAGCATTTGCCCCTAACAAATGTAACAATTGTAATATACTGGATGTAAATTCAAGTTAGTCACTTGCGTAATTTTGGGAAAATTACAAATCCCTTCAGATCCTCAATATAGGAAGAATGGAGAGGATTGCTTTAAAGTTGAAATTTGTAAAGTAGTTATTGTAAGTCTTAGCATATAGTATACACAGCACATCTTGGTGATTATTTTAGTTGCACAAATTGGAACGTGGTTCTTACATTGTCTTGAACTTTGTTCTTTTTCCTCCCAACGATATACCATGAAGATATTTCTAAATCAGCACAAATATATTTGCTTCATCTTTTTGTAGTGAATCCATGATATTATATATACATAGATTACCAATATTTATGTAATTAGTGTTGACATTTATGTAGTTTCCAATATTTTTGTTATTATAGACAATGCTGCAGAAATATGTGTGTGAATGTGTGTATATGTGTATGTATATCTTGACATATGGTTTCAAATATATCAATTGGGGTAAATTTCTAACGATGCAGCAGCTGGTTCAAAAATCATGTGCCTTTTTTTATTGCACAGTTATTGCAAAATAGCCCTTCAAAAAGTTAGCAGAAGTATGCCTAACATACCAGATCTTCTTGCCAAATGTGGGTATTACTAAGCTCATTTAAAAAAAAAAAAAAAAAAAAAAGCACAACAAATGGATTTTATTGCTTTAATTTGCAAATATTTAATTACGAGTGAGCCTTACTTAGCATCTTTTTATGTTAGTAAAATAGTTGCATTTTTTAATGAAATAGCTATGCATGTCTTCTTTTTTATTGAAAGATAAGAGCTTCTTATATATTAAAGAATATGGACCTTTGCCAGTTGTCTTTAGATGTCATTCTTATTTTTCTTTGCAGATTTGTTTTTAATTTTGTGTAAGTGCTTTTATCAATTTTTTTCTAATGTGCATAGGTTTTGTCTTTCTCCATTTTTCTATTTTTTTGATTAGAAGATTATTTTATAAAATTATTTATTTTACTTTTCAATATATTGTTTTGATATTTGCTATTTTTGGAATGTCCATTAATTATCTGGATGTTTGGATTCCATTCACCCTATCTAGAAACTTCAGAAATATGACTCCCATATTATATAATTGATATACATATCTAAATGTACAAGTATATATGAACAAATATACGTATCTATGTGTCTTTGTCTGTTTGAGCTGCTATAACAAAAGTACCATACACAGGAGGCTTAAACCACAAACATTTATTTCTTACAGTTCTGAAGGCTGGAAAGTCCAAGAACAAGGCACTGATAGGTTTGCTGTCTGGTAAGCGCCTGGCTCATAGACAGTTGTCTTTTCCCTGTGTCCTCACAGTCCTCACATGGCAGCAAAAGGGCAAGAGACCTGTCTTGGGTCTTTTATTTATTTATTTATTTATTTATTTATTTATTTATTTAGACAGGGTCTCACCTTGTCACTTTGTCACCCAGGCTAGAGTGCAGTGGCACAACCTTGGCTCACTGTAGCCTTGACTTCCTGGGTTTCTCCTGCCTCGACCCCTCAAGTAGCTGGGACTACAAGCCAAGTACCACCACACCCAACTAATTTTTGTATTTTTTGTAGAGACACAGTATTGCCATGTTGCCCAGGCTGGTATCAAACTCCTGAGCTTAAGTAGTCTGCCCACCTCAGCCACCCAAAGTGCTAGGATTACAGGCTTGAACCACAGCACTCAGCCTTGAGGTCTTTTTTAATAAGGGAACTAATCCCATTTATTAGGGCTTTACCATCATAACCTAATCACCTCCCAAAAGCCCTCCTTCTAAACCATCATATTTAGGGTTAGAATTTCCATTTAGAGATTTGGGGGTGGGAGACAAATATTTAGTTTATAGCACTGCGTATTCAGTCATAAGAAAAAGATTTTACTAATTGGCCAAATGTTATTCAGGTTATCTTCTGGGTCTAATTCAGATCTTTTAATATCTTAGAGCTACAATTTACTGCATATAAATAATTTGAATTACGGATACTATTAACCAAACGAAAATTTAATTTCTTACATTTTTCTTACATAACTCCTGACCACTGACCTTAATGATCTAAAATATCATACATGGAAGTTGATCAAATAAAATAGGGTTCAGTGATGCTTAAACCTTTCTACAGACCTTTATTCCTTATCCTTAAGTAAATGATTATTAGTGCAAATGCAGGCAATATAACTTAGTCATGACAGGAGACAGATGCTCAAGCCCACAGAAATTAAAATCAAAAACTTCAAATAGCTAAAATTTTATAGCCAGCCTTATTATTTATATTTCCCCAAAGTAACAATAAAACTGCTATGTTTCAGAAATCTTTAGAAAGATATGGTTTATTCATATAAATTCATATTATATCCATTACTATAATACCAATAAAATATCAAATGTCATTTACAGCAAAAATCATAAGCCAAGTTTTTGTATCCTTTGTACTACATAGTACAGAAATGTAAAAAAAAAAACATATATGCAGATTTGTACATGAAAGCAAATTTATATAACTATGGTAAATGTAACTAATTTTTAATCAATATTAAGGGTCTGCTGTTCAGAGAAACCTATCAGTAATGAGAACTTTCAGCACATCTTGAAATTGAATAAAATTGCTCAACGTGTTCTCTAGAGAATTTACCTGAGTTTGGAAACTCCGGAAACAATCATATTCATGTTATATTTATGCTGTTTCAAAAAGATTTTCTGTCCAGTAACGTAAAATGAACAGACTGCCAAGTTCTCGTTTGTTTTCCATATCCTTTCCCTGCTTTCTCTTCTACTTTCCCTGGTGAACAGATATTCATTTTTCAGATTCATATAACAATTTGAGCCCCAGCTACTTTGTAAGTTACAAAGACCCAGAGGCTTGAGTTGTGGTTGTGCATTTCTCACTGTAGTTGTGTCTCAAGCAGATGCTAGCCTAGCAGCTATCCACAGCCATTAAGAACATAAAGAAAAATATAGCAGCCAATGGCTATAGGGAAAAAAAAAAACCTCATGATCAGCCAGCTGTTATACTTTGAATGCTGCTGAAATATGAGTACAGAAAGGACAACAAGAGGATTTCAAAATATTCACACACGTGTGTGACGGGAAGATTTTCTATTTGAACCAATCGGGGAAGGACTTGAAAGACTTGCCCCTAAGTTACAAAAATTGATATTTCAATTTCCTTGTGAATTGATTGAGATATGCCAAATTGGCCAATCTTCAAATTACACTCTAAATTGCTGCATTTGTGGAAAGCTAGCCAAAATATTAGATGGAATAATGTTAAATATATTGTGTATCATGTGTGATTCATTTTCCTACAATTATATCTTTATTGTTTCAATTAGTGTTTTTTTCCCAATTGATTCCCATTTTTCTGATAATTGAATTGCTGAAGAAGAGGGATGTGTCATTGTCCAGCTTTTTTAAACTGTAAGAAATATGTAATGTTTCTAAATTTGAAATATATCAGCCTTCCTAGATTAAAAGCTCCAAATATTTATGTTCACATTTTGACAATTCTCTGGTTTTGATAATGTCTACAATGACATCAAAATTCAACTTCATTCAAAACTTAGCCAGCTATTTTATAGAATTTTTGAGATTGTTTTTGTCATCTTATGCAAACTGCTTGAGGAATATGACATATATCAACCTCCAATACTTTGTAAAATGTTATAAAATGATGATATCTTTTGTTTTATAATCCATACAGATAAAAATCACTTATTTCAAGATCTCTCATTTAAAAATATGCTGAGACTGCCTACGTAATTCATCAGGTCAACACTGGTTAACAAAATAAGTAGCAATTTGGTTAAATAACTGGTCAAAGAACACCTAGTTAGACTGAATAACTAAAATCTCGCTGCACATCATAGTGATGAAACTAATTGAGAACTAAAGGACAAGGTCTAAAGTCATGGATAATTTGCAGTAATATAGTACAGCGATTTTCTACATTTTAAGAATCACTCACTTTCTCAAGTGAGTTGCTGGGTTTTTTTAACTGATTTTGTAATAAAATTTTTTTTTATGCAATTAATTTTCCATAACATTATATTTAATTTTTTAATTCTTTTATTTTTTGAGACAGAGTCTTGCTCTATTGCCCAGGCCAGAGTACACTGGTATGATCTCGGCTCCTCCGCCTCCTGGGTTCAAGCGATTCTCCTGCCTCGGCCTCCCTAGTAGCTGGGACTACAGGCGCCCACCACCACACTCAGCTAATTTTTACAGACAGGGTTCACCATGGTGGCCAGGCTAGTCTTGAACTCCTGAGCTCCAGTGATCGCCTTCCAAAATACTAGGATCACAGACTTGAGCCACCACGCCTGGCTAATTTTTTAATTCTTCATGATGATGCATCATGTTGGTTAACTGACTGCATCATTTTCCACCAGCCACTTAATTTCACTGAGCCACACTTGTCTCATTTGCTACTTGGAAGTTGAAGTTGAATGTAATGTTCTCTCAAATGGCTTTTAGTTCTAACATCGTGGCATTCTCTTCCTTTTTTGGATTTATATTTATGAAAATTTTGGTCTGTGATCTAGCTATATTTATGAAAATTTTTGTTTTCCCATTTTTATCATATTTGGTTTTTAATATTGTTTCACAAAGCAAATTCCAAAATTTTTCATCTTTTTCTATGAACTGCAATAATTTAAATGCTGTATAAAACAGTATAGAATTATACTATGCAATTTCCATCAAAGCTTTATTTTTACTTCTTTGAACTTCACAGTCAATAGCCACAATATTGGCCCAGGACCCTCACAAATCTGAAAGCAGTAAGTACCAAATTCTTCTACTTAGAAAATGTTTCCTCAGAATGCAATTACATGTGTATTCATACTTCCTTGGAAAGACTAACCATCACTTTAAATTTGTCCAGTTGGAACTAAAATAAGAACATAATTGTGCTATAAGGAAAACACACTCCAAAAACAGGAAGCGTAAATAAAATCTTAAAAATAGATCCTAAACTAAATCCATGTCTCAAAATACTAAAGATTCACATGAATCACTACAATTACTAAAGAAATCAGCTTAGAAATGCTGTAGCCCCAATTATTTTGCATTCCAACTATTCAGCTGAAAATTCAGCTTTTGGATTAAATCGAGCATTGAATGGATAATTTATCCCAAATCATGAATTATATTAGGCCTAAAAATGACAGAAAACAAAAAGTAAACTTACTTGTGGGATTTATTTCTGTGTTGTCATGGACAATAGGTAAGCACTCGTAAAATAAAAGCAGATATTTTTTCTGAATTATTTGGTAGAATTTGAAGTAATTTTTTAAAAAATAAAAGCACTTATAAATGTTTTATTTCATTGATTGAAGGAAAATTTTATGAGATGTGAAAGGAATGTTAAATATGAATTTTGTCTGCTTTTGCCACTGGCCCTGCACTGTGTCCTGTCATATGATTAGCAGCAGATAACTATATTCTATATGAACTATATCACAGCTCATTCTGGCTTTATTGAATCACTTTTCCACCACAGTCAAGTTGGATCTCACTTCAAGGGTTGCTTCAATTTCAAGATTTCTGCAGACACATTTCTATATGACCATAAAGTAAAAAATCCTCTATCCTCAAAGATTTTTAGTAGCTGAGAAACACTGCCACTAAAAACATTCTGTAAAGAACATCTTGGAGTAATTTATAATCACTAGCGCAGATTGAGCACTTAATTTGTCATATGCCAGACCTATACTAAGCATTTTAACAAACATTATTTCAATTGTCCCTTTAAGGTAAGTAGGTAGTATCTCCATTTTACAGGTGAGGAAAGTGAAGCTTACAGTGGCTAATTAGTATGCTCAAGGTCACACAAGTAATAATTATAGCCCAGATGTGATGCTATGCAGAATTTTGTTAAATTCTTAAAGCTCACTCCCTATTTCTATTATTTATACTGTGTAGCTCATCTTTAAAATCACCAATATTCAGTTGTACAGCTATGCTATCCTATTAACTACATTTTCCTTATATTTGCTTTCAGTTAGTTGAATTGGCACTTACTAAAGAAACTAATTTGATCTTACTACTTGTAATTTCTCTTCCATTTACTGTCATTATCTTAACATCTCAAATCCTATTGACTGTGAATCTTCTAAACCCAGTTTTCTTATCTACCCAGGGAAAGTACAAAAAGAACAAAACCTACATATGCTATAGAACAAGTAATCTTATTCCAGGCTAAGTGTGAGTTAACAAGGTGAGGATAAAAGTATAATTTCATGGAGAAAACGGGCATTCTCGCCACCTGTGAATTGGTATTACTGAGCGTGGTCTCACCATGAGGTAGCTTTACAGTGATGGGCATGTGTTCTTGGAAACTGATTACATGAGTTTGAATCCCAACTTCAACATTTGTGCCTCAACTTCCTCATCCATAAAATAGCATAATACCAAACATGAGGTTGTTTAGAGGATAAAAGGATTCACAATATAAAAACACCTAGAATAGTACCCAGAACCGAATAAGTACTATATAATACTATTATTGACAAAAGAGTTCTGAAATACCTGCCATACATATATTCAAATAATTTCAAAAGAACATTTAAAAACACACATTAGTGTGTTTAAATGATCTGGTATTCTCAATTATGAGTGCTGCTGCCCACCCCCTTTCTCATCCCCATTGGTACAGAAAATAATAGAGCTCACCAAATATAAAGACAACTGTTTATAACTCAACATCTACCATGTGGGTGAGTATTTTGGGGCTGTATGATCAGTTTCACTGAGTTGACTGGTAAAATATTTCACAGATCCAGCCTCTGCGTATCTACTAAGAACTTCTGGCTGAGTACAGACTCAAACACCAAAACATCACAGCCTATCCTGGTGCAAAATTTCCTGTGCTACAGCTGCTCCCAGGCTGAATTTTTAATTTTTTAGTTTTTAGGAACTGAGAATCTGATTGTGCTGGATTTAATCCCTAGTCTGCCGCTTAATTTCTGTATGGTCTTTCACATGTTACTTAACCTCTCTTCTTATAGGATGTTGATAATGGTCCACCCTCAAACCGAAGTAAAACAAAACTGCCTTGTGAAGAACCTGTCCTTTGATGGAGTCTTTAAAAGTGAGTTCCTGTATTCACTATTCCTTTTGTCACCATCACCTCTGATTATCTTCATTCATGTTCCCAAGTCCTTTCAGGATCCTCCATTCTCTCTCAATCTAAAGAAATCAGCTTAAACTATCTGAAAGCATGTGGGGATTAAATAAAACACTGGAAAAACAGAAGGCAAGAATTATCAACTAATTCTTCCAGTTTCATTTCTCTAGTGCTTTCTCACAGATTCTAAAAGTTACGTACAGTTTTTTTTTTTAACCTGCTAATTAACTGGCCTTCTTTGTTGTAGCTTGTGTCAACTAAACAGAAGGGGGAAATGAGAGATTCTTTATGCAGCCCAGAGAAGAGTTTACGGTCAAGTCCCTTTCCGAAGGGTACAATGTGGCAGGAAGGTATAGGGGAAATACAAAAATAATTTCAAAAGGATGAAAATTTAATATTGGACTATTATAAGTGTCAAGAAAAAAAGTAAATTACTTCCGTAAGGCAAAAAAAAATTATTGGATGTTCTTTCAGTAGAATGCTGAAGGTTGTCTTAATTTTATAAGGATCTGCATCTTTCATTGTCTTTGACTAGGATATTCTATAGCTCTGTAGAGATGGAAGTTAACCTACAGAAAAGTAATGGTGACACAGATATTCTTTGTCACAGTAATGCAACTGGCTCCTGTTTATGGTAATGCAAATGAATTTGTTGAGTAGATACATAAATCTCCATAAGTTAAATTCTCATTTGAAGTGGTTATAACATCTTACTCATTAATTGATGAGTTAAATAAAATATTTTATATTTTTATGAGACACATAATTTTATCATTTTGAAAATTATCTTTTAGTATAGATACAAAATTAAGAGAGATGATGAAATGACTAAATCTGCTGCAGTGAGAGAAAAGGTTAAGAAAGACTTCATGGAGGAAGTTAGCATGAAGAAATTTAAAGAAAATAATTGAAAATTTCCTAGCAGACAAGTAGAATAGAATTCTAGGTAGGGGAAATCCAAGATAAAGACTCATAAACATAGAATAGCAGTTTTTTACTCAACACTAAGAAATGAAGTGAAAGATAGATGAGTGACAAACAATTAAACAAGACAGGTGTTATTCAGTATAATAAGCTAAAAAATGACAAAGGTGCTGTGACCACACAGACAAAGGGCATCAAATTTCTAAAGAGAAGCTAAGACGTATTTTGCAAGACTTACTGTTTGTGATGAATCATGACAAATAAATAGAAATTACCTAGATGAAGAAGGAAAGATGGAATTGGAAGCAGAGGAAAAAACATGTGGAAACATAAAATTCTGACTTTACAAATGCTAGTTCTTCACAAGTTTTCAACTAGAAGAAAAATATTAAAAAATAAATGCTATGCTACTTAATTTATGCCCATAACATCCTAGACATGAATCATGTGCAATCCATTTCTCAGAAGTATACCTCAGTGTGAAACAAATACCATGTACTTATTCCAAATGGTTTATTTACCTACACCCAGACCCCAGATTCAGTCAACTTAGTGTCTGCCTCAGCATCCATAAATTTCCCTCTTTCTGTATTCACTTTTCTCTGCACTTCTTGCTTTCTCAATTATCCTGTCCCTCAGGACTTTCTTGACCTTTTCTTCTTCTCTGCACTTCTCCCAGTTTTCCAGTTCCTCACTGAAGGCATTTTGTGAGGTCCCTAGTGTATGTCTCTGAGGGAAGTTAGGGTCTTCAAATTGAGGTTTCTTTGAGACAAACAAAACTTTTTGGCTATATCAATTGCCTCTCCTAGAGTAGTTCAGGGTATTATTATGTTAATAAATCATCTGTCTTTAAAAATGCCTTTCTTTTCTGTTGGGAATAAAATCAAGAAGGAAAGATGGGGATAAAAAGAAAAGAATTTTATCTTCCTCCACCACACTCTCTAGTGATTCATGAAAACTATATTCAGCCTGCAGTACTGTACTGTTATTTGCTCTATATTAGCGAATTCGTGTGTGTGTGTGTGTGTGTGTGTGTGTGTGTGTGTGTGTGTGTGTGTGTGTGTTTTAAAATACTCTTTCTTTTATGGAATACTGGTTGTAGTTACTAGCAATATATTTTAATGTCTTTTTGGCAAAAGAGAAAGTCACCAGTCTCCATTTTTTAATTTTAGATGAGAGTCAGCACTCTCATTTTTGTTTAATTCCCATAGTGAAATCCATAACTTAAAGAACTAGACTAGATAATGTTCAGATCTTCCAACAAGATCAAATGGTCAAATCATTCAGAGCCAAGACTATGATCCAAACTATTAGAATTTTGGTCCAGTGTTCTTTCTATGATTACATGCTAGAGGAATTCACGGAATCTACAATACATCACCTACAACTGAAAAGTCAGTAATGCAAACCATGTCAGTTCTAGCTGTGAGAAATAATGGTTTAAGATAAATTTTGATATTGTATTAATTGGTGTTAAAATTTTTAAGTCTAACATTTATGTTGAACATAACTTTTTATTCTCTGGACTGGAAAAACTAAATAATTTAGGTGATTATGTAATTTTACTTCAAGAACCCAAAGATAATATGTATGAATTATTCATTTGCATTGAATCCTAATAAAATAAATAGAGTAGGTTACTTGTCAGGAAACTTTTACTTTCATTTAAAAAAAAAAGCTTTCAAAACCTGAGCCACATTTTTTTTAAATTTTATTATTATTATACTTTAAGTTCTAGGGTACATGTGCACAACGTGCAGGTTTGTTACATATGTATACATGTGCCATGTTGGCGTTCTGCACTCATTAACTCATCATTTAGCATTAGGTATATTTCCTAATGCTATCCCTCCCCCCTCCCCCCACCCCACATGTTTTATGAGAGCAAAAACATTATACTCACCCTTCACGGGTGAAATACTATATATTTGTAATGACTCACAGAGCTACACTCAAGCAATTTGAAATGACAAAAGTATGAAGAAACCAGTGCATTTAAATGAAAAATGAAGATAAATCCAAATGGCATGAATTGTATAATTTTAAAGAAAACTTACGAACATATGTATGTTGACATGTTGAAACTCAATATTTGATTTGAATAATTGAAACATCATCTTGGTAAACACATGGACTGGTTTTTTTGTTTGTTTGTTTGTTTTGGGTTTTCATTTTAAGCATTGTAACCTCCCAACAGAAGATGGTTAAAAAGTGCTGTACCAAGCTCTGTCTAACCAGGAATCCGAGAGTCTCTCTTAAGCACTATGAACTCAATGAATAAATTAAATGATGCCTCTGTTTTACCTGGAATGAAGATCATTTCTTGCTGTCTCATAATGCTACTCAAAATTTTCATTGGCAATTAAATTTCACTTAGCACACTAACAAAAAAATAAGATATAAAATGTTTTCCAGAAGATACTGTGAAGTGAAAAAAGTACAAAACAGCGTATGCTATCTACCTTTTAAGAAGGAAAGGAAAATATAAAAATACAAATATATGTGCCCATCTCTACAAAAAGAAAACACTGAAAGGATAAATCAGAAAACTATAATGTTGTTTCCTACAAGGGGCAGGTGGAAAGCGGGCAGAAGGGTTAAAGTTGAGACACATTTTTGTAAATGCCTTTCAGAGCCTTAACTTTTAGAAACATATTAATCATCTGTATGTTAAAAAAATTAACAAGAGTAAGAAATGGGTGAGGGGACTAAAACTGAAAGCAAATAAAATGAAACTAAAACAAATAAATGAATCCAAGTGTATTTCAAATGAATAAAATCTCAGAGAAAGGTGGGTTTGGCTGAAGGGACTCTAATGCAATTATCAATAAGGGGCGAGCAAGATATTTATATGATCTTAAAATGTCTGCCTGCACGTTGCTTATTAGTTACAAAAGAAAGAACTACATAATTGAGAAATCACACAAGGCACTGAGTAGATAATCAGAATGAATATCACAAATGAACATCACAAATGGACACAGTTGTGGTGCCTTAGGAAGCATACAACCTCACTTTTGCTATATTTCAAAACGGAATGCATAATCTGAGTCTATTCATGAGGAAACATTAGTCAAACCTAAATTGTGAGATATTCTATTTTAAAATAAAGAGTGGATGGAGAGACCTATACTCTTAAAAAATATCATTGTTATAAAAGTCAAAAGGCTGAGAAAAATACTTCTTTTTTATTATTATACTTTAAGTTCTGGGATACACGTGCAGAACGTGCAGGTTTGTTACATCCGTATACATGTGCCATGGTGGTTTTCTTCATCCATCAACCTGTCACCTACATTAAACATTTCTCCTAATGGTATCCTTCCCCTAGCCCCCCACCCCCGACAGGCCTCAGTGTGTAATGTTCCCCTCCCTCTGTCCATGTGTTCTCATTGTTCAACTCCCACTTATGAGTGAGAACATGCAGTGTTTGGTTTTCTGTTCCTGTTTGGGTTTGCTGAAAATGATGGTTTCCAGCTTCATCCATGTCCCTGAAAAGGACATGAACTCATCCTTTTTATGGCTGCATAGTATTCCATAGTGTATATGTGCCACATTTTCTTTATCCAGTCTATCATTGATGGGCATTTGAGTTGGTTCCAAGTCTTTGCTATTGTGAATAGTGTTGCAATAAACATACGTGTGCATGTGTCTTTATAGTAGAATGATTTATAATTCTTTGGGTATATACCCAGTAATGGGATGGCTGGGTCAAATGGTATTTCTGGTTCTAGATCCTTGAGGATTTGCCACACTGTCTTCCACAATGGTTGAACCAATCTACACTCCCACCAACAGTATAAAAGCATTCCTGTTTCTCCACATCCTCTCCAGCATCTATTGTTTCCTGACTTTTTAATGATCACCATTCTAACTGGCATGAGATGTTATCTCTTTGTGGTTTTGATTTGCATTTCTCTAATGCCCAGTGATGATGAGCTTTTTTTCATGTTTGTTGGCCACATAAATGTCTTCTTTTGAGAAGTGTCTGTTTATATCCTTTGCCCACTTTTTGATGGAGTTGTTTCTCTTTTTCTTGTAAATTTGTTTAAGTTCCTTGGAGATTCTGAATATTAGCCCTCTGTCAGATAGATAGATTGCAAAAATTTTCTCCCATTCTGTAGATTGCCTGTTCACTCTGATAGTTTCTTTTGCTGCACAGAAGCTCTTGAGTTTAATTAAGTCCCATTTGTCAATTTTGGCTTTTGTTGCCATTGCTTTTGGTGTTTTAGTCATGAAGTCTTTGCCCATGCCTATGTCCTGAATGGTAATGCCTAGGTTTTCTTCTAGGGTTTATATGGTTTTAGGTCTTATGTTTAAGTCTTTAATCCATCTTGAGTTAATTTTTATATAAAGTGTAAGGAAGGGGTCCAGTTTCAGTTTTCTGCATATGGCTAGCCAGTTTTCCCAACACCATTTATTAAATAGGGAATCCTTTCCCCATTGCTTGTTTTTGTCAGGTTTGTCAAAGATCAAATGGCTGTAGATGTGTGGCATTATTTCTGAGGCCTCTGTTCTGTTCCATTAGTCTATATATAACTGTTTTGGTACCAGTATCATGTTGTTTTAGTTATTGTAGCCTTGTAGTAAGGTTTGAAGTCAGGTAGCGTGTTCTTTGTGCTTAGGATTGTCTTAGGATTGTCTTGGCTATGGGGGCTCATTTTTGGTTCCATATAAAATTTAAAGTAGTTTTTTCTAATTCTGTGAAGAAAGTAAATGGTAGATTGATGGGGATAGCATTGAATCTATAAATTACTTTAGGCAATATGGCCATTTTCACGGTATTGATTTTTCCTATCCATGAGTATGGAATGTTTTCCCATTTGTTTGTGTCCTCTCTGATTTCCTTGAATAGTGGTTTATAGTTCTCCTTGAAGAGGTTCTTCACATCCCTTGTAAGTTGTGTTCCTAGGTATTTTATTCTCTTTGTAGCAATTATGAATGGGAGTTCACTCATGATTTGGCTCTCTGTTTGTCTATTATTGGTGTGTAGGAAGGCTTGTGATTTTTTGCACATTGATTTTCTATCCTGAGACTTTGCTGAAGTTGCTTATCAGCTTAAGGAGATTTTGGGCTGAGATGATGGGGTTTTCTAAATATACAATCATGTGATCTGCAAACAGAGACAATTTGACTTCCTCTCCTCCTACTTGAATATCTATTTCTTTCTCTTGCCTGATTGCGCTGGCCAGAACTTCCAATACTATGTTGAATAAGAGTAGTGAGAGATGGCATCCTTGTCTTGTGCTGGTTTTCAAAGGCAATGCTTCCAGCTTTTGCCCATTCAATATGATATTGGCTGTGGGTTTGTCATAAACAGCTCTTATTATTTTGAGATACGTTCCATCAATACCTAGTTTATCGACAGTTTTTAGCATGAGGGGGTGTTGAATTTTATTGAAGGCCATTTCTGCATCTATTGAGATAATCATGTGGTTTTTGTCATTGGTTCTGTTTATGTAACAGATTACGTTTATTGATTTCTGTATGTTGAACCAGCCTTGCACCCCAGGGATAAAGCCAACTCGATCATCGTGAATAAGCTTTTTTATGTGCTGCTAGATTCAGTTTGCCAGTATTTTATTGATGATTTTTGCATCAATGTTCATTAGGGATATTGGCCTGAAATTTTCTTTTTTTGTTGTGTCTCTGTCGGGTTTTGGTATCAGGATGATCTTGGCCTCTAAAATGGATTAGAGAGGAGTCCCTCTTTTTCTATTGTTTGGAATAGTTTCAGAAGTAATAGTACCACCTCCTCTTTGTACCTCTGTTAGAATTTGGTGTGAATCCTTCTGGTCCTGGGCTTTTTTGGTTGGTAGGCTATTAATTACTGCCTCAATTTCAGAACTTGTTATTGGTCTAGTAAGGGATTTGACTTTTTCCCGGTTTACTCTTGGGAGGGTGTATGTGTCCAGGAATTTATCCATTTCTTCTAGATTTTCTAGTTTATTTGCGTAAAGGGGTTTATCATATTCTCTGATGGTAGTTTGTATTTCTGTGGGATCGGTGGTGATATCCCCTTTATCATTTTTTACTGTGTCTATTGGATTCTTCTCTCTTTTCTTCTTTATTAGTCTGACTAGTGGTTTATCTATTTTGTTAACCTTTTCAAAAAACCAGCTCCTGGATTCATTGATTTTTTGAAGGGTTTTTTATGTCTCTATCTCCTTCAGTTCTGCTCTGATCTTAGTTATTTCTTATCTTCCGCTTGCTTTTGAGTTTGCTCTTGCTTCTCTAGTTCTTTTAATTGTGATGTTAGGGTGTCAATTAGATCTTTCCCACTTTCTCCTGTGGACATTTAGTGCTATAAATTTCCCTCTGAACACTGCTTTAGCTGTTTCCCAGAGATTCTGGTACATTGTGTCTTTGTTCTTATTGGTTTCAAAGAACTTATTTATTTCTGCCTTAATTTTGTTATTTACCCAGTAGTCATTCAGGAGCAGGTTGTTCAGTTTCTATGTAGTTGTGTGATTTTGAGTGAGTTTCTTAATCCTGAGTTCTAATTTGATTGCACTGTGGTCTGAAAGACTGTTTCTTATGATTCTTGTTCTCTCGCATTTGCTGAGGAGTGTTTTACTTCCAATTATGTGGTCAATTTTAGAATAATTGCGATGTGGTGCTGAGAAGAACGTATATTCTGTTGATTTGGGATGGGGAGTCCTTCAGGTGACTATTACGTCCGCTTGGTCCAAAGCTGATTTCAAGTCCTGAATATCCTTGTCAATTTTCTTTCTCATTGATCTGTCTAATACTGACAGTGGGATGTTAAAGTTTCCCACTATTACTGTGTGGGAGTCAAGTCCCTTTGTAGGTCTCTAAGAACTTGCTTTATAAATATAGGTGCTCCTGCATTGGGTGCATATATATTTAGGATAGTTAGCTCTTCTTCTTACATTGATCCCTTTGCCATTATGTAATGCCCTTTTGGTCTTTTTTGATCTTTGTTCATTTAAAGTCTTTTTATCAGAGACTATGATTGCAACCCTTAATTTTTTTTTTTTTTTTTTTTTTTTTTTTTTGCTTTCCAATTGTTTGGTAAATATTCCTCTATCCCTTTTCTTTGAGCCTATGTGTGTCTTTGCACTTTAGATGGGTCTCCTAATTACAGCACATCGATGGGTCTTTTTTTTTTTTTTTTTTTTCATTTAAAATATATTGGAGTCAAGAATTAAGGTTCTGGACCC